>NC_037346.1:62431512-62770921 GCF_002263795.3 Bos taurus | reverse complement strand
TGTCCAAACAGGAATAGCACCTGTTAAAAGACATTTATGGACGGTGGGTCAGTTCTCAGAAAGAGCCAACAGATAAAGGATTTCAGAAAACTAAACAGGGTCAGGGAGGGAGACCCGTTCATCTGTGTGGGTTCGGGTCAGCCAAGGAGATGCCCTGCTCTTGCCTAAGCGTTAGCAGTTGACAGAGGAAAACATAAAGGGAACTGCTTGTCTGCTTCTAGGATCCATGGCATCCTGACCCGCGGCCCTGGGGTTTCCTCTCCTGAATTTCTCCTCCTGCTCAGCACTGCACCAGCCAGGACACGGCATCCCCAGGGGGACAAGCAAACCCGTCTGTGCAATGTCTCCAAACTCAGGTTTCCTAGGGGAAATCACCACCTCAGAATACAAGGTTTCAGACTCTGGGCTGCTGCTTTCTCAGGGCTCAGAAGCCTGATGAATGAGAAAACTGTGGACTGTAAAGCAGGTTTCTCCTCCTGCTGGGACACCTGTGTGCAAGGCCTGCACTCCAGCCCAGTGCTGGCTCCACTGCCCCGGCTCCACGTGGGCGGAAGCCCCTTCCCCGCCACCTCCTTCCTCCTCGCCTATGCGCCTTCCCGCCCCGCATCCCGCAGCGAGCCCTCCTTCACTCCCATTTCTCATTTCTTGCCTCTCCTGGTTGTGCTTTAAGCCACTTGCTGCTCCCCTGGGGAGGCGGGGCTTTCATTCAGCTTCCTGTGTCCCTGAACCCGGCTTCTAAATTATCCCACGAGCGAACGACTCCAGCATCTTTAACAGCCAGGCCCTATCAGTGGTGTATTCTCCCCTCAACTCTCAGTCAGCTCTCAATGGACTCTGACTTGCATGACTTTACATTTAAAAAAAACACAAAAGACCCTACTGCCTTCCTTGGTTTCCATGACAACAGTCTCTTGCTCTGCCTTCTACTCCCCACTGGCTCGCTGGTGCCTCTGGTGTCCCACGGTCCGCCCGCTGATCCAGGGGGTCCCCACAGCGCCATGGCCATCCCCCTGCGGCCACTTAGCAACCCCCGAGTCCATCCACCCACGAGACCCTTCTGTCTGCACCTCCCGAGTCTAGACGGCGTCCTTGTATCTGCCGCCCTGCACACGGGCCTGACTTCCGGTGTGGCGAGCGCTGAACACGGACAGCGCCACAGTCACTGACCACTCGCCACACGCCTGGCAGCTCCACGCCTTTCCTGTGTCGTCTCCGTCAGTCGTCAGGATCCTGATGAGGCAAACGCCGCGTCAGCTCCGAGTTGCAAATGAGGAAAGGAAGAAGTGCAGTCAGCCCACACTGCCCACTGACCGCAGGTGGAGCCGGGCTTTGAACCAGCGCATCCTCTCCTCTCCTGAGAGCAGCCAGGGGGCCCCTAAGGGTCAGTCTCCAGCTTCCACCTGAGCGCCACCCAACACAGGCGCCACGGCCGTTCCAGCCCTGAGCCCTGCAGCTACCTCTCTCCCCTCTCTTCTTTTACGATTCAATTTTTACACACACCCTGATGCTTTCCCCGCTACTGCCTGACGACGAGCCCATGTTTCCCTGCCAGCGTCACAGTCTGGCCAGCAATCTCCTCGGGCATCACCACAGTCACTTCTCACCGACTCCTACCTGATGACCTTACTGCTTGGCCAATGTCAACTGAACAAGTGCCGTGTTCTTGGGAGGCCTGAAGGCCCAGGAGGCTCCAGTGACTGCATTTCAATCTCTGCAACAACCCCATGAGGTAGTAGCATTCCCGTAACTAAGGGATTGTTCTATGACGAGCAGGTGCCGTGATTTCCACCAAGGCCGCCCGTGCCGGGCCTCACGGAGCCCGAGTCTGACTCCAAAGTCACAGGCTGGGCGTGGGGGGCGGCGGGGCAGGGACACCGCCTGTGAACAACGTGCAGCCACACACCTGGTCCTGCCTTTCACCAGAGCAAAGGGGCCCGGACACCCTGCAGACCACGACGGCGTCCCCAGCAGTGGCTGAAGGGCGGGCCCTCAAGACCAGATCCCTGCTGCCCCTGCCCTTCACTCGTCGCTTCAAGCCCCCAGGTTCCTTTTATTTGGGTCCCCTCACACTGTGAGGCCCGTACGGACTGCGATAGGAAGCACCGCCCCCCAAGCCTGGTCCCCACTCCCACCTGCAGCTCACCCCTCCAGAGGCCCCTTGAGGATGAGACGGGACAACACAGCTACCACCCATGGGGAAAGCAAAGCCGTGGTGCAGATGAAGGATCAGCCTCCCGCCCTGCCTCAGAGCCTCAAGACTCCAGCACAAATAAGACCAGCTCCATCACCTGCAGACATGCTTGGGGGGCTGCAGTCTGGCATCCAGGAAACCAGGCTCCGACCCAGCTCCTGCAGGAACCCACCTCATGCACCCCATCTTCAGGTGGTCCAAGCTTCAGCAGATGTCTAATTTTACCATCACGTCTTTAAGAATCCCTCACTCCGTTTCATCAAAATTAAATACCTGTTGTGAGGAGGAGCCATCCTCTCTGAAGCTTTCAACTTAACTTTTCTGGAATAGACTTAAAAACAAAAAAAATGCCTTGTGCAGTTTCCCCCATGAATGCGGCTGGTGTGGTGCCGACCACTTTCTCCCCAAAACTGCTCCAATCAATCACGCCCGGCTCCGGCTGGCTCCCTGATACCTCTTCTCACCTGTTCACTCTGAGGACAGCTCAACGCCTCTGCTTCAGTCTCTGCTTCATGCAAAGGCTTATGGGTTCACTGCTGACCACACATGGTCGCCATCAAATCCATCCATCAGCTTCCCTGAGCCGTGTTCACTCAGGCACCAGAACCATCAAGCTCAGAGCAGCGGCTGCCAGCACGTGGGGCTGAAGCCATAACAGCAGTTCGGCCTTGACCACGGGAAGGAGAGGTGGGCTTATTCACCAAAGCAAAGGGGCATTGGCCAGTCACAAGCCGAGGGTCTCTCTCCTTCACTCTGGGCACAGCACCACAGAGCAGGCATCGCAGAAGCTGTAAGAGCTGCACTCAGCTCCTTCCTTGTCTGGGACCATCAGATTAAACACGATTGCTTGTACTGGGTTGGGGAGAAAGTTCATCTGGGTTCCTCCGTAAGATGTTATGGAAAAACCCAAGTGAACTGTCCAGCCAACCCAATATCTGAGACCCTCAAGATACACCTCACTTCAAAGACCAGCTCTCTGAAGCTAAGACAGTGGTCTCCCCAGCCGGCTTTTCCTTCTCGTTCACTTCTAAGACAGTGGTCTCCCAGCCAGCTTTTCCTTCTCGTTCATTTCTAAGACAGTGGTCTCCCAGCCGGCTTTTCCTTCTCGTTCATTTCTAAGACAGTGGTCTCCCAGCCGGCTTTTCCTTCTCGTTCATTTCTAAGACAGTGGTCTCCCAGCCGGTTTTTCCTTCTCGTTCACTTCTAAGAAAGTGGTCTCCCAGCCAGCTTTTCCTTCTCGCTCACTTCCTCTTTCTAAGCAGCTGCCACCACTGTACTGACACTGCAGCCCATCTGAACAGGACATGACCTATGACCCCATTCTTGGAAACTCCTTTCTCCTTGGTTCTCGGAGGCTCTCCTAACTCCTAAATGCGCATCTGCAGTCTGGACTCCACTTCTGACCTACCAAGCCCTGGTCTGCACAACGATCTCCAGCCCACAGGCACAAAACGAGGTGACATCTTTATAGGAAAGGCTCAGATAAATAGAAAATATAACTTAAACGGGCTTGAACCAGGAGTCAGCAAACGTTTTCTCTGAAGGGCTGGACAGTAAACATTTAAAACATACGGCTCAAGCCTTTTTCACATCTAGTCAACTCTGCAGTTACGAGGCAAAAGCAGCCAGAGACAGGAGGGACCAGCATGCGTATTGCTGTGTTCCTGTGAAGCCTGAGGAAGAACAGGCTGTGGGCGGCCCATGGGCCATAGCTTGCCAGCGCCTGCCTGCCTTAAACAGTAAAGGGTATTGATCTTATAAAACAACGAAAGCCTGTGGCAGGAAAATCCCAGGGCTGACTGATTTAGCCACTCAAACCACCTACCCTCTGCCATCTGCAGCTGTCCTCGTGGTCACAAAACGGCTGACACGACTCCAAAGATACACACAAGGCAACAACCAGCAGCAGCAGAAACGGCACCCGTGACGCCTTGGCCACGGCAGGTGCTTCAGAGGCACCAAAGAACAAAACCCGCCTCAGCGACACCAGGCCTGGCCTGCACGCGTCCCTCCCTCCTGAGTCACAGCACCTCGCAGAGTCCTTCTCAGAAGACCATCCTGCCCCTGCAAGTTAGCCCTGTTCACATGGGCGCAACCTCAGGGCTTTCCAAAGCACACGTGACAAGCAAACACACCCGCAAGACGCTGCTGGGAAGCACGGGGTTTGAAACTACGAGACCTTCTTCCTGAGCTCCAGGCAGTCCCTCTCCATCAACACTGCTGTTGTCTGTCCAGTTGCTTAGCTGTGTCCAGCTCTCTGTGGGCCCTGGACTGCAGCCCGCCAGGCTTCCGTCTTTCACTATCTCCTGGAGTTTGCTCAAACTCAGTGATGCCATCCGACCACCTCATCCTCTCGTGCCCCGCACCCCAGCCCCCATCAACACTGTTCAGTTTCAGGATCGAGCCATCAAGTCACGGAAACCCCACTCTTTTTCTCATCCTGGACAGTACTGTGAATAAGCCTTCAAGTGATTCTGCAGTGAGACACCAGTAGCATCCCTGGCACCTTTGACAATGAAAACAAAAGTCCTCAAATAATGGTCTGACAGGGAGCTGACAAATTTCATTCATGTAATGAAAAGCAAAGAGCAATTCTCCTGACACAGCCCGATGGAAGTGCTGGCCTGGGCGGGCAGGACGGCGAAACCACCACCACACTCGGGAAAAAGTGGACACAGCCAGCCCGGGCCACGGGGTGACAGCGGAGAGCAGGCTCGATGGCCACGGCTCTGACTCAAGAAGCAACGTGTCTGGATGCTGGCAGAGGGGGAGGCAGCTCAGAGGAGCCACTTCCCCAAATTAGTCAAGAAAGGGAAGAGGAACCCAGTGGCCCTCGCTGATCATCGAGCCGCAGCCAGCTTTAACTCAAAACCACACGGTTCGCGTGGTTTTCACGAGCTGGGGGAGCCACACTCGTTATTTGGATGTTCATACGCGAAAGGCATTTCACTTGACTCTCACGTAGAAATAGCACAGAAACACGCAGGAAGAATAGACAAATTCAGACATTACGGATCTTCCACAGATGGACTTTCTGAGATTCAGAAGACTTTTCTATCACAAGCTCTTACTCCAAATATTATTTTATAAACCAGTGAATTTCTAGAAGACTATATAATATAGAGAGTCCATATTATATAAGCAAAAAATCACACCTAATGTTGAGAATACCTGCAGTTTCTTCCTATCGAAAAGATGCTGAAGGTGCACAGGGCAAACAGAGAGACAGGCCTGGACCAAACAAGGATGCTCCTCTCAAGGACACTGGAGGGGGGCCAAGGAGGAGGATACACTGGTCTCCCCACAGGAGGTCCCAGCCCTCCTCCACTCCTGCGTTATCATAATGCTGCTGCTGCTGCTAAATCGCTTCAGTTGTGTCCGACTCTGTGCGACCCCATAGACGGCAGCCCATTAGGCTCCTCTGTCCCTGGGATCCTGGGATTCTCCAGGCAAGAGTACTGGAGTGGGGTGCCATTGCCTTCTCCAATGCATGAAAGTAAAAAGTGCCCAACTCTTAGCGACCCCATGGACTGCAGCCTACCAGGCTCCTCTGCCCATGGATTTTCCAGGCAAGAGTACTGGAGTGGGGTGCCATTGCCTTCTCCGTACCATAATGCTACAAGGTGTCAAAGAAAACTGTTCATAAACAGGGTTTTATGCTCTTAAACTTGAACCAGAGCACTTGATTCTATTAGCCAAAGTGCACTGCAGCTGGAGAAGTGCTCACAGAGGGAGGGAACAGCGCGCTGTGTTTGAAAAACGGGACACCACCTGCCCTTAAGATTGAATTCTTAAACACATTCCACCCCAGAGAAGTGCTCCCGGCCTAATTAGAGCTATCTGTGTAAGGCTCTGCAAGTCTAAATGTGCTTTAAATATTTCTTACTGCATAATATGATTGTGTTTCTCAGCTGGGGGTAGGCTATTCAAGCAAACCGTAATTATTATTGCAGATTACCTGGGAAGAAAACCAGGAGACCTTAAAAGCCTCCCTAACAGTCTGCTGGAGGGGCCTGGGTCGGGGGGTGACCGGGACTCGCAGGCGGCAGCCCTCGGGGGACCATCTTGGGTTGGGTTAGCAATTACGGAATGTAAATGATGCTTCTAAAGATGCCTGGAAGAAATCGGAGCCTTTCTTAATCCTCATTCCTCATTCTTCATTTGATCAGTAAATCTATTGTTTCTAGATTATTCAGAAAATAAGACTAAAAGTAATCAAAATTTCAAACGTGTAAATTTCAAATAAATCAAAGATCTCTAAGTGTGAAATCCCAATCGTGTCAGGCACAGCTATTGATTATGGTGCGTGAAATCTGCATCAGGCAGGAATCTGGGCAAAAAAACACAAAACAGCTGGGTAACTACAGTGACACACCCTCGCTGCTCTCAGGCAGGCACCACTGTCTCGGCAAGATGAGTGAAGGGAAACGTCATGATAAATGCCCAGCCGTTGCTCACAGACCCCAGGGTTCCAACAGCACCTCTTTCTCTGCAGCATCACTTCAAACCAACGAGGTCAGAGCACTATGTCACCTGTGTCTGGTGAATTTTAAAATGGTTATAAATAATCCAGCCACCGGTTTAAGACTACAGAATCATGGTATGTAACAGTGACCTGACAAGAGGCTCCTACAGCTCCTGGATCTCAAGACGATGCGGTCAAGCTGAGACAGGCTGGGCTGAGCCTGTCTGCTCGCTGCCTTGGGGCTTTTGCATCAAGCCCTGAAGTTGACAAGAATCGCTGGCTTTTAGTCTTTTTCCCTAACCCTAACCTGAGATAAGCATGCCTTCGAGGTACGCCTGTGGCTTTCTCACACGTCCGACCTGCGTGTTTGCAGCAACCTGCAGTATCTGAGGGCTCGCTCCATGCTCAGTGGTGGAATGCCCTGGTATGAAGAAAACAGAAAACTCGCACTGTGTACATTCTGTCTCACGACCACAAGTAGAATGCCCTGAGCTCAGAAACAGAAGCCAACTTCAGGAACCCAGAACTACAGCGTAACAATGCAGAAAGCGCGAGAGTAAAAAGTGGGAGAGAGAAGGAAAAGGAGTTCCGTAGCCTGCCCTTGTGAGGCTGAAAGACACTCAGCACATCTACCAGCGTTTGCTCCAGCCACGTTCTGACACCTGTGTGCAAACCAGCAGCAGAGCTGAGAGAGAGAAAGGCAGCTCCTTCATGAGGGAGAAAGCTTGACACTTTCTAACGAAGTGCTTCCTTAGAAAAGCCTGTGAACTTGTGACAACCCCCAACCCCGCCCCAGACGGAGTTACACTTGACTTTCTCTCCCCATCTGCTTTGGTTAACCATATCCTTTGGGTTTCGCTTCCCTTTTGAGTAAAAGCAGAAGATGGTCTGTAGGTGGGCTGAGAGCAGAAAAGCCATGTAACAAGTTCTTCTGGATCCTGTGGAGAAATTCATCATGTCAAGTTTTGATGGAGACCATCAGACATTCACCTACTAGTTCAGGACCTAAGAATAGTTCCATTTTGGTACAAAATAAACATGTTATCAAAGAGCCAGTAGACATTCCAGCCCTTCCTTCTTTCAGGGTTAATTTTCCTTGAGAGAAGAATTCAGAAATTCTGTGTAGAATTCTGAAGTACCAGGAAAGGCAAGAAGGGAGGGCACAGCGACATCTCTGAATTCCAGGGCTTCAGGCCAAGAGAGACCACGTCTACTTGATCAAAATCTGGTCTCAAATTTCAAAGACTGTCACAACAACCCGTCAGGAACCCTCCAAACACGTTCTCTTCCCTTTCCGTGTAGCCAATTCTCACTCCCGGTGAAGTTTAGACAAAGCAGGTCTTTACAGGTTTTGGGGAGAGTCCCTGACATTGGGGCAGTTCACTCATTAGCCAGCACCGGAGACATGGCTACTGGGAGCCTCTGGCTCAGGAAGTACTGGGAACCAGGAGCGGGCAGGCGGACACGTGCCTTGAAGACTCTCCCATCACCTCCCAGGATGATTAAACTAGGCTCATTTGCAAGTAGGGAGGCTTTTAGAACTTATCCCACAGAAACCTGCAAGCCACCCCCATCTTCTCCAACAAGCCTCACCCTTCCTTCACTCCAGTTCTTCCTTCCAAAGGAGAGGGCGCTGCTTCCATAGAAGACGGTAAAATGCAAGCTTGCTGAAGCCCACAGGGGCTGTACTGAGCTGTCTGCACCCCCAGGAAGGGGGCCACACTCCGCTGTGGATGATTTGGGAAGAGAAAGGTGAGCAGTACCTCTGCAGGTCAGCACCGTCCATATTCCAGTGTGAGAATTAGCAATGGAAACAACAGCTCAGCACGCATCCGGGCAGCTGAGATGAAAAACTAACCCGCACCATCCATATTCTAGTGTGAGAATTAGCAATGGAAACAACAGCTCAGCACGCATCCGGGGAGCCGAGATGAAGAACTAACCCGCACCGTCCATATTCCAGTGTGAGAATTAGCAATGGAGACAACAGCTCAGCGTGCATCCAGGGAACTGAGATGAAAAACTAACCCACATCTCTTTCTGCCATGGAGAGAGCAACTGTTTTAATGTGGGAATTCATGGGGCTTCCCTGGTGCTTCCGTCGTTAAGAATCCACCTGCAATACAGAAGACAAAGTTTCCATCCCTGGTCCAGGAGGATCCCAGGTGCCATGGAGCAGCGAAGGCCGTGGGCCACAAGTCCCGAGCCCGAGTGCCCTAGACTGCGTGCTCCACAA
This sequence comes from Bos taurus, assembly GCF_002263795.3. Lineage (NCBI taxonomy): Eukaryota > Metazoa > Chordata > Mammalia > Artiodactyla > Bovidae > Bos > Bos taurus. The sequence goes on along the minus strand of NC_037346.1, from coordinate 62,762,029 downwards.
GAGAAGCCGCTGCGCTGAGAAGCAGGGGTGTGGCGACGGAGAGCAGCCCCACTCGCTGCGACTAGAGGAGAGCCCACACAGCAACCAAGGCTCAGCACAGCAAAAAAATAAAAACTTAAAATGGGAATTCAGTAGCGTGCTCAGGTCACTATTTTTCTAGCAAGTCAAGTTGTTCACCCTCTGCCCAAGAGGCAGCCAGGAGAGACAGCACTCGTGCCTAGGCAGCAAGGAAACAGGTAGCTGTCATCCCATGGCCATGCTGGAGGCAGGGGGCCCTCCTCACCAGGGCCGGGTGCTCTCTGCGAGCCCGCTTGTTAGACTTAAGACCCGAGCTCTGAGCAGTTAGAGACCGCCAAGACTCCACGAGTGAGGATGGCCAGAAGCAATCCTCTCAGGTCAGAAAAGGATGAGCCACAGAGGCAGCCATTGGGCAAAGCAGGACTGGAGCCACCATGAAAACCTCGCACCTGGCCACCAGGCAGGGGTGCCACCAGGAGGGGGACTCCAGGACGGGGCCCAAGTCAGCACATGAGCCAGGCTGCTGTGCAGCACAGGGGCATCTGGGCCTCTATAATTACCTTGACAGGTAATAATACTGTAAATTCCACTGTGGATTTAGCAATTTTTTAAATAGTTTTTTAATTTTCTTTGTTTTAAAAGGAACAAAAGGCCAGAGTTCCAGGATCTCTTCAGGTTCTGTGACAAAGGTGACCCCAAGCGAACAAAGCACAGCAAAGATTCTGGCACCCAAAGCAGCTGCCCTGTGTGGGGGCTGGGGACCCTGCCCAGCAGAAGGAAGGAAGAGGACAGGCAGGCTCCGGGTCCACAGCCGGGGCCAGGGCCCCGCCCTCCATCCCCAGGAAGGACACGGCTTGTTTAACAGTTCTGTCACACTCTCCCTCACCTGTATGGGCTTCACTGGTGGCTCAGATAGTAAAGAATTTGCCTGCAATGCGGGAGACTCAGGTTCAATCCCTAGGTTGGGAAGACCTCCTGGAGGAGGGCATGGCTACCCACTCCAGTATTCTTGCCTGGAGAATCCCATGGACAGAGGAGCCTGGAGGCTACAGTCCATGGGGTTGCAAAGAGTCGGACACGACTGAACGACTACACTTCTCCGCACCTGTAAGAGGAGTGTAATCACAGCACCTGCTCAGAACTGTCTGGTGGACCGAACAGACTGATCTCTGTATGATGCCTCGCACGTGATGGGCACTCAGCAGCCATTGATACTATTAGGGTCAGTCCTGAAAAGCCTCTGCGGCCACTTTGGACAGGGTGATAGACTGTTGTACCTGGCTCTGCACGCCCACCCACAGCGGGCAGCGACACCCTCCAGCCCCCTCCTCCAGCGTCCCGCAGCCCACCCCTGCAGTCTGAACTCCCCACCACTCACTGCCCCATCTCTCCTGCCCTTGCCCCCTGCCAACCCACCAAGAACACCTGGGGCTACGTGATGCTGTTCTGTCCCATGCTCTGCTCAGCCCTGACCCTCGCCCCTCTCTTCTGGGCCCACTCGCAGCCAGGCCGCACAGTGGCTGCCCATCCTGCAAGCTGGAAGATGCCGCCGCCCAAGAGGCGGTGACCCTGCAGCCTGCATCCTCAGTCACCTGCCCTCATAAGAGCAGTTAACCGGGGTGCAGACTCCGTCAGGACGAGTTCTTGCAAATACTCACAGGTGATTAAGAAAAGGCCACAACCACGGAGGCGTCTCACCACCCGCCCATTCACGTCTTCAACATCGAGGGGATGCCCGCTGTGTCCCTGGTCCCAAAGAATCACACACAATCTGATGGTGCTGGTGGCCCGTCACGCATAGCAGCCTGGCCTACATGGAGACCATCTGCCACTTGGGGCGGGTGGAAGTGGGGCCACAAAGCCGTCTTGCTCCTTTGAAGATAAGCTCATGCTGCAGGAAGTTTACGAAAACGTTTGGTCTTTATGGAAACCAAAGAGTATGCTTTAAGAGTATGCACTCTTAGAAAATTAGGTGGTTTGGTTTAAAAAGCTCTGACAAAGGTATTCCTGAATGAATTGCTTAGGAGTCTCAGGAATACCTTTGGGCCAGAAGTTAATAATTTACAGCTGAGAAAGTATAGGTAACCCGCCACTTTACAGCAAGCTTCTAACCTCTGGTGGATCACAGAGAATTACAAAGGGCGCGCTCTTCAAGTGTGAGCCAACAGAGTCCACCTGGCGCTGATCTGACGCCCAGCTCCTGGAGGAAGAAAACCCGCAGGAGGTGCAGCTCCACCGTGCTGTTTTGTAAAGGAAAACGGCACCAAAATTTAAGTGACAGCATCTTTTCTCAGTCATGGTTAAACACAAATATTGCCGAATCTAAAGTCAGCAGAGACTATATGGACTTCACTACAAGATACAGGGGCTTCACAGCTGGCTGAATGGTAAAGAATCCACCTGTCAGTGCAAGGGGATGCAGGAGACTCAGCTCCGATCCCTGGGTGGGGAAGATCCTCTGGAGGAGGGAATGGCCACCCACTCCAGTGTTCTTGCCTGGAAAATCCCACGGACTGAAGAGCCTGGTGGGCTACAGTCCATGGGGTCACAAAGGGTCGTGTGTGACTGAGCGTGCGGGCACTGCTTCACTGAGATATTCTTTTTTGCCACACCATGTGGCATGTGGAATCTTAGTTCCTGGACCAGGGATCAAACTCGAACCCCCTATATTGGCAATGTGGCATCTTAACCACCGGACCACCAGGAAGTCCCTCATGGAGGACATCCTTCAGGTAAAGTGCCCTGTTACCATCACAAACCTATGGTGGTGTTCCAGGGCAGCCTCTCCCACCACCCACTGTGGGCTCACCCCCAAGGTAAATACTGACTCTGCTGAACAGCAAGAAACGCTTAGCGTTACCAAGAAGATAAGCCTGACCCTGAAGAGCCTCTGAAAAGCTAAGACCCCCAGGGAGCCACAGACCATGCTTTGAGGATGACTGGCCCCGGTGGGCGAGGAAACGAAAGGGACTTCAAGACGGTTTCTCACTTTCTATTTTTACAGTGAGGACATGCTGCTGCTGCTGCTGCTGCTGCTAAGTCACTTCAGTCGTGTCTGACTCTGCGCGACCCCATAGACGGCAGCCCACCAGGCTGCCCCCCGTCCCTGGGATTCTCCAGGCAAGAACACTGGAGTGGGTTGCCATTTCCTTCTCCAACGCATGAAAGTGAAAAGGGAAAGGGAAGTTGCTCAGTCGTGTCTGACTCTTAGCGACCCCATGGACTGCAGCCCACCAGGCTCCTCCGTCCCCGGGATCCTCCAGGCAAGAACACTGGAGTAGGTTGCCATTTCCTTCTCCAATGCATGAAAGTGAAAAGTGAAAGGGAAGTTGCTCAGTCGTGTCTGACTCTTAGCGACCCCATGGACTGCAGCCTACTAGGCTGCTCCATGGGGTTTTCCAGGCAAGAGTACTGGAGTGGGGTGCCACTGCCTTCTCCGCAGTAAGGACATAATCACCCTTAAATGTCGAAGTGTATCTGAAAGAACAATCTTGCTTGTTTTTAAGGATTTCAGGATTCTCAAATGACCAACAACAATCAAACACAGAAAATGCTAACTCTACACACAGACCAGCATCTCTAAGCCAAAAAGACAGAAAACTCTCAGTCCAGAGGCAAACGCACATCTGAGGAAGTCATTTGCTGCTCAAGTTCAAGAGTTCAGCTACTCAAGAACATCAATGAATTGGAACGAAGTTTATACAACTGCTCTCAGAAACCAAGAATATCCATGCACCAGCTTTCTGAGAAGGGGGAGACGCTGCGCCCAGGCACTGGGACACTTCGCGGTTTCAGTCACTGCAAACCATCCTGCAAACCAGGCCAGTGGAAAACTTACGAGAGGTTTCAGTGACAAAGTCACAGAGCAGTCACTTCCAAGTCCCCACTGTGGATTCACTTACAGGTTGTTAAATGATGCTGGGAGGTCTTTTGGCAAGACTCACAACATACACAGAAAGACAAGCCAGTGTTCTTGCCTGGAGAATCCCATGGAGAGAGGGACCTGGAGGACCACAGCACACGGGGTCGCGAGAGTCGGACACGACTGAGCGACTAAACGATGAGTCCTCAAACCAAGAAAAGTCACCCTCCAGCAGTAGCAATGTACACGATTCGGTGATTCTTTTTAAAAAAGAATTTCTCTTGATATCTCCTACAAAATTAAGAGACTCCCAAGGCAGAAGTGCATTCACACGTCCACCGTGGGCCTTTGTGGAGGGGCCCAAGGAGACACAGAGCAGCCCTCACGTCTTGGCAGGCTGGCACGGCATCAGGGAGGACACCCAGCTGGTGCCAGGGCTCACATGAAGGGATGCAGGACACAAATGAGCTAACACAGGAGACGGTGGACTGACCGACCGGTAGGACGTGCTGACTGGCTCTGATTTCCATCTGGAACTCTCATTTCCTCTATTTAGGGCTAGGGTTATTCTGCTCAGTGTTCTGTAATAACCTAAGCGGGAAAAGAATTTGAAAAATTATAGATACATGTTTAACTGAATCACTTGGCTATAAACCTGAAACTAGCATTATTATTCAACTATGAAAGTGAAAGTGACTCAGCTGTGTCCGACTCTCTGCGACCCCATGGACTATACAATCCATGGGATTCTCCAGGCCAGAATACTGGAGTGGGCAGCCTTTCCCTTCTCCAGGGGATCTTCCCAATCCAGGTCTCCCGCATTGCAGGCGGATTCTTTACCAGCTGAGCCAAAAGGGAAGCCCTATTCAATTATACTCCAATACAAAACTTAAAAAATAGAAAGAACACTAGAACAAACATCTAAATATGAACCTATTCTCAAATATTTAACTTTGTGAGATGTAAATAATTTCTGAGAGAGAGAGAGGATATACCATCTAGGGCTACTGGATACACTTAAGCAGGCATGAAACATTTCCAAAGTTTTTCCTTCCCCAGAAAGAGGACTAATACTTATTAAAAATGCTCGTTCATCAACAGAACTCTGTACACAGGATGTCAACATGAAGGTGTTACCTGCCTGAATGTAGCATTCCCACATGGTACCCTGAGACCCAGAGTAGGATTTCTGACCACTGAAGGGGAGCCGCTGTAACTCCCTCTCCCCCATATTTCATGAGTGTTCCATGTTTCACAAACAGACCTCAAAAATGCTACCAAATTTCCTCCAGCCATCACTTTAGTAGTAAGTCAAAAACTTGCCAAAAATTAAGGTTTTCTGCCGAATACTATCTCAAAAGTGCTAGACTTCCCCCACGTCAAACCAACTAACAAGAAGCAAACGAACTGCTTTGTATCTGACGTTTTCTCAACCCTGATCACAGTGAGGGTAAAATGAGTATTCGCGCTAAACGTGGATGCAAGAGTCTAAAACCTTTTTCTTTTTTTTTAAGAAACCAGATAAACCAAGACACGCATAATCAGATAACAAGTTACAGGTGAAAACATTCTTGTTTGGTTGGGTCCATTCCAACACACACCTGGTGCTGTAACACCCAAGCTGCACTTTAAATCATTGATTCAAACAATTAGCTGGCAGAGAACAAGTATTTTCTCATTTTCACAAGCTACTTTTCAATGTGTAACTTATAATGTTAAAATGTTTGACAACCTTCAGTCTAAAATGCTGCCCTAAAATGCAGTGCTTTCAATAAATTATACCATTACAAAGGTACTAATTAACAATCACTGGAAGGCAGTCAACACAACCTCATAGCTAGAAGGTCTTTGAAACACTGAACAATAAAGGTTAAATTTTTTCCTTCTCAATATTTTTCTTTTTGCATAATTTCAATTTTATCTGCAAATAATGTATTATCAACCTATAGTTGCCTTTGACAGTCTATTTTGATTAGACCATGTTTTCCAGTAAATCTTCCTTATTCTGTATATCATCCATCTACCCAAAAGAGGTACAGAAACTGAATTAATGTCAATGCCAATTTTCATAATGCATAATTGAGAGTAACCTTCTTCGTGTTATGGGTGGTTCTAACAGCAAATTAGATAAATGCTTAAACCCTCGTCCAGCCCATTTCAAAATGAATTTCAGTTTTTAATGATTTTGAGCTGCTTACACATTACCAATTCCCAAGAAACACACTCAAATGTACATCCGTGTTCAAGACAGTCTTCAAAGGCTGCTTGTGATGTTCAAGAAGGAACACCGCAATCACTGGCCTGTTGATAGTGAAATTCTGTTAATGCATGGTAAACTGCAACAGTTCCGATAATGTGCTCACTTAACTGCAACGAAGGACTTTTTTCTTTTTTTAACAAGAAATGCAAAATATTCTCAGTATCGGAATCACAGCACCTTAAATGCATGCATGGAAACTGTACTGATTTCCAGTCTGACCATGCCTGGGACACGTCTGGGTTCAAATGAATAGGTGAGGGGCGGGGTACAAATGAAGAGAGATGACCTAAGATCGAGAGTCATATCAATACATTTAACTCAAACCTCAACAGGACGCCTGCTGGACAAGCACAAGATGAGTGTCACTGGATCCACACAGCAGTGTAAATATTAACAACCAGGCTTTCATTTTCAAAGCCAGGAAGACGGTCCAGAGGTCACCTGGGAAAGGCTTTTAGTCTTGAAATTAGATTTCCTGGAAATGAAGTGTCTTCTACAGATGAAGCTGCCAAGAATTCAGTCAGAAGCACACGCGAGACAAACACTCGCGGAGTTCAGCCCCCCTCACCCAGCAGGCTGAGAATCTCGTGAGAGTGAAGGCAGAGGGTCTTTATTTGGATCCCTTTGGCATCAGGCTCGGGGCTTCCCTGGTGGCTCAGGCAGTAAAGAATCTGCCTGCAATGCAGGAGACTCAGGTTCAATCCCTGGGTTGGGAAAATCCCATGGAGAAGGGAATGGCAACCCACTCTTGTATTCTTGCCTGGAGAATTCCATGGATAGACGAGCCTGGTGGGCTACAGCCCATGGGGTCACAAAGAGTCGGACACGACTGAGTGACTAACACTTTCACCAATGACCAAAATCCAAAGGGTCGAACCTGTTTTTCACACTTGACGTTTTAACTGCCAGATTCACATCCAACTTCAGTACAACAGATTCAGATCCACCAACATCTTTTCTAGGACACTGAAAACCCCAGAAAAGCTCTACAAAGCTCCACAAGGCTGCCTGGACATTGTCCTCAGCCCCGCCAGAGACTCCTGGCAGGATGGAGAGAGTGGTAATTAGCCACCTGGAAGCCAGTTTCATTTGGGATTCCAGCCACAGCCTGAGGGGACCCAGACAAGTCTTTTGTTCAGGAGTGCTATCCCCATTGTACAGATGCTGACATTTTTACAAAGTATCTGAAAGTAACTGACGCAAGGTTTTCTGAGCAAGTCATTCTAGTTAAGAGATTATACCCCATAAAAAAATCATTTTTAATTCAATGTTGCTTTTCTTTCTTAATGGGAGATCTGTAGTCAGAATGAGCAAAAAAAAAAAAAAAAACCAATGTACTGAAACGTAGAGGCAAGCCTTTGTTATCCTGGCTTTCTCAGGTATCTGTGGCGAGGTTTTGGGGGGTTGTTTGGCAATTGGCAATCACTAATGGGTTTCTGCCAGCTCTCATCACCCAACCCACTAACTCAGTGTATGACAGCGTAAACTGGGGCAGGCTTTCAAATCTGACAGCTGGCTGGAGAGAAGGGAAGGAAGCCACTATTTTTTCCCCCCCGGTTAAGAGGTGAGAATAATGCATGCCAGTCTTCCTGCGTACAAAGCACAATTGTCTGCAGGAAGCCCTAAACCCTGTAGGAGGCACACGGCCTCAGAAGCCCTGGCAGGGCCCAGCAATGCAGAGACTCTCAGCAGGATGCTAGACTTTGCTACAACAAAAGTTGCCAACGAACAGCCGTCTGCCAGGAGCTGTCAACTTCCTCCCATTCGGGCTGTAGGACCTACGGGGGTACTAATTTTACCTGCAAAGGAGCAGAGGTTCAATTACTGGATTACAAATACTGAGAGAAATAGGCTCCGCCTACTAGGAACTTCTAAATTTACATCTTAAAGTCAACTACATCGTTAAATGTCTGCTCGAACTGTGGAATGCAAATAGCAATTACAGAGGTTGTTTTTCTCCCGTTATTACTAAATATGTGGAGGCAGAATGTGAATGCTGGAGGATCTCGTGAAGACACTGAAATACAGGCAGATGTTTCCCTGTGAAAGGACAACCGGACCTGATCCAGAGAGAAGCGCGCAGAGACGGGTGGCCCGGGGCTGACACCTACGGACGACAGCGCCCATACTCGGCGCTGTCCACTCGGGAGAGCCGGGAGTGAGCAGCCAGACCGGGCCCTTCAGTGAGGGCGCCTCGGGGGCTGGGGGCTGCCGCGCGGAGCACGGCACTCCTCACCTCACAGCTGCCTCCCACAAATCCCTGAAGACTGTGCGTCGATACCTTTTGGCAAAGTAGCCAAAGACCATCACAGGGACGATCGCGCTTCTCCGCCTCCCCTGCGGCCTGATGGGAGAGAAGCGGACAGACTGAAATTCCAGGAGGAGGGGTCTCCACTGCCTGACGCAGGCCTGCCGGCTTGCTGACACAGGGGCAGTGACAGAGGGCAGGGCTCAGTTCTCCAGCGTCAGCGCTGCAAGGGCCGAGCTGCAGCTGACCTCCAGCAGCCTGGGGACGGTGACTTTCCCAAAGTAAGTAAAAGATGAACAAGGACTTGAAGACACAAACACAGCAAGACGAATACACAATCGCCCTTGGCACGGCCAGGAGTGGAGGGCCGCAACACATCATCAGAGGCAGCTCTTCGGGATTTCAGTCTTGGCTGGAGGAGTCGAGGAGAGGAAGCAGCTACCTCGGAAGGGTTGTTTGAAGCTGGTGGTGTACAGGCCAGAGAGTTTCTGCAGAGGCTTTCCTAGCAGGACAAAGCGGAAGCTCCCGATACACAGTTCCTGGGCATCTCACTGCAAAGTCCGACGCCGGACACTGTAGCTAAGTCAGTTAACACCCGTCCCTCTCCTTCCAGCAGGCGAGCACATGGAAGGAATGGAAGGACAGAGGCTAAGGGTCTGAGTTCAGGGGGAACAGCAAGTGGGGGGCGTGCCTGCAGCCCTGCTTCTTAAAATGCAGCACGCACAGCCAGCTGACTTTACACGATTCCTCCAGCACAGCGCACGCAGCCACCCCGGGAAGACCACAGAAGCCCTCAATCACACAGCACAAGTGAAAGGCTCTTCTCTGGAACACACCCCCTTCCCTGCCAAGGAACCAAAATCCAACAGCCTGCACAAAGAACACCACGAGGGAGTCTCCTGGGTCCACTGCAGATCAGTGCTCATTCAGACTCACACAGCTCCGTTGCTCCCTGCATTCCATTTCAACCTGCGATTTCTTTTAATAACATCATTGTGGAGAACTAGCATTATGCTGCAAAGTTCTATCCTTTGCACGGTTCACAAATGGATTTACGGCTGCCGCTGAGCTCTCTGAAAGACTATTGTATGCACTGTCTCGCTGAGAGCGCTCATAAAGGCACCCCTACACCTGCACTCGCCTTCCTACAGAGCGCCGGGTGTTTATACCTGGAAAACTGTTCACTTACATTGCTTTAATGGTTTCTGAGTAAAACACAGCTCAGTGATTCATTTTTCCATTGGATTGGCCAAGGACATGAATTACAACTCACAGGATAAACGCATAAATAAACGGTGCTAGTATCTTGGTTGGGAGCGATAATGCAGCACGGAATCTGCGATTTATGCTCGTCCATCACGGACTCGCTACTACGGTAAGCATCCCACGGGCAGGTTTGCAGGTGTGTAGGATAATAAATCCTTTATTATTATAAATAAATAATAACTAATAAAGCACCTCCTTCTCCTCCTCCCCAGGTCAGGGTCGGGAATAACGCCTCTGCAGGCTCACCTAGAGTGCAGAAGTGCTTCAGAGGGGTTAGTCTCAGTGTTTAGAATGTGGCGTGTTAAACCAGGTCACAGCGGCTCAGGTATTCCCAGAATAAGATTTCTCAGCAAGTGTCATTCACAAGCATCACGTGTGTCCGCCTCTCTGCAACCCCATGGACTGTAGCCCACCAGGCTCCCCTGTCCGTGGGATTCTCCAGGCAGGAATGCTGGAGTGGGCTGCTGTTTCCTCCTCCAGGGGACCTCTCTTGCATCCCCTACACTGGCGGGCAGGCTCTTTACCACTAGTTGGGAAGCACTCAACCACCATGACAAGACGTCAGAAAGCCCCGGTGGGTCCTGACACGAAGCTGCTGAAGTCACTGCCGCACTCGACCGGGCACCCGAAGCTGGCGACGCTGTCCATCAGCCACACTCCAACGTGAACAAGCGTTTAAAAGCACAACAGCACCATGGACTTGACCACAGTGAATCCTGTGAAGTCCGTCGATCCAGAAATACCACTGTGCGTGCTGGGAGAAATCATGAAGTCCGTCGATCCAGAAATACCACTGTGCGTGCTGGGAGAAATCAAGACCACCGCTCCTGCAGAGGACGTGACAGGGCGGGCGGGCGGTGGGTTTCAGGTCGATACAGGGGCCAGTGACATTACTGATGATGAAAAGAAAGTTGTACGCAAAAGTCATCACAAAAATGATCCTTCAAGTGTCTTCCTTCAGCACCAAGCCCGTCAAATGTAGGAACTCTCCTCTAACTGATTTTCAACATTTTCCCTGAATGACTTTCTCATGTATTAAATGTTTCATCTTTAATTTCTCTCTTCAAAAAAAAAAAAAACAAACTGATTCCACAAAGATTGCAGCCCACCCTGTCTGGGGTCTCCTATACCCCAGCTCTATTAATCATTCCTTCTTTGTCTTGTCTTTGACTTCTCCCTCAAAACCAGGAGACCCTCGGGGCTGTGGTCAAGACTGAGATGTATGCAGCTATAAGATGGGGCTCCCCCGTTGCCTTTGCCACCTGGAGCCACTTAATCCAGTGCTTTGGTCTCCTCATCTGTAAACTGGGCTGCGGTGGGGACCAGTGGGCTCACTTGCGGACAGCCGTGCAATGCGGCGGACATGCAGCCCCCACCACGTGAGCCAACCTAAGGGTCGCTGACCTCGTCCCTTCCACTAAAACACACTAGAGTCCTTTCCTCTTTTCAGAAAAGTGCCTCCCGACCTCTTTTCCCACTTTTCCGCTTCTCTTTCCTCTTGAGCTTCTTTAAAGAATACTTCACATTCAAGGTCTCCACCACCTCCCTAAACATCAACTGAAGTGAGCGTCTCACAGCCACCGGCCACAGAGACGGAATCCCACTGACGCGCCTGCATCTGCAGGAGCTGACCACTCCTTCTGGGAGGGCAGCCCTACTTTCTTTGCCCCGTGACCCCACCATCCCTCTTGGCCCACCCCTAACCAAGGGTTCCTTCTCTAGCTCCCTCAGAGGGTGTGGCCTACTGCTCCACCTTGTAACCTGACTTGAGGCCCCTCGTCCACTTTGATAGTTTTTACCACCGTCGGCATCTGAAAGGGTCCCTGGAGCACGTCAGCCTCTAGATGTGTCCGGAGACCAAGGCCTGGGCGTGGCCTGCAGGGGCCCTTTCTCCTCACCAGCTACACGCAGACGGCAAACGGCTGCTGCTGTGCGCAGTGCTACGTAAGCCCCCTCGTCTCTTATCGTCCTACAACCACAGCCCTAGTTAGCCCTCCTCTCATCTGAACTGTCACAGATCTCATTGCTGGCAGAGCGGGGCTCACACACCAGGAAGCTTCCCTGGCTCCCATCTCTGACCAGGTCAAACCCCAGCTGTGGACACACACCAGGCCAGCTCTGCAGTCTCCCCCGCCTTCCACCGACGCCCAGTGCCCGGGGGAGCTGCCCTCCACTCACGTGGGCCCGACCACATGGACTCCACGCACATCCCCAACCAGCAAGGGAACCACTGACTCTCCAAAACGTCAACTCCCATCTCATCTGCAAGGAGCCCTCCTACTTCCCCCTTCCCCTCCTCAGCTGGGCTCCTGCTACAGCCTGTACCCGCCCCAATCACCACCCCCCCACAACCTGCCTGCCTCTCATCGCCCTCTTGAGGGTCTGGGTCCTGGTCATCTTTGTCTTCTCAGCTGGTACTCAGCAGGATTCAACGTTTATGGGACTGAATAACTCCATTTAAACATTGACAGGGTATCAAAGCCTGGAATATTCTTCTGCAGTCTACTCAAGAGACAAAGATGTTTTAAACATTCTCCTTCTGAGTAGGGAAATGGGGCAAATGTGGATAACTCTCAAATGGTACTTGATTTGTTTACACCTGTGAGGCAAAGTCTGATGTAATAGATCAGATTGACCTCACGGCCATCAGGATGGTTATCAAGGAAACCACGGCCCACAGTGTTAGGACAGAGAATCTGCAACCCGTGTGCCCCGCTGGTGGGGCTGCAGGATGCGCAACTGCTGTGGGAAGCAGTACGAGTTTCCTCCGACAGAAGACAGAACTGCCCCTCATCCAGCAGCTCCTCTTCTGGATATATGTGCAAAAGAACTGAAAGCAGAGTCTCAAAGAAGCATCCGCACAGTTTGCACATTTATGTTCAGAGTAACACCATTCACGACAGCCAGGATGTGAAAGTCACCCAGCTGTTCCATCCACGGACGACGGATTAACAAAATGTGGTACATACACACACAGGAACAGTATTTAACTACAGACCACAGGGTCGCAAAGAGTCAAACACGAATAAGTGACTGATTTTGACTTAAAGTTTGATGTATCTAACATGGATACACCTCGAGGACATTATCCTAAATGAAACACACGAGTCAGAAAGAAATATTGACTCCACTTTTGAGTATCTACAGCAAACAGACCCACAGAAACCATGTGGAATCAGAGCTACATGGGGCTAGGGGCATTACTCAATGGGTATAGAGTTTCCTTTTCCCAAGACAGAAAAGTTGTGAAGATCTGCTGGACTCAGTATTAATGAACTGTAGAGCTGAGCGCTCAGTTGCTTCAGTCGTGTCTGACTCTGCAATGCCATGGACTGTACCCACCAGGCTCCTCTGTCCACGGCGTTTCCCAAGCAAGACTACTGGAGTGGGTTGCCATTTCCTTCTCCAGGGGATCTTCCTGACCCAGGGATTGAACCCATGTCTCTTACGTCTCCTGCACTGGCAGCCAAGTTCTTTACCACTGCACCACCAGGGAAGCCCCACTGAACTCTACACTTAATATTAAATATATAATATAAAATTTACCATCTTAACCACCTTTATGTTATCATTAAAAAAGGAACTACTGGACACTCACTCCTTGGAAGGAAAGTTATGACCAACCTAGACAGCATATTAAAAAGCAGAGACATTACTTTGTCAACAAAGGTTCGTCTAGTCAAGGCTGGCTATGGTTTTTCCAGTGGTCATGTATGGATGTGAGAGTTTGACTATAAAGAAAGCTGAGCACTGAAGAATTAATGCTTTTGAACTGTGGTGTTGGAGAAAACTCTTGAGAGTCCCTTGGACTGCAAGGATATCCAACCAGTCCATCCTAAAGGAGATCAGTCCTGGGTATTCATTGGAAGGCCTGATGCTAAAGCTGAAACTCCAATTCTATGGCCACCTGATACAAAGAACTGACTCATTGGAAAAGACCCTGATGCTGGGAAAGATTGAGGGCAGGATGAGAAGGGGATGACAGAGGACGAGATGGTTGGATGGCATCAATGACTCGATGGACATGGGTCTGGGTAAACTCCGGGAGTTGGTGATGGACAGGGAGGCCTGGTGTGCTGCGGTTCATGGGGTCACAAAGAGTCAGACACAACTGAGAGACTGAACTGAACTCGTTGAAAATTTGATAAACTTTAAAGCAAACACCCCAAATCTCATTTACTGCTTTAAAGAAATGATGAGGGTTTTTTAGGATTTGTGATAAAACTATCGTTTTCTTTAAAAAGCCATAAGAAAATCCCACTTGATCGTATGAACACAGTGTCCAACCAGCAGGTCATGCTCATGGCATTGCTCCTTGATGCTTTCCACAGCCAAACGGCCTGGGTGTTTCACCTCTAAATTGGATCTGAATCTACATGAGAAAATGCAGAACCAGAACACACAAAAATTGAGCAGACAAAATTAAGTCTTCGGAAAAAGCACAAGTTTGATTTGTAAAGCAGACATAATGGCTGCCTGCTTCCTGCACTGAAATCTCTGGATGCTTTTAACAGCAGCAAGACACAAGCTTGTTTTAAACGAGTGCATGAGATTATGCTGTGATTTTACAGGTTAAAGGAACATTCGAGCAGCATAACGCCAGCCCCCTCCACATCACCCACCCGCCTTTCCTGTTCTGTAACTACAGACGCCCGTGGTCCACATCACCCACCCGCCTTTCCTGTTCTGTAACTACAGACGCCCGTGGTTCTTCCTTTCCGGTTGCCCCCAGACACTGACATGCATCTCCCCGAACGGTGGAAGGCTCCCCGTGTTGCTTGAAGCAACGCAGTCTCGTCCGAGCTCCTGCGGTTCCTCGGGCGTTGCCCTGCCCCGCCTGGCGTCTCTCCACACTGCAGTGCCTTCCTTGTGCAAACCCTGTCATCCACTTCTCATTTTATCTGCCCAAACAGCCCACATCAATTCTGTTTCCCCTAAGACATCTCAAAGACAACCTGAGTCCCTGTTCAGGGAAGAGACCTGACGGGGTCACCAGACTGCCGTGAGCCCGCCCGCCGTGGGTGAGACCACCACAGGCGGCAGTCAGTTGTCCGAGCCGCCGTCTCCACGGCTCTGAGAGTCACCCTGGCGTCATCTCTGCTTCGCTCACCTCCCAGCTTAAGGATGCCGGGCCTGCACTTTGGAGTCAATGCAATCCCATTCCTAGATGCCCACTCACAGCTGGGTGAGTCCAGCAAAACCATCCGAACACCGTGAGCTTCAGTTGTATCATCGGTAAGCTGAAGCAAACAGTACTCGTGTGCTGTCATAAGGATTAATCACAGAAAGAAGGTCCTGGGCTTCACGGCCTGGTACAGTCACTGGAAAAGGTGCTCTAGGGACCAGGTGCTCCGGGGGAGGGAAGGTACGTGCCTCTGGGGTCTAGACAACATCACTGTGTTTTCCTGAGCTCCTGTGTTGTGCAGAGAGCATGGAGAAGGTTGCAGAACTGAGGAGTCTGACCAGACCAGTGACCCTGCAGCGGGACGAAAACCTCTAGGAATAATCCCCCGAGGGGTCACAGCCGGACCCCCGTGACAGCTGCTGAGGTTACCACAAAGCTCCAGAGCATCTGGACACGTGCAAGCCCTCTCATGCTGAGCAGACCTTATTTAAGAAAAAAAGCAAGGATGACCACCTGTGAGCCATGCACCCAGCACGCCTCAGCAAAACATCTGTTCCTTACCAGTCAAGGATGAGGGCTCGGAAAGAAAGGCTAAAAACAGAAAAAGTGTCTTTACGTGTACTTTCTTTCTTATTTTAAAAATGTGCTTCAAAATGGCATACCTATCATCGAGTTAATAAACCCCTTGAAAACTGTAATCCCCAGCACAGGCTGGGCTGCACAGGGAGGGGGAGACAGCCACGCAGTAGGTAAGACTGCGACCTCAGGTGGTGTTTCCAGAAGGTGATCCAGCAGCCCCCAGAAAACTCCTAAAAATGCCTATTTCACCTAGGAGTTTCACTTTTAGCAACTTATACTACAATATTTAATTTCCATATAAATATGTAGAAAGATGTTCATCCCAGCATTACTTATAATGAAAAATAACAAGCAGGTCAATCAAAGTTAAATCAGTGACAGAACGCCCATAAGGTAGACTATGCAGTCACATATTCCTGAAAGTCATTTAAGAACGAGAAAATACATGCTAAATATAAGAAAGAATTGCATGAAACAGCATGGTAAAATAGATTTAGGGAGGAAGGGAAAAAAGATAGGGGATTATGAACTGTTTACGCTCTTGTTTCTTTTTTCAGATTAGCTCTAAAGATCATATTGTCTTTATATACAACCCAGTGCGCGGGGGGGGGGGGGGGGCGGCGGCGACTGGTAGACTCTCTGCTCGTGTCTGCAAGCAGGTCTTGCCTGTCTGCCTCCTTCCTCTCCCAGTGCGCTCACAGCTCTCCCCACTGCTTTCCAGCACTGCCTTTATAAACCAACTCTGAACCAAGGCCTTGATTTGCAGCTGAACCAGAAAAAAGTGAGATGGAAATTATTTTAATCCCATTCAACAAGCAGGATTTCACCCAGTCCAAAGGCTCTGAGTAGGTGGCACGAAAACTATACTGAGTAATCACGTTCTTGCTTAAGTTTGAAATTAATAGCTACAATATTCAATAAAGTAACTGTTTAAACCTGTACCAAAAAGATACTAAAAATAGGCTGCCAGTGCCACTGACTTTCCCCAGTGTGAGACTTTCCAGGTTAAACTGAAGGCTGGAGAAATTCCTCATCCTTAAGGAAAGCAGGGGAAAACACAGGATCTGCGCACTTTCTCAGGAAGGTCGCTGAGCTCTCTTCTCCACTGTCACCTCCTGGAACATGGAGGGACTCTTGCTGCATGTCCCCAGAGCATCCCAGGGCCGGGACAGGACCCCAGACAGGACCGTCGGAGTGAAGTCAGCTGTCTGAGTCAGCTGAAGTGAGGGAAGCGATTGAGCACGAAGCGTGGGCTACAGCAGCAGCAGACAAACCAGGTCTGTTGCGGGAAGCGTTCCTCATCCTCAGGGCATGGGATGCTGTTCAAAAGATGCCACCTGATGCCAGGTGGACCCAGGCTACCGCCCCTGCAGGCCCGTCCCGTCCATGTTGCAAACCCACATGTCAACTGAACACTTGGCATTTAAGAATAAAATTAAAAATTTATGGTGAAATAACAATAGGAATGGGGCTTCCCTGGTGGCTCAGTGCTAAAGAATCTGCCTGCCAAGGCAGGAGACTCGGTTTTGCTCCCTGGGTGGGGAAGATCCCCTGGCGAAGGGAATGGCTACCCACTCCAGTATTCTTGCCTGGAAATCCCATGCACAGAGGAGCAGGGCAGGCTACATGCTTAGCATGGGGCCACTCGTAGCATGGGGTCGCTAAGAGTCGGACACAACATAGCAACTAACCAATGACAATGGGAGTTTAGTCACTGACTGCCAAATGAAGGACTGTTGTATTTGACTAACCGACGCCATTTAGTGACTGAGTCAGAGCTCTGGGAGTCGTTCATCCCATGAGCACAGAAGCCCCTCCAGCAGGCACCATGGCAGACGCAGGGGACGGAACCGTGAACCAGCCGGTCCCCGACCCCAGGGAGCACTGTGAGGAGGAAGGGGGAGCATCCCGGGTGCGTCACCACCAGGCACACCTGTGCAGCAAGCCGGGATGAACCTGGAAGCTTGTGGAAGTGGAGCGTGTCCTAAGCATCCAGAATTCGTCCACGCGAGGACGGTGAGGGCTCAGCAAGACCAGATGGACACTGACATTCCCCCACCTGCTGCCCCCAAACCCCACCCCAGAACCACCTGCAGGAGATGGACGTGGAGCCACGAGCAGCCCAGGACGTGGGCCGCGGGCCGGGGATCCAGGGACACCTGCAGGCTGTCGTCGGTGCTTCTAAGCCCTGCTGACAGGGGCTGGCAGGAGACTGCCCATCTGATCTGGCAAGGAGGAAATCCCTCCCTCCCCGGCACAGAGTCCCGGGGCTGCTCTCATCTCAGAAGCTCCCAGACTCCACAGAGGCCCCTGTGCCAAGCGGACCTGGGTCCTCGACTCAGGATGGAGGTGCGCCCGGCCTGCCTTCCTGACGCCCCACACCCTCCCTCTGCTTGGGGACTTGGGACTGCTCATCCCCAAGGGAACAAGCTCCCGAAGGCTTTGCAAGTCGTGCTGGCAGTTTCCAACAGCGGAGAAGCCCGTGGAAGCTTCTACTCGGGTCACGTGAACAAGCGGCAGCTCAGGCATAACCTCTGTGGGATTATGCCTCCGTGGGATCAGCCACCGAGCGTGTCGACATGACCACACGGAGATGCGGGAAACAAACCTCACAGCATCTGCCTTCCTCCCTCCACAGAGTCTCTGCAGGCTCAGTTGACAACTCACAGAAACATCTGTGGAAACAGTGCAGCCCTTTTCTCTCTCAAGATAAAAAGCAGCGTTCTTGAAAAACAAAAAGCTGAGTGGGTGTCACTGTGCTCCCTTCTCCTCCCATCTGGCTCTCTGTCGGGTCAGGCTCTTTCTTTTGAAAAGAATTTCATAACCCGATCTTGGCCGTTGTAGCCAAGGAGGCTAGGAATGCAAAACTATTAACAGGACCATTTATCACGGTTACGAACTCCCAGAAGACAGGAAATACCTCTTGCAAAATGGCCTGCCCTCGTGCCCTGGCACCGTGCCAAGCAACTCACTTTCACTTGGATTATACAAGCCCACGAGTCATTCCTTACATCTGACTTTTACAAAACAATGTGAAGACTGTGCCTAAAAATGAAAATTTGGGGTCTAGTGTCAAATATTCAGACGACCACCTTCCTATGTGTCCACCTGGCCCGGAAGGTGGGGTGCGGAATCGCCTTGCTCCTTGGTCGGGATCTACGGAGGAGGGTCGCACATGTCAAGCGGGGCCAGAGCGGGACCAGCGCCCGTGGGCAGCGCCAGGCCGTCCTCACTCAGGATGGCAGCGACCTCGGTGGGACAGTAAGAGACGATGTGGGTTTCCTGAGGGCTCACGAGGACCCAGACACCGCCCTGTTTTGTTTTTAACATATACGCTCTCCAGTCCTTACAGTAACCCCACAAAGGTGCCCTCCTGCAGCCGGGGATGGAGGTAGAGGCCAGAGAGCAGAGCTGAGACACTGCCCCAACCACGCGGTTACAAAGTAAGAAGCTGAAACGCCAGGGAGGGTCCAGACGGCAGCCTCTGCTCTCCCGGCTGGAAGCCACTCCCAGTGACTGCCCCCACCCCACCCCTGAGCCCGGCAGGAAGGTCAAAGTGAAGGGCCCTTTGCTTGGATGGTCAGGAGTCTCTTTAAAAAGAAGGGTACCATCCTCTCAAGGAGGCCGGAGCTTCCCAGGCTTGTGGTCCCGCCCTCTCCCCAGAGCAGGGCTGGTCAGCTGCCAGACCCAAGCTGCCCCGGACAGCTAACGAGGCCTGCCACGGGGCTGCAGCCCGTGGAAACTTCCATTTCTCTTCCCACGCTGCTTCACCAGCGAGGCGGCGCCTCTCCCCGCAGCATCGGCCAGCATCTGGCCTGCCCAGGAGGAGGAACATCCACCAGGACTGCTTTCCTCTCACCACGAGCAGACCTCAGCCGCCCACGAAGGTGGTCCGGCAGGGTGGACCCGCTCGTCTGCGAACGTCAGGGAGCAGGGAACGGAGGAGTCTGCGCTCCCAGGCAAGCACACTGCACTGAAACGACGAGGGAGAAAATTTCACCCCCAAGACCACCAGGATTCGTCACCACCAACGCTTCCACAGAAGAGCCTCACGACGCAGTGGTCACCACCCCAACATCTACAGGACGTGTCACTCCTGAGTCAAAACTAGAGACCCGTGAGTAGGGTCAACGAAGCAACTAACTTGCTCTCAAGTCTTCTGTTTAAAAAACAAAAACTCGGGCTTTTAAACAGCAGAAGGTGGGAGAGTAACTCAGTGCAACATTTGTGCAGACACCTGGGACACGCCCTCGAAACCTGAGCTGCACATGTGCGTAACCAGCAATCCAGCAAGCCTGCCTTGAAGAATCTACTCCACGGACGCGCTCACAGCCCCAGGCGGAGGGGCGACTTGGCGGGGACCCTGCAGGTCCCAGGGCTGAGCTGAGGGCCTCGTGGCCAACAGCTATCTTACGAGGCGGCCCTGTTACCACTCCTACCTTATCAAAGGGCCACCCGAGAACCAGAAAGGCAGAGCAACCTGCTCAAAGTCACAGAGCCAGCAGCTGCAGGAGCAGGACTCAGGCCTGCTGTTGCAAGGAGGTCCCCGCAGCTCTGCTGAGAAACGCAACACAGGGACTCCCCTGGCGGTCCAGAGGTTCAGACGTCACGTTTCAGGGGTGTGGGCTCCATCCCTGGTGGGGGGCTAAGACCCCACACGCTATGTGGCACAGCCCCCCAATTTTTTTAATCTCTTAAATAAAGATTATTTCAAAAGGCAACACACATGGAACTGAAATGCTCACTCACAGAAACCGAGTCAATCACAGACAACCATGAGCAGACACTACAGAGCCACTACAGAAGCCACGTCTACAGACATGGGGTGCAAGTAAATCACAGCACAACCCCGGAGCGGGACGCGACACAGCGAGCACAAAAGCCACGGCTACAGACATGGGGTGTAAAGTCTGGAGGCCTGTGGTGACCATTCTAATCGGGATGTAACGTGTGAAGATCTGCACACCACGTACAACCATGCACTGTGTACCGCTGGCCTTGAAGGCAGGCCCCGTGTAATGCACACTACCCAGGGCTGACCTGAAGGCAGATATTACGTAGAACACACACCACGCGTTGTGTGCAGCTAACCCTGAAGGCGGACGCTATGCATGACGCACACTACCCGGAGCTGGCCTTGCGGGCAGACGCTGCATAAGGTACCCTGTGGACTACGTACAGCTGACCTGCAACAGCGCCGAGTGGGGGAGCTGCCAACCCTCTCTGCAGTTGAAAATCCGAGAATAACTTAGACGGCCTTCCATTTACCAGGCTCCTCCATATCCAAGGATTTAACCAACGGCATATCACGTAGACTGCAATATTTACTATTTTAAAAAGTCATGTATGAGTGGACCATGAAGTTCAAATCAACTGCACATAATTATGAATAATGTGCATGTAACAATGAAAGGAAATAAACCGGCATGGCACATGGAGGAGGGATGGCCACTGTGCTCGAGTGGGGTCACAGGGGTTCCTCGCCTCAGTGCCACTGGCACCTGCCTCCCTCCACAGGCACCCACCAGAACCCCCCCCGCCCGCTCCTGTACAGCAGGAGATCCTGGAGGGTAGACGCTCCCCCCACACCACGCTGTGTGTGATGGCTGTTAATCGCCTAAAGTCATCTCCAAAAGCCCCACAGTCCCCCTAAAAGAGTTACAACTTTTCTTGTCTGGGCTGGAAGAGAAAGAACACCTAGGTAGAGAATTGAGATTTTTGCTTTTTAATTAAGGAACAATCATCAATTCCACACCAGAGGGCTCCTTGCCTGTTCTGCTTTTGACCGTTGCTGGTGCTGAGGAGCGCAGCATCGCTCAGGCTGACTCGGGGACAGGTGGCCGGGCACCCACCCGCCCTGCCGCCTGGGTCCGCAGCTGCTGCTCTGAGTCTGGCTTATTGTAAGTAAGTAAGTAAGCGTTAGTCGCTCAGTCGTGCCCGACTCTCTGCGACCCCATCGACGCCCACCAGGCTCCTGTGTCCATGAGATTTTCCAGCCAAGGATACTGGAGCGGGTTGCCATTTCCTTCTCCAGGGGATCTTCCCAACCCAGGGATCGAACCCGGGTCTCCTGTACTGCAGGCAGATTCTTTACTAACTGAGCTACAAGGGAAGCCCAAGTTATTATAACCAAGAGAAAAAGCTAGATGTGAAACAGTGGGAACACTAGGCTCCTCATTAAGCTCCATAAGCACATTCATTACTCCTTACTGTGGGCAAGAGGAATTAACATACATTTACACAGTAATTCAAAGATGTTAGAGCATTTAACATTCAAGCGAGAACTATAGGTTATACTGACGGCCAACTATGCTGAAAATAGTAAAAACAAATGGGATATTTAAGAAGCATTTAATGAGCCTTCACTAACCATCAGGCTCTGTTCTAAGCCTTTTAATTTATCAACTCATCTGATCCTCACAACAAGCCCATGAGGTGCATACTATTAATTTCCTCATTTTAAAAAAAAGGCAATTACGAGGAACCGGAGCAGATCTGAATGGGAGTTTTAATCTGCTCTCTGATTAAAACAATGGTCCACTCACACACCTGACTGCATGTACCTAGGTGGCGCAGGTGGTAAAGAATCGTCTGCAACACGGGAGACCCCGGTTTGACCCTGAGCCAGAAAGATCTGCTGGAGAAGGGATAGGCTACCCACTCCAGTATTCTTGGGCTTCCCTGGTGGCTTAGATGGTAAAGAATCCGCCTGCAATGCGGGAGACCTAGGTTCAATCCCTGGGTTGGGAAGATCCTCTGGAGAAGGGAATGGCAACCCACTCCAGTGTTCTTGCCTGGAGAACCCCATGAACAGAGGAGCCTGGTAGGCTACAGTCCATGAGGTCGCAAAGCGCTGGACACGACTGAGTGACTGAGCCCAGCAAAGACAGATGGGCAAACCACCAAGCCACATGCTTTCGGGTTTTCCCGCACAGAGAACCATTCTCATCAGTCCCCAGAAAGCCACCCACCACAGGACTGGTTATGCCCTCATTTCTGTTGTGTGTGCTTCCTGAACTGCTCACTGGGGTCAGTGTCAGAACACTTCCTAAAACGGATCCTGTCTTAGTAGTCAGCTTGACTTTAGAAAAAAATGATTTGAGACTAACTGGGGCATTTACTTCTTCCTTCAAAACACTGAACCTACAATTTTCTTTTCCTGTGACTTGTAATCTCAACAACAGGACAGCTGAGCATCCTCATCCTTTTTAGAAAAAAAAGTAAAACGATTTTTTAATCCACAAGATCTCAAAAATGCTAACCAAAAATTACCTTTAATAACAAAATCAGAACTTAAATGGAGCATAAGGCCTAAGTATAGCTAAAGGAATAAATCTTCCCAACTTTAGACTTGGCAATAGTTGCCTGGTGGGCTGCCGTCTATGGGATCGCACAGAGTCGGACACTACTGAAGCGACTCAGCAGCAGCAGCAGCAGCCTAGATATGACACCAAGGGCTAAGCACCAAGGAAATCACGCGTAGGCTGGACACCAAGACTGTAAATGTCTGCGCTTCAAAGGACACCACTAAGGAAGTGAGAAGACAACCCGTACACGTTTGCAAGTCACATATCGAATAGAAGACCTCCACCTTTCACTTTAGAACTCTCAAAAGTGGAAGAACAAATAACCTAAGAGTTGGAAGAGACATTTCTCCAAAGACACAGCCAGTAAACACGTGAAAAGATGCTCAACATCGTTAGTCATTAGGAAAACGAAGATCAGCGCCTGATGAGAAGCTGCTCCACCCTCCAGGGAGCCGAGCAACAAGCAGCAAGCATTCGGGAGGAGCTATGACTCTTCCCGGGTTGCTGGTGGGGCTGTAAAATGGGCATCTCCTTGGGAAGCTTTTTGGGCAGTTTCGGGAAGTGTTGCCCATAGAATTAACATGACCCAGTGAATTTACCCAGTCTCACAGGCATATACCTAGGACAGTGAAAAAGACATCTGCACAGAGGCTGGGGCGTGAGCGTCCAGAGCAGCGTTGCTCCTAAGAGTGAAACAGCAGAAACCATCAAGAGTCTGCCAACTGATGGATGGTGAACGAAATGCGGTGTCATTCATACAGTGGAATACTTCTGAGCCATAAAAAGGAATGGGGCTTTCCACGTGGCACTAGCAGTAAAGAAATTTTGAACTGTGGTGCTGGAGAAGACTCTTAAGAGTCCCTTGGACTGCAAGGAGATCAAACCAGTCAATCCTAAAGGAAATCAACCCTGAATATTCACTGGAGGGACTGATGCTGAAGTGCCAATACTTTGGCCACCTGATGTAAAGAGCCAACTCACTGGAAAAGAGCCTGATGCTGGGAAAGACTGAAGGCAGGAGGAGAAGGGGACGACAGAGGATGAGATGGTGGGACGGCATCACTGACTCCATGGACATGAGTTTGAGCGAGCTCATGGAGATGGTGAAGGACAGGGAAGCTGGTGTGCTGTGGTCATGGGGTGATAAAGAGTCAGACACGACTGAGCAACTGAAGAAATTAAAAGGAATGAAGAACTGACACTTGTCACCGATATGGGGATGACCCTTGACAACATCACGCTGAGTGAAAGATGCCAGACCCAAAAGGTCACCTATTGCATAACTTCATTTATATCAAGTGTCCAGAGCAGGCAGATCCAAAGAGAAAGCAGACTCCTGGTCACCAGGGACTGGAGGGACCTGGCCAGGCATGAGCACGACGAAAACACTCTAAGATTTGCAGCGGAGAGCTGCACAACTCTGTGAGTATGCCAAGAACCAGCAGACTGGACGCTTCAAAGGAGTAAATTCTATGGCATACAAATTGTTTAGTCCCTAAGTCATGTCGGACTCTTTTCGACCCCATGGATTGTAGCACCCCCCCCCGACCCCCGCCAGGCTCCTCTGTTCATGGGATTTCCCAGGCAAGAAGACTGGAGTGGGTAGCCAGTTCCTCCTCCAAGGGATCTTCCCGACCCAGGGATCAAACCTACATTGGCAGGCAGGTTCTTTACCACTGAGCCACCAGGGAAGCACCGCAGCATACAAATTATATCCCAATAATGCCGAAAAATTGATGCTTTTGAACTGTGGTGTTGGAGAAGACTCTCGAGAGTTCCTTGGACTACAAGGAGATCCAACCAGTCCATCCTAAAGGAGATCAGCCCTGGGTGTTCTTTGGAAGGAATGATGCTAAAGCTGAAACTCCAGTACTTTGGCCACCTCACGTAAAGAGTTGACTTATTGGTAAAGACCCTGATGCTGGGAGGGATTGGGGGCAGGAGGAGAAGGGGACGACAGAGGATGAGATGGCTGGATGGCATTACTGACTCAATGGACATGAGTTTGGGTAAACTCTGGGAGTTGGTGATGGACAGGGAGGCCTGGCGTGCTGCGATTCATGGGGTTGCAAAGAGTCGGACACGACTGAGTGACTGAACTGAACTGAACTGAATATCTGTTATCTAAAAACAGCATGTGTTTTAGACAGAGAAAAAAGGAAAAAGAGAACTTACACGTTAAAACATGTTGGGTAAAACTCCTGTGTGTCCATCAACAATTCTCAACTTTCCCTCTTATCCATTCACAGTGATCAGTGACAGTGGTAATAATGGAACCTGTGTCCCTGGGTTCGACACACACCAGCCTGCACGCTGGTGGGCCTGGGACAATTCCTGCTCCTCAGCCTCAGCCTCCTGAGAGGCGCAGAGAGCAAGAGGAGAAACAGAACCCCACAGACACCTCAACCCGAGGGCAGTCGCCTCCACAAGGCCGGGGCCCACCTGGAGGCTGTGCCAAGGAACGGAGGTTCAACCCAGAAAGGGTGAGAGTCACGGGGGTGGGATGCTCAGGAAGACGCAGGGCTGTGATGTCCTCGCGGGGGTCCACCCCACCACCCACAGACCCTGAGATCTGGTTCCCAGGGGCTAAACCGAGACTCGTCTGTTAACTGATTAGTGCAGCGGCTGCAGGGCAGAGGGGGCTGGAGGAGGAAGGAGGAAATCAGACAGCAGGGGTCCCCGAGGCTGGGCTTATCCCACAGAAACCATGGGGGAGCCGAGGCCACATCTGCACGACCCTCAGAGCAACAGGCCAGGACAGAGAAGCAGCCCATGGGCCCCCATGACAGGACACTGAAGCCACCCTCGGCACCACGTGGCACAGACCGCGGGGCAAGGAAGCTGGTCCAGCGCTGAGCGCTGCAGGGCCTGGTGGAGGTGGGTTGCGTGGGAAAGCCCGGAAGGCTCCCCAGGCAGCACGCGAGGGGCAAAGCCCCCACCCACCCCGAGATGGCCAGAGCAGCCCGCCCAGGAAGGTCGAAGGCACGAAGCCAATGGACGTGCCAGCGGGAGGGGAGGCGGAGCCCCGCCCACACCCGTCTCTGCAGGTGAAGCACCGACCAACCGGTGACCCTGCTCTCCTTGAACCAAGGGCTGGTTGACCGATTAGATGCTACAAACCTGAGGACCATTTCATCTAGCTTCTCACCTACGTTCAGGCCTCAAACACTTGATGCTACAAACCAGGGGGACAGGAGGAAAATACTTCCAAGGCACCTTCTCTGCAGCTTCAGCAGGAACTGAGTTTCCCTTCTGTGATGGTTGCCATGTAAACTCCCGAAGGGGAAACGCAATAACCAATAACCAACTCTACACATTTAGAAAATCATTAGGAGGCTGCTGGTTTATGTCAGTGTTGTTATTAAACTAGTGGCTGGGGGAAAAAAAGGACAAGAGATGAAGAGAAGCAGAGAAGGAATTCCTGGGCCGTCCAGTGGTCAGGACTCCGAGTTTCCACTGCAGGGGGCCCTGGTTGGGGAACTAAGATCCCACAAGCCTCACAGCACAGCCAGAAACAATATAAAGCATAGAGAAGCCGGAAAATAAAATCATATTCTCACCACTTGGTATCCTGGACATTTTGGGGTATATCCTCACAGATCCTTTAAAAGCACCTAGCGTAGAGTCAGCGTAGAGTCAGAATCACACACCAGTTCAGACACACGAGCCGTGGGGGCCACTGTCAGGTGTGTGACCTCGCTGAGCTGGGTCCCCGCTGGGCCACGCATTCACCAGCAAACAGGGATGACGGCAAACTACAGGTTCAGCGTGAGGACGAAGGAGATGGTCCGTGCTGAGTGTCTGCCTAGCGGTGGGTTTTCAGGGAGCATCAGCGCTATCGTGATCATCGTGACGTTCCTTCACCTGCCTCCTCCTTCGCCCACGTGTCGATTATCTTCCCATGACTGCAGACAGACTTCTCCCTTTTCAGGGTCTACATCAGTAGCTCTGTGTCTTCTCTGCGTGAGCCATGAACTGATCCATCCCCCTTCCTGCCCTTCGCCACGGCTGCTCACCCACCCAACTCACTTCCTAGGGAACCTGTCCAGACAACTGCTAAAGTTACGTGGGCTGTGAGGGTTTTTTAGAGCAAAATTTAGTGATTTCAGAATGTCTTAATAAATATACCTAACATAAAGATCCAGCTAAAAATTTCTTAAATTCTTCATAACCAAAATTACCACCTTTCAAACTGTTTGTAAATGTACCACTGCTTCTGTTTTAAAGAATTCACCAGTGCTCAGCCATAAAAAGGACCAAAGCTGGGTCACTTGTAGAGATGTGGAAGGGCCTAGAGACTGTCGCACAGACTGAAGTAAGCCAGAAAGAGGAAAACAAATATCGTATGTTAACACACAAATGTGGGGTCTAGAAAAACAGTACAGATGAGTTTATCTGTAAAAAAGACACAAATGTAGAGAACGAACGTTGTGGACACCGAGGCGGAGAGAGGGGAGGATGATCTGGGAGATGGGATCAACATACACACACGACTCTGGATAGAGCGACTGATGAGAACCCACTGCAGAGCCCGGGAACTCCACTCGGCGCTCTGGTGACCTCACAGAAGAAGGTCCACGGAAGGGGCTCTGTGTCTACTCACGGCTGCCTCACTTCGCTGCAGCAGAAACAACACTGTGAACCACACTCCAGGACGATTTAAATAAAGCTCTTCTCCGAGGCAGGTCCACAGAGCACCTGCCTCAAAGCGCACCCCCAAGCCCCACCGGGTCAGAACCTCAGGCTGGGGCTGCGCTTCTAAGTGAGACTCGGGAGATCCTCAGACACAGCAGGGCCCCGTGGGTGGGACCTTCAAATGATGCACAAGCGAGTCCCAACGCCCAGCCTCCGTCCACATTCTCATCTCTTCAGCTTCAGCCTCCGGGTGCGACTTCTTTCTCTCCTGCGTTGACACACTGGGCATTCTGAAGGGCTTCCCGGTGGCTCAGTGGAAAAGAACCCATCTGCCAACGCAGGGGGTGTGAGTCCGAGCCCTGAGTCGGGAAGATCTCCTGGAGAAGGAAATGGCAACCCACTCCAGTATTCTTGCCTGGAGAATCCCATGGTCAGAGGAGCCTGGTGGGCTAATACAGTCCATGGGGTTGCAAGAGTCAGACACAACTGACTACACATTTTAAAGGTCAGCTAAATTTGACAAAAAGTATTAGCTGCCTGCTATGTGCCCGGCCTCAGGCAGGCAGTTTCAAGAGACTGCCTCGGGCCCCCAGAAGCACCTGTAAGGAGAAAACCCACCCTCTGGATTTTAGGCAGCACTGCCCTGGGTCCCAAAGGCCAGGACCACTATCCGGTAACTTTGTTCTACTGAACCATCTAGCGGCCTCTTAAAAGGCAACATACGAACCACAGATAAAGGGGTTAGTGTGCTGCTCTATGGCCAGAGCCTATTCTAAGAGCTCCATATACTGATTTACTTGCTTCCAATCAGCATGCTTTGTGGTATTATCTATACCTCACAGAAGCAGCAGCAGAGGAAGAGAGGGCAGCTTGATCTGCCTGAGACCCAGGTCAGGGGTGGAAGAGCTAGGATGTGAACCTGCCCAGTCTGAGTCCAGAGCTGCACCCTCACCACCAGGCGAGTCTGTGTCTCCCAGGCTCAAAGCCCAGCACCAGCTCCCACAGAGGAAGATCTTTCAAAACTGGTCTCACGTGGAGTTGATCATCTTCACCCTCCAGTCCTAACCTTGTTGGTGACTACAGGGCAGGGCAGGCAGTGTGATCAGGAGATGAGTATTCTGACTTCATCGTTGATGCTAAAGGATCACCTCTTAATGGGATTAAAATGTGATTATTTTCAAAGATGGTGGGACTTGGAGAGAATAAATGCATAATTGTACCTTTTATAATAACCTTATATAATAATATAATCTTCTATAACCTTATAATCAAATTCATCTTCCTTTGTTGGCAATAAACAGAAAATAACTTGTTTCTAGCTGAGATTCTAACTGAAAGTGCAAGTGTGAAGTGAAAGTCGCTCTGTCATGTCCGACTCTTTGTGACCCCATGAACTGTACCAGGCTCCTCTGTCCATGGAATCCTCCAGGCAAAAGTACTGGAGTGGGTAGCCTATCCTTTCTTCCAGACCCAGGAATCGAACTGGCGTCTCCTGCATTGCAGGCGGATTCTTTACCAGTTGAGCCACCAGGGAAGCCCGAGATCCTGAGATTTAGGAAAGCGCTCAGGGTGACAGACAGCCGTGCTCTCTGTCCCTCACCCCGCCCTGACGAGTTCACTCTGGGTTTGAACCCCACCTCCAGCTGCTTATGATTCACTTCCAGGCAAACGCTCAGCTTCTCTACACAGCACATCCTCCCCTGTGAACAAGGAAGGGTCCCTGGAATCATGAGGAGGATTCAGTGAGTCTCCAAAGCGCCAACCTCACAGGCACACCTGGGAAGCCCGGAAGCTCAGCCCCTCAGGATTCACCACGCCTGCCCCACGTGCACCCAACAGTCTCAGTGTTTCAGAAACTGTCGCGCCGACGGAGGAGGAGGATAAGACTGTCCCCACCATCCCGGCGCTCTGACCGGGGCAGGTGACAAGCGGGGCGACCGCGTGTCCTGGACAGTCCCGTTCACGCCTGCTGTGCCAGCTCAGTCACTAACGGCGCTGCCCTTCACTGTCCCCAGGGCCCTGGTCTGGGTGATGAATTACATGTGCGCACTGGTGATAAGACAATAACAAAGCAGAGAAGAACAAAGCCAGGCACGGATGCCTACAAGCTGCCTGGTCCTGGGGGGATGGGAGCAGATGGGCCCAGGAGGCTGGGTGGGGCCCCAGGAGGGAGGGGAGGTACCCGAGGCATGGTTAAGTTACCCTGGGCTGACGGGGGTGGAGGTGGAAAATACTCAGAGACTAAGTGGGCACTGCAAGGTCCCCGAGTTCAAGACGTCCAAGTTTATTAATCACTCATCTCGGCATCCGTGGCTTTTCATCCGATTGACACCCAGCTGCAGCCAGCCTTCAGGACTTGAAGAGGAAGGGGAGAGGAGGGGAGGGGCCACCTGCATGGGTGTCAGTCCCCCACGGGTCGTCCCACCTCCCCAGACAGCACAGGAATCTGGGGACCAGAGGACCACCTCCCCACAGGTTTCCTACCTACGTACAAGACCACCCACGCCTTGTCACAGGGGTCTCGTCACAGCGACTCTTGAAGAGGCAGAACCTCAAGGAGCAAGTCTGGGATGAAGCCCCAGCAGTTCATATTCACCTCAACCTTCCCTGGGCAGAGTTTCTGATCAATTGTGAAAGCTAGATTATCAACTATTTGCTGATTTATAGGGCTTTCCTGGTGGCTTGGTGGTAAAGAATCTGCCAGTCAATGCAGGAGACACAAGTTCAATCCCTAGTCCTGGAAGATCCCACAGACCACGGAGCAACTAAGCCCGTGGGACCCACTATTGAGCCTGCCCCCCGGAGCTCGGGAGCCGAGACCACTGAGGCCCCCACACCTTAGAGTCCGTGCCCCACAGCCAGAGAAGCCACCGCAATGAGAAGCCCACAAACCTGGAGAGCAACCCCTGCTCACCACAGCTGGAGAAAAGCCCACACAGCTACAAAGACCCAGCACATCCACAAATAAATAAATCTAAATTATAAAAAAAAATACAGCCCTGACCCAACGCCTGCCAGCCACGCTCCCACAGCCTCTCGCAGAAAAGGTGCCAGTCAGTGGTCCCAGGATAGACCAGAAAGGATGTCTGAGAAGGGAGGGCTCGAAGCCAAGCTGCACAAACTCTCCCAATCGACAGATGAGGCAACTGGAACCTGCAGACTGTGGGTCTTTCCCAAGTTAGACAGGTCAGGGTCTTTCCCAGGGAGCAGGGCCCAGCCCTCCGCTTATCCCCTTTACTCTAAAACCAACGAACTGCCCGGGAGGCTCAAGATGACGACCGTATTTTGCATTTACCCAGAACCTACTATTTTTAAAAAGCTGTGTTTACGTGTGTCTCCCCTGAGATAAAGAAGGCTTTCTATCCCTTTATTACGAATGAGAACCACGAAATATGCCAGAAGTCCCTGGAATAGTTAAGAACTGAATCTGAATTTTCAAAACGCTGCATCAGCTACAAAAATCAAAGTCCTGGGATTCAGTACAAGGTAAGAATCACCCAAACGGGCTTCACCACCGTCCACACAGGCTCTGGCAGAAAGGCCTGGGACGGACAGTGGGTGCCGCGGCTGGAGTGCTAAGCTCACAGCGCTGACCCGGGAGGCTGTTCCAGCCTCGCCTCGTGCTGCGACGGGCGGCCACGGAAGATGTGGCTCAGGCCCCGACCTGGTCTGGAGAAACCGAGAACTCGTTTTTTACGTCATCCAAGTAAGTCCCTTACCCAGGGGAGAAACACAGAGCTGGACACCATTCCCCCTCCCCTGTCCAGACTCCCTTAGAATGACGAAGCTTAACAGAATCTACTGGAGATGGACTGGCGACCCACTGCAGCATTCCTCCCTGGAGAATTCCACAGATAGAGGAGGTTCGTGGGGTTCCATGGGTTCACAAAGAGTTAGACACGACTAAGCACCTAACACTTTCACTGACAGATTCTATAGGACTGAGAGCAGAGTTCAGAAAGGCATTGACACAGCAAAACCCCAAGTTCTAAGCCTTCACTGCTGTGTGGGTATGGATGCCTTCGACATCCTTGTTTCTCCTGAGCGGCTCTGGCATCCAGACGGTCATTTTTCACCTGCGCTCCAAGTCTCCGTGAAGTCCCGTCTCTACCAGTGTGACAGGCCACTCTCTTTCCAGCTCACGTTCCAGGCCGAGGAGTTCCTGGCCGAGGGCCTGGCGCTTGTGAACAGTGGGTTTCTTTCTTCCTGCTCCCCTGACATCGACTTCCACAAAGAACACTGGGACCCTCTGCTTCCTTTAAAGAAATCAGATGCTGTGAACTCAGTATGGTCCTGTAAAAACATAAGGCTTCCTAATTGTCTGCAAATTGAGGTTTGTTGTACACGCTTTAATTTTTGGCACCCTGAAAGCAATGTTTCAGAAGTTTAGTTTTGGAGGGTAGGGGCGGAGGGCACCCTGAACAGATCACTCTGACATGACATTCACTGCTCTGTAAAGGCCGACATGGAATGAAAATCCCAAATGTACTTCTCCAATCATTGAATAATTTAGGTAAAGGTTTAATTAAAATTTCTGATGTGAACCGTTTCTTCAGCACTGACATTGGATGCTGTGCAGGAGTCTCTTCAATCACTGTGCTCAGTCATGTCTGACTCTCTGCAACTCCACGAAGCGCCCCAGGCCCCCTGTCCACGGACTGCAGACCCCAGGCCCCCCTGTCCATGGGGTTCACGTAGGCCCCCAGGCCCCCCCATCCATGGGGCTCATGTGAACCCTCCAGGGCCCCCTGTCCATGGGGTTCACGTAGGCCCCCAGGCCCCCCCCATCCATGGGGCTCATGTGAACCCTCCAGGGCCCCCTGTCCACGGACTGTAGACCCCAGGCCCCTGGTCCACGGACTGTAGACCCCAGGCCTCCATCCATGTGGCTCATGTGAACCCTCCAGGGCCCCCTGTCCATGGACTGTAGACCCCAGGCCCCCCTGTCCATGGGGTTCATGTAGCCCCCCAAGCAGTAATACTGGAGTGGGTGGCCTATCCCTTCTCCAGGGCATCTTCCCAACCCAGGGATTGAACCTGTGTCTCCTGCATTGGCAGGCGGGTTCTCTACCACTGAGCCACCAGGGAAGCCCCCACAGGGCACTTGATCTTAACCCCAAACAGTAATTTCTAGACTCTCCCAGAGATGCCCACGAGAGCTACGGAGTCTGCTGCCTCCCCTCCCCTCAAGGAAGCTGGCTCACGGGCCGGCCGGCTGGTGGTTTGCACTTGCTCCTCAGAGCAGCCGGCCCACCAGACGCTCACCACACTTCCCCTTCTCTTCCGGTCCTGCTCCTTCACCCCTCAAACCCACGGCTACTGCTTACTGTGACAAACTCCCTACAACTAACGCACACTCTCATTGCAGTCAGTGGGTCAGTGAGTCTTTTCCAGAGTCCCCGCCGGTGTTAGCCCTGGAGGAAAGAAACCGCAGCATCAGCGTCTACCCTCAGCCCAGGCCCTGAAGATGAGAACACAGAGGCGATTTATTTTTAATAAGCTAGGCAGGTGCATGTCACTGTGAAAAGCATAGCAGGGAAGGTTACCCAGAAACAACTGT
Source organism: Bos taurus (assembly GCF_002263795.3). Classification (NCBI taxonomy): domain Eukaryota; kingdom Metazoa; phylum Chordata; class Mammalia; order Artiodactyla; family Bovidae; genus Bos; species Bos taurus. The sequence goes on along the minus strand of NC_037346.1, from coordinate 62,729,169 downwards.
ACATTTTCTACCAACAGCCATCCAGGTTTCAGGCTTTGAAGACCTTGTAAAACTTTTGGCTTCAGAAGGACGGTCCAGCTGCATTATGAACGAAAATGACCCTCTGGGTTAACATCTAAAAGGCCGTCTTTAAGAGAGTTGCCCTTAATACTCGAAATCAAGAAATGAAGAGCTCTTCATAGGTAGGAAGACAATGACAATCGGTGAAGGGGGTTTCAGAGGCAAATGTATAGCCACCACGGTCTTAATTATAAAGCCGACTTAAAAGTGCACAATACTCCAGCCATGATACAGACACGTGTAACAAACGTCCCCTTCACAGTCCTCTGGGCACTCAGGAGAGGGGAGTTAGCCACTTCAAATGCATCCACGTAGAAACAGAAGGGGCATGGAGGCTGCGTGACGGTCAATGCTCAGTTCACAAAAGAAAAGCCACGGCTCAGATCCTATTAAACAGCATGTCATCTATCATTGATGCGAAACTTTGGCATGAGTTTTAGACTTCTGCTTAAATAAGTGTAAGATGATCAAGGCATATTAACCATTCATAACTCTGCTCGGTGGACATACACTGAGTAAAATCGATTTTCTGTCAAGAAGAATCGTCTTCCTTCTAGAATTTATTGGGCATCGAGGATTATACGAGACTTACTCGAGGTACCGTGAAGGATATCAGGAGCTAATCCGCTGGGCACAGAGGGTAACAGTGACGTGAGGGCAGAGCAGAATCGTGGTTAAGAGCGTGAATCCCCAGGCAAACACACCCACACAGTGTCTCTGATGAAATGGGATTAAATGGGATCACGCACGTAAGGCGCTCAGTCCCGGGCTGGGCCACCTGCTCCCACCGGGTTCTGTAGGCTATAAGGAGCCAGCAAGGCTCCAAGCCCTCCTTCTCCTCTCCCCTTCCCATGGGGCTATTTAACGCCACGACCTGTTAACCCAGCTGTCTCATTCAACAGACACCTCACGCCCAACAGGATGCTAGACATGAGGTCTTTCCAGAAAGTCTGCCCTAACTCCATGAAGCCTCGAGAAAACTGATCTGTGAAGGCAAGTCTATTCTGGGAAGATCCAGATGCAAAGATAAACACCACTTTTAAAATGCCGAGCCCCTCCTCCCCTCTTGCACAAGCCTCACAGACCGAACTTCAGAGAGTCAGCAACACATGCATGATGGAAACCACCATAATCACAACACCCGCTGTGCTTCAGTTTTTCTATCCCTCAGTTCTGAAATAAACTGCAAGTAAGAAATTATTACTTTAAAGGGTCTGCTGAGCCACGCAAGCAGGAAGAAAAAAAACGTCACGTTGGTTGGTCTAAAATAAGACAAGGTCTGCAGAAGGCCACGATGGATGGAAAGGCAGGCAGGAGAGAACACGAGAGGCACTGGGTGTGCAGGGAGAGCACCAGCAGTCGGGAGAGGCAGCGACCCCGGATCCAGGAGAAACCTCTGCCCGCCACGCGGCCAGGTCTCCCAGCAGGCACGGCCCTCCCCCTGCCCCCCATCCTACCCCGCAGACCTGCCTCTGAGATCTCCTCACACTGGCCCCTCTGCTGCAACCCCCTGCCCAGCGCTCCTCCTTCTCAAGTGCTTCTTGAGACCACACTCAAGGTCTTCAAGACCACGCTCCAACAGCACCCCCTCACGTCCAACCCTCTGGCTCCAGAGCCCCTGGGGTCACCTCTCTGGTGGTGTTTGTGAACCTGGCCCTGTTCGGACCCTTAACTGCTCCTCCCAAGGGCCCAGCATCATTTTTAGAGCCTGTCCCTGGCCTGTCCATGGCCATGTCTCCATGTGCCTGGCACAGCTCAAAGCACATGGAAGCTGCTCCTTAATTTTCTGTGGAATTGAATTGGCTTTATTCAAGCAGTGCTCCTTCTTAACGAATTACTTGTAGCAAATGCTACAAATTACTAAATTGTAGACAGTTCGCCTCATTAAGTCATGACTTATTACTTGGGGAATGTAAGGAGATGTTTTTACATTCAGACAGCTAGTTTGTTTGTTTTTTTTTTTAACCAATGAAGGGCAAGCAGTTGCTTCCTTTTTTTGATTTCACACCATCATTATTGACCGTTTCCTCAAAGATTGGTTCCATGCCATCGCCATGGGAAAAGACTGCCCTACGTAGTGAAAACTGGTGAAATACCAGGATGGAGAAAAACACACGAGAGCATCAGGCAGTGCTGACCTCGCGCCCGGGACCGGCTGGTGCCAGCCCTGCCGTGTCTTTTCAGCTGAAATGTACGCATCTGCAGAAGCAAAACACGACGAGCAAGGTGTGACTGGAAGAACACACGACCGCTGGGCGCATCCCGACCGTCTCCAAGAGATCCAGGGTCTAGGACGCGATTGTGAGGAACAAGACAACCTGCGTGAGGACCCTACACACCTGAAAGGCGCCACTGGCTGCAGGGGTCAGAGAGACACGCCCCCATCAGGCAACAGACCCCCAGGCTCGGGGGCCGGCTCGCTCTCTGCCCTCAGCATCCAGCGAAGGCACACGCCAGACAATCCCAACACGGAGGAGCAGCTGAAGCCCTGAAGGTCACGGGCCACTGGGCAGAGGAGGGAAGGAAACCCCGACCCAAATACCAAGAGGCGTCAGCCAGGCTGGGCTGGGGGTGGTGATTCCACTCAGAAGCAGCAGCTGGAGCGGCAGAGAGGGGAGACCGCCCCTCTCCTCCTAGAGCAGCTGGGCACTGCAGGAGGGGGGACCTCACTTACTGTCCCGAGAGCCGGGCCCCACGGGCCTGGGTGACGACTCAGAGGCCCGGCCACCCACCCTCCCTCCGGATTGCTGTGTTTACACAGGACGGCTGCCTGACCCCACTTCTTAAGGGCAAGCTAACGTCCTTGGACGCAAGGAGATCAAACCAGTCAATACTAAAGAAAATCAACCTTGAATATTCACTGGAAGGACTGATCCTGAACCTCCAATACTTTGGCCACCTGATGCAAAGAGCTGACTCATTGGAGAAGACCCTGATGCTGGGAAAGATTGAGGGTGGGAGGAGAAGGGGGTGACAGAGGATGAGATGGTTGGATGGCATCACCGACTCGATGGACATGAATTTGAGCAAGCTCCAGGAGAGAGTGGACAGAGGAGCCTGGCCAGTCCATGGGGTCACAGAGAGTGGACACAAGTAAGTGACTCAGCACGCAATGCACAGAAGAGAGGCTGCAGACGAGTGCGTGGACCTCCGCCGCCCTGCTGGGGGCTCCTGCAGAAGCAGACGCTCACTCCTGCCCGCCTGCCGCCAACCACCTTGGGGTTTCTTCCGACTGTGTCCCACCCCCAACTTCTGAGCAGAGCTGAGAGAAAGGCCCAGACCAGCCACGCCCACTGTAGACACAGAAGATTCTGGCGAGACCTGCAAGCAGACAGCAGGCATTTCTCTTATGAGCAGTAACAACTCGTATGGGGGTGAGGCTGTCAGTCTCTGCAGCCCAACTGTTGGCGAGGCTCCCACACCACTGGGGGGCTCACTGGGCGAGCCCCGGCCCCACCCCAAACCCAATACCCGCCCACACAGCAGGTGACAGGCTCTCAAGGTTTGCTGAACTGGAAAGCTATGGATGCTGTCCCTCCAACCTCAAATATTACCAAAGAGGCCAAATCCATTTAGGGTCTTGGAAACCAAGCCCAGCAACACCTGGGTGGAATAGTTACACTGAAAGAGGGGCTTCAGGGCTGTTCCAGCTGCTGCCACAGGGATGACGGAGCAATCCCAGGGCCACACAGGAACGTTAACCGGAAACTCCAACGAAAACTCTTGATTCATCCACTTTAAAAAAAGTTGTAATATATAGTGGAACTAATATGAAACTTTGTTCTGTATTTTCCAAGTTTCCTGTACTTTCATAACTAAAAAACAGTAAAAACATGAATTGTCCCCTCAAAACTGAATGTCTTCAGAGACACCTTGACCATCACTGCTCGGATATGGGTCTAGGGAACATTAAATTTAAGGGTGAAAAAATAGGGCTGAATAAGAGACATTTAGACAGTGTGCACGGTCTCCGATCAGAAATAAGTACTTACTCCAGCTTCTCTGAAAATATTTCAACATGCTTGCTTAAAACCCTTTGAGTTTATGTGCAAGTTTGTGCCGACTATAAATATTTCTATAATGCTTCTCTGTTCCCAACTCCATGAGAGAAGCTTAAAAAATCTGAAGTATTTTTGCTGTTGGCGTAGAATGAATTGTTATTAGTATTTGGGACAAAACTGAGCTGTTCCTTAGCAGCCTTCAAGCCGGCCCTTGCACCTCCTGTGCTCAAGTGCTCCGAGGTGTCCTGTGGAATAAACCCAGGCCTTCCCGTTGGATGACTCTGAGCCGAGAACGAGAGCCAGGACCTGTAGGCCAGGCAGAGCTTCTTCCAGGGGTGAGCCAAGGCCTCAGTCCTGTCAGTGCTGCCGCTGCCGGGAGGCTGATATCTCTATGTGGTGTGGGGAGCCAGGCTTGTGGGGATCAAAGCCAGCTCTAAATATACTGAGAAACCACGGGTTTTTTTTAAAGAAAGATCTGTGAGGCAGATTAAAAAAATCGCCAACGTTTATCATTTCTGATGAGTGCAGATTTTCAAAGAATAAAGTGAGGTGTGTCCGTGGACTGCTTGTGATTAAGAGTCTGGGAAGCTCTCTTTATCGGGGGCCACCTCAAGTTCCATAACTTCTAAATTCCTGCTGTAAAACTTACCTGGCTCTCAGAGGACACGTTCTGGGAATGGAAAGTATTGAAGAATTTTTCAGACTAAATTTCCGAACAGCTTTCCATTTTCAGGTGAGCTCAGCTGAGAAAAAAGGCCATCAACCTAGGCACAGTGAGGACCAAGACTGTTTGGCCAGTCATTTCATGGCAAATTTTTAGGTTCATTTCACTACTCAAGGTGAAACCTTTCCTTAAACAGAGCTAAAAGTACTCTCAGGCTTCCCTGGTGGCTCAGACTGGTTGGGAAGATCCCCTGGAGAAGGGCAGGATGACCCACTCCAGTATTCTTGCCTGGAGGGAGAATGCCATGGACAGAGGAGCCTGGGGGGGTACAGGCCATAGGGGTCTCAATGAGTCGGACACAACTGAGCAAGTAACACTTTCACTTTTCACAAAGGGACTCTCATTCCAACACCCTGTTCGATTTCCTTCCAGCTCCCCAGACTGACGTAATATATGCAACCATGAAAACCAAGAAAAAGAACATGACTGTTGCATGAAAACATACAGCTCTTTGTGTGAGTGGGACCAGAGACCGCACTCAGTCAGTAAGCCAGCCAGGAGACATTGGATTTGTGTGAGCAGAGCAAAGGTGCAACCCCTGGAGAGGAGCAGAAACAAAAAGGGAAGAGGGACAAGAAGGTGCTGGTGCGCTTTACGAACGTTGAGGAGTGAAGACCACTCGTTCCCACAAATTCTTAAACCCGTCCCACTGTAAAGAATGAAGTGGTTGTGTTCTTTTCTTTTCTTTTCTCATCAGGGTAGTTTTAGGCTCGACTCTTTAAGGAACTGGACAGACAAGTAGTTTACCAGTTACTCACCACGACGTGCAAAGAACATTCCAGGCTCTGCAAAGGCAGGGGTGCCTAGCCCAAGGAGCCGACATGCTCTGCAGCCACTGACACACAGCGTCCCAAAGCGTCACAAAGCGTCCCAAAGCCTGCACTGACACGGCTCCTGCAGTCCCTGCTGAGCGCGCCTCTGCCTTCCTAGAACAGCGCTGCAGTGCATGCGCTCAGTCGCTTCAGTCGTGCCCGACTCTGCGACCCCATGGACTGTAGCCCACCAGGGTCCCCTGGCCATGGGGTTCTCCGGGCAAGAATACTGGGGTGGGTCGCTCTGCCCTCCTCCAGGAGATCTTCCCGACCCAGGGACGGAACCCAAGTCTCTTCGTTTCCTCACTGGCAGGCAGATTGTTTACCACTAGCACCACCTGGGAAGCCCGCATATTTAAGTTCAGTCCTTAAATAACAGAACTCCACTGATACAAACAAGTGCATTTTACAAATTTCTTCCCTTCAAAACACTCAAGAGATTGGATTACAAAATTATATTATATGAAGTAGAGAGCAAAACAAGATAATTAGGTTCTCGTTGTCATATTAATTTAAAGTAATATCATTACACTGCAAGCTTGTGTTACCATTTTCTCTGCTACCAAGTTCATGAGGAAAAAAAGTCTCCCTCCATGGAGCTTATTTGCCATCATGCTGCTGTTCACCTGTGCTTCCACGGAACCATGGACAAGGACTTCTACTCCAAGCCAGTGTAACAGACGCGCCCCGTGACACGGCATGCTCCGGGTCTTGAGCACGATTCCCTCGTTAGGTCACGACCATCAACCACCGAGCACACTCTACGAGCGCACTGCACCGACAGCTCGAGAGCCCCGTCTCGCTTAACACGCACAGGGCCCACCAGGCACGTCACACTGTCCCCACCTTATGGTGAGAGGACGCACGAGCGGGACGAGTACTCAGCCTGGCTCTGGTCCCACAGGCCTACAGCCATCCCGCCTTCCTTTATCAGAAAGAATCAGGGATATACATGTTTTAGAAAGACCACACTGCATTCTAAATCTAAGGCTTTGTTATTGCTTATTGGGATTTGTTTTTGCCTCTGCTGTCTCTACCATCAGGACAGACCTTGCTATTCTAGCCAAGCCTGACTGCATCCACAGCTCACAGCATTAAGTATAAGGGTAACAGAATCAAGCTAAATACCAGTGAGCTGGCCCAGGAGCAGGAGCGCAGGCGCCTCGGCGGGGTGGGGGGCTCCCACCCACTCGGGGAGCCTCCCTCTGTGGCCACCAACCCCCTCACTCAGGAACTGGGGCACCAGTGGGCTGTCACCCGGGACCTCTTTCACCTCCTGGCAGCCCTGCCCCCAAATGTGGAGAAGAGACTTCCACACCCAAGAGGATGCCTTTGAAGAGTTACTTTTATTACCAAAGCATTCATTTCTAGCTAAGTCTTGTTCACTTTAAAGTATATACATGCTGTTTCTTTATACAATGTGATTCCTTTAAAAAAAAAAAAACGAAAAATGCAGAAAATCAGTTAACTATCATCTCATCAGTTACCACCGTCACCGTTCAGGTTTTACCTGGAGATTTGTGTTTAATCACTAACCATACTGTGAATATAGTTTGTCACAAGCAGCAGGGTCTACCTCCGTGAGCACTTTTTCCTGTTCATCCTAACAGGGATCTGAAAGGAAATTCAGTCTCCTGCAGTGCTTGGCACTGCTGTTGTTCAGTCCCTCAGTCGTGCCCAGCTCTGTGCGACCCCACGGACTGCAGCACACCAGGCTTCCATCCTTCACTGCTCCTGGAGTTTGCCAGATTCACGTCCATCGAGTCAGTGGACATCCAGCCATCTCATCCTCTGTCACCCCCTTCTCCTCCTGCCCTCAATCTTTCCAGCATCAGGGTCTTCTCCAATGAGTCGGTTCTTTGCATCAGGTGGCCAAAGTATTGGAGCTTCAGCATCAGTCCTTCCAATGAATATTCAGGGTTACTTTCTTTAGGATTGACTATTCAGTACTGATTATCACTAAATCATTTCCCTTAAAGCTGAATATAAAGGATGCGTCCAATTCCTTGCTGTTTTAAGTAAATCAGCAATGGACAAACTTATTGTGCAAAAGTCTTCCATATTTAAGATAACTTAAGGAATGAATCTCAGAAGCTGGATCAGAGGACAGAATGACTCAACATGATGAAGACAGCCACGATTATGGTGATGGCAAATATCGTAGACACACAAAAGCTCAGAGAATGATAACAACACCCGTGCGTCCCACAGACGGAAATGTAATGGTAGGAATTCAAGATCCAGAAGCAAAAGTACTCATACCTCAAGGAACCCCATCACCACTGGGTAAGCAGTTGCAATAACTAATTTGAAAAATCCTAAGTATTTACTGGTTAAACTACAAGCAGCAAGGGGCGTCTCACCACCTCCGTCTCATCGGCACTTATCTGGATTTTCACCAGCACGTTCAGCAGGGGTTGACTGCCTGCTTGTAACTGAATTAGAATGGTCTCAGCTTTAATGAAGCTTTCTCTGCATATATAAACAGGAGCGGGGGGAGGGGGGCATTCAATGAGAAAATCTGACATGTAGGAATTTGGAGCCTATTGTTAGCAAATACCATAAAATGCGCTTATTTCCAATTAATCTTTCAGAAAAGACTACAAGCCAAAGACAGCTTCGGTTCATGCTGTCTCATCTCTCTGTGGCAACCAGAATTCATGACGGGTTGATGAAGTGCAAGCACGGAGGAGAAAAAGCATCCTGTTAAGATGCTGAAAATCATATCATCACCACGGTAAGAACGAGGCTCCTCCCCCGACCTCACCAGAAGATAAGGAAACATCACAAAAAAGCCAAGGCACAGATGAAAATTAAATTTCTGCTTAATCATCCTTTTGCAAAGGAAAAAAAAAAGTACTTTATGTGCAAGGCAGTATCATCTCTTAATAGCTATGGGACACATTGCTATCACTCTGCCGCTTCTCAGCTGGAGAAATAGGATTAGTGGCCTAAGAGGGAAGCGCTTAAACTGATTAGGCAAGTAGGCGGTCCTGGGCCAAATGAGCAGGGAAAAGAAAGAGGCCAGCCTTCTGTGGCTAAGTGTCCTGCAGAGAAGAAACCTGGACTTCAGATTACAATTAACACGAGAAGCTCTAATCCTCCATCTTCAAAACAGACCCCAGGTGACACAGGTCAGACTCTGGCTGGCTCCAAACACAATTTCATCTTACAAGATTTTCAGAATAGTCACCATGCATCTATTCATTTTTTCCTTTTCTTTTATTCAATAGTACTTATTAAGCAACTACCATCTTAGGCATTAGCGCGTGCATGCTGGGGACAGAGATAATGTAACTTACATTCTACCTGTTAAGACCCTGAAAGGACAAAACTGAGTCTCTCAGACCTGGACTCTGATGTGCTGAGTGGGAAGTTACCTTATAGGTAACTGTGGACTTTCATTCTGCAAAAGACCCCTGGAGTCCAGAGGTGTGTATCAAGTGATACGACATGAAAGAGGCCATGATCATGTCTGCCGTGCCAGCCATGAGCTCATTCTGCACAACAAATTTTAAAGAAATTTGCCCAAAACAGAAATTTTCAAGATCGACTAATGTCGAGTTTGATGGTGATACTGACAAAGAAGGAGCCTGTCTGTGCTGGACTTTCTAACTCAGGACAGTGACAGGCCCCGTCTCGTGGACAGAACAGTTCCCGGCAATTGTGGAGCAAAGGCCTGAAGTGAGAGCCCAGTATTCATTTTGAGATTCTGGAAACAGTCAACCAGGGTAACAGAATCCCAGAGCCACAGGGACCTGACACCACTTTAATTCCTTCATTTCCAAATATTTTCCACAATGTTCCTACTGGGGAATTCCTCAGTGCTTTCATAATAGAAGTCAGAGGGAAAACAAACTCCCTTTCTGAATCAAATGACCCGATTCTGTCTGTCATGAAAGAAAGGGACACCGGTCCTAACATTCAGCAGACAGCCCGGAGAGGTGGTTACTGAGAGCAATTATAAAAATTAAAATAGAGATTAGGGTCAGAGTGAGTCATCAAAAATGGTTAAGCTTCAGCAAAACATGAAGATCTGCGTGTGCTAGCCTAATGGAGAGGATTTCAAATGTTAGATCTAGGACATGACCCTTTACCCGATCAGTTTAATGCAATCACAGGTACCCACCTGTTAAACAGGTCTCTGGACGGCACAGCATGAAATTGGAATTATCCTTGGTGCAACTGGGTAAAGCCAGCCAATGGCCAGCCACAATCTGCCAGACTTAAACCTGGCATTAAGACCACATTACCAAAGGGCCCTATCGAAGGAATATTTTTGAAATACAAAATGGCTGGAAAAAACTATGCCCTCTGGGAGAAGAGCATCCCTCATACCTCATCCCTGCACCACCCACCTCCTCCCCAAACTCCCGCAAACTCAAAAACACACCAAGCCCCAGATGTGTTTCCTGCTCCTGACACTCCTTTCCTGTCGTTTGCTCTAGAGCTGTCCACGGACACTCTGCGACTTGGACCAAATTACAGTTTCAGCAGCCTGTGACAGAGACCATCTGGGCTGTCTGCATGACCCACACCCTCGCTCCAGGAAATCCCATCTCACACTCAAGCATGGTCCTCCAGGCCCTGGGAGAACACGAGGAGCCCCCGGCCCCAGCACACGGAGAGGAGAGCAAGGGGGAGATGCGGAGCTGAGGCGGGACCAGCCCCGGGCGCTCTGAGCCGTGCAGCCTTGCCTCCAGGCTGTCCCAGGATCGAGGCGGCTCCCAGACCCTGGGGTCTCAGGACAGCCCCCCAGCTGTGGGTTCCCGGACTCCTTCCTCACTGGATCACGGTGGGCAGTGACCAGGCTGGACCAACCAACCAAACTCTCTCTGCTGGGAATGTAAGCCCACACCTGCCTGCCACCGCTTAAACTTGGGTGTTGGCACTCTCAGGACCTGACAGGGCTGCTTTAGAACCTGTGAGCAGGGACGTGCAGAAAGCCTCACTGCTACGCAGAGAATGAGCCAGTTCAGGGAGGGAGTGAGCCCCGGGGGCCTCATGCTTGGTCCTGAACAGCCAGATCCAGTTCACCCTCTTGCAGCCCCTGCCCCAAAGTGCCCTGCGTGTTCTTATACACACAGTCCACCATGATGACTTCAACTGGTTTGAGTAGGCATTCGCTTTTTGTAACTAATATGACAGTCATATGCTTAATCATTTAAAAGCCAGCATCTGATGATTTATAACCCCAGGAGAAGAGCTGAGGAAACTTTTCAGCAATGTGTACTAGAATATATTCGTTTTCAGTTTCAAAACAATTTTGTAGTTCCCCAAAGCCCTTTCTGGGAGAAGGCAATGGCACCCCACTCCAGTACTCTTGCCTGGACAATCCCATGGATGGAGGAGCCTGGTAGGCTGCAGTCCATGGGGTCGCTATGAGTCGGACACGACTGAGTGACTTCACTTTCACTTTTCACTTTCATGCATTGGAGAAGGAAATGGCAACCCACTCCAGCATTCTTGCCTGGAGAATCCCAGGGACAGGGGAGCCTGGTGGGCTGCCGTCTATGGGGTTGCACAGAGTCAGACACGACTGAAGTGACTTAGCAGCAGCAGCAAAGCCTTTTCTAAAATGTGGTCCCATGCACAGGAGAAAGCTTAGATTAGTACTGACTCACTGTCCAGGCCCTAAGTGATGACCTGTTAAAACACTAAAAGCTCTCACACATATATACGGAATCCAGGAAAATGGTGCTGATGAACCTATTTCCAGAGCAGGAATAGAGATGCAGACACAGAGAGCAGCCGTGTGGACAGAGCGGGGAAAGGAGAGGGCGGGGCAACTTGAGAGAGTAGCCCTGACGTGCACACACTCCCACGTGCAAAACGGGAGCCGGTGGGCAGCTGCCGACTGACACAGGGAGCTGAGCTCGGTGCTCTGTGACCACCTCTGTGATGACCTCGGGGTGGGAAGGAGGTTCCAGGAGGAGGGGCAGGGGCAGACCTAAGACTGACTCATGCTGATGTACGGCAGAAATCAACACAGCATTACAAAGCGATTAAAAATATATTAAAAAAAAAAAAACAACTAAAAACCTTCAGTGAATGGCAGAAACCAACACAGCATTACAAAGCGATTAAAAATATATTAAAAAAAAAAAAAACTAAAAACCTTCAGTGAATGTTTTTACTTTCAAATCTTCAAGTTCAGGAAGAGTTTCAGGGGCCTGAAGCATAGAGCACGGGTCGGATACGGCGGGGAGAAAGCTCATCCCGGCTCAGGCAGGAGTCTGGCACCACCTGGCCCCCGGGCCCCCCGTGAGCTGGCCGCACCCCCGGCACATCGGGGCGGGACAGTGCTGAGCCGCCCGCTGGGCAGATGACCGGCGCCTGGTCCCGCCAAGCCCTGGGCTCCGTGCACGTGCTGGGGGCACAGGGGCCATCAGCACAGACTCCTCCCACAGGGCTCCTGCCATCAAACATTCACACTTGAGTAAAAGAACTGCTACCAGAGCTACAGGGGGCTGCAGTGTATGCTGAGGCAGGAGGAGAAGGGGGTCTCCTGAAGGACTGCAGAGGATGAGCTGTCAGCTCCACAGGCTGGGGAGGAGGGCCCAGGACACAGAACCCTGGTGCTCAAAAACGCAAGGACCCCAGCCCCAGGACACAAACCTTGGTGCTCACCAACCAGAGGGACCTCGGGTCCCCACACAGCTGCTCGGCCTCCCTAAGGGGGAAAACAGTTCTAACCACTATCACCACGGTTCATTTTATTTATTTCAGGAAACCACTCCCCCTTGACTTTATCTTAAAGGTCCACTGACACCCACCTGAGAAGGAGCCCCGCTGCCTGTCGCAGTGCCTGGGCCAGATCACCCAAGGCACACCAGCCTCCCCTGAGCCCACCCTGGGACCAGACAGGCACGTCGCTTGCTGGGCGTGCACGCTCCCCCAGGACCACCTCAACAGGGAGCCGGTTCCCGAGCAGAGAGGAGGCCCCGGAGGGGCTGTAAGCGGAGTCCTGGCCCCAGGGGTGCGCCCCGGCTCCAGTTACCGATCGGCTCCAGCGCCGGGGGCTGCTCCGCCCCTCCCGGCCCCCGGGGGGCACTTTTTCTGTAACCTCTGTAACCCAAGAGACCGACGGGGCCACGTGACGGGAGAAGAGTGGCCTAAAAACCCCGCGTCTCCAGTTCCAGTGGCCGCGGCTCACCTTTCCCATTTCACACACGGGAGACATTAACCACGGCCCTAAAAATAAGGGCTGCGGGCGGCAGGAGGGACACCCAACACCAATCAGAGCCGTGGGCGAGGAGGGCTGGCAGGCTTCGGGAGCGGGGCCAGGCGGTCTTCTTTGTGGAGAGCACGTCCAGGGCCCATGCACGGCAGCAGCCGGCGGAAGGTGCGAGAACACAGGAGTTGGCGGGCAGGGGGGCCCGGAAACCCTCCCCGCGGCCGGTGGCCGCCACGTGCGCAGACGCTCCACCGCTCCGCTGGGAGCAGAGGGTGACTCCTCCCCCGCCCAGCAGGCCAGAAAGGCCAACAGAGCAGGAGAGGGGGCGAGGGCATGCAGCCGGAACCCCCGCCCTGGGGGATGCGCAAGCCCTGGGCCGCCGGGCCGCCCGCCTGGGCGCAGAGCTCCCACCACCCAGGGAGAGCAGCAGAGACCCAGCGCCCTGAAGCACGTTAACTCACTTGCTTTTTAAAGCACTGGGATTGCTGCATGTACACTACTGACACCATACATAAAACAGGTAACTAATGAGAACCTGGGGCTCCACTCAGGGCTCTGTGGTGACCTGCGGGAAGGAAGTCCCCAAAGGGGGGTGTGTGCACATACAGCGGATTCCAATAGTCAAGACTAAGGTCTTCCCAACGGTCAGGCAGTTATGAGGGCTGGACTGTAAAGACGGCAGGGCAACGAAGACCCGAAGCCTTCAAACTGTGGTGCTGGAGAAGACTCCTGAGAGTCCCTTGGACAGCAAGATCAAACCAGTCAATCCTAAAGGAAATCAACCCTTAATATCATTGGAAGGACTGATGCTGAAACTGAAGTCCCAGTATTTTGGTCACCTGATGAGAACAGCTGACTCATTATAAAAGTCCCTGATGCTGGGAAAGATTGAGGGCAGGAGGAAGAGGGGTAACAGAGGATGAGATGGTTGGATGGCACCACTGACTCAATGGACATGAACTTGGTGGCAGACTCCGGGAAATGGTGAAGGACAGGGAGGCCTGGCATACTGCAGTCCATGGGGTCACAAAGAGTCGAATACGACTGGGTGACTAAACAACGATAGATAACTGTGCTGTACAGCAGAAACTAACACCATTGTAAGCAAGTACCGGAGAAGGCAATGGCAACCCACTCCAGTGCTCTTGCCTGGAGAATCCCATGGACGGGGGAGCCTGGTGGGCTGCAGTCCATGGGGTCACTAAGAGTCAGACACGACTGAGCGACTTCACTTTGACTTTTCACTTTCATGCACTGGAGAAGGAAATGGCGACCCACTCCAGTCCTCTTGCCTGGAGAATCCCATGGATGGGGGAGCCTGGTGGGCTACAGTCCATGGGGTCGCTAAGAGTCAGACACGACTGAGCGGCTTCACTTTCCCTTTTCACTTTCATGCACTGGAGAAGGAAATGGCGACCCACTCCAGTGTTCTTGCCTGGAGAGTCCCAGGGACGGGGAGCCTGGGGGGCTACAGTCCATGGGGTCACTAAGAGTCAGACACGACTGAGCGACTTCACTTTGACTTTTCACTTTCACGCATTGGAGAAGGAAATGGCGACCCACTCCAGTGCTCTTGCCTGGAGAGTCCCAGGGACGGGGAGCCTGGGGGGCTGCCGTCTGTGGGGCCGCACGGAGTCAGACACGACTGAGCGGCTTCACTTTGACTTTTCACTTTCATGCACTGGAGAAGGAAATGGCGACCCACTCCAGTGCTCTTGCCTGGAGAGTCCCAGGGACGGGGAGCCTGGGGGGCTGCCGTCTGTGGGGCCGCATGGAGCAGCAGCAGCAGCAGCAAAGCAAGTATACTCCAATAAAAACATAAAAATAAAGGACTTGTGAGGAAAACTGTCATCAAACTTTAAATGGGAGGCAGCACTGAGCACCTGCTCCACACATCCTGCCACAGGTATCTTCACAGCTGATTAGGTGACCGCCCACGCGGAGTTAAAGGGGCTCTGGAATGGCACACAGGAAGAGGGCAACTGTTCACTGGACGGATGCTCCTGAGAGAGGCAACCTTGGCTCTTCGCCTTTTTCAGGGTCTGGTGCACTGTGAACACTTCCGAAGAGAAATTACTGACACCCTTAATAACAATGTTACATTCCAAAGACAAAGGCTTTATGAAAATCCTCAAGGCAGCACCAGATACACCCTCAACTAAATGCTAGTTAGAAGTTTGCACAAAGTGTCTATTTTGGAGAACTGTAATTTTTAACTGTGTCGTTCTGTTTTTCAACTAAGCCGCTGACTAAAGGGAGATCCACTTTACAATCTGGTTACACGCCCGTGGGCGACTCACTCGTGGGATTATCCCACTGTGAGGCTTCCCAGCCCTCTGCCATCCAACCTGCCCCAGGGAGCTGTCAGCCGTCTGCTGCTACAGGCCGTGGATGCAGACCGCCGTTAGGATACCAGAAGCAGAATGGTGGTGATGTTCTGGACCTGCGTGCATTTCTAAAGGAAACAGGAAGCCTCAGTGGTGGATGTCCTAGACCACCGCTACAGTGTCTATGACGTGGGGATCTTACTGTGGCTTCTCCAAAGCCTTAAAGTGTGGGCCACTGACCTCCAAGGGTCCAAGTGAACAAAACTTTTCCTGATGAGAGTAAAGTCATATTTTCCTACTTCCCTGTGTTGACATCAGCCCTGATGGTGAAAAAGCATTTGTGGTAACAAGACAGCCCGTGCCTTAGCAGGAATCACCAGGTGGATGGACAGGCAAGACATTCATCCCACCACCAGCTCCCAGGTCTTTTCTACACCACGGACTGTAGCCCGCCAGGCTCCTCTGTCCATGGGATTCTCCAGGCAAGCGCACTGGAGCAGGTTGCCATTTCCTTCTCCAGGGCATCTTCCTGACCCAGGGATCAAACTCATGTCTCCTGCATCGGCAGGCAGATTTTTTACCATCTGAGCCACCAGGGAAGCTGAGCCTCTGTAAAGCCAGTTCCATATTTAAGAAAGCCTTGATGATGCACTTGAAGCCCATGTTCACATTCTACTTGCATTAAAGCGCTTTGGCTGCTCTCCACGGGTGACGGTTGTCACATTCCACTCTTTCTATGGAGTGCTGTTCTCACTTGAAAGAGCTACCAAACTATGGGTATTCAGACTTGGAGATCTGGCAGATACTTGCATGACAATGAAGTGAGCTGTCACTTCGTGGAAAATAACTGACAGTGTTTATCGCCAGTGATAAAAGTCAAGCTTGCAAGTGAAAAATAGGACTTTCGAAGGCTTCCATCTGCCATGAGCTTGACAGCTTCCTAAGACCCAAAAGGTTTGTGATGAGATGGACAGTGGTATTAACTGTAACTTTTTGATGTTTTATAATGATATGTCAACACTTAAAAGACCCACAGGACTAAATGAAGTTAGTATCGGCCAAACTAAAGAAGATCACAAGCACTTAGAAGAACTGCTCAATACCCGAGACCATGGACACAGATACAGCCTCACGGTCTATGCTGCAAGCCACCTGAGAGATTCACCTGCCTACTGTCAATGAAGGATAGCTCCAATCACCTGGCCTGCCTACTGTCAATGAAGGACAGCTCCAATCACCTGACCTGCCTACTGTCAATGAAGGACAGCTCCAATCACCTGACCTGCCTACTGTCAATGAAGGACAGCTCCAATCACCTGACCTGCCTACTGTCAATGAAGGACAGCTCCAATCACCTGACCTGCCTACTGTCAATGAAGGATAAGCTCCAATCACCTGACCTGCCTACTGTCAATGAAGGACAGCTCCAATCACCTGACCTGCCTACTGTCAATGAAGGACAGCTCCAATCACCTGACCTGCCTACTGTCAATGAAGGACAGCTCCAATCACCTGACCTGCCTACTGTCAATGAAGGATAGCTCCAATCACCTGACCTGCCTACTGTCAATGAAGGATAAGCTCCAATCACCTGACCTGCCTACTGTCAATGAAGGACAGCTCCAATCACCTGACCTGCCTACTGTCAATGAAGGACAGCTCCAATCACCTGACCTGCCTACTGTCAATGAAGGACAGCTCCAATCACCTGACCTGCCTACTGTCAATGAAGGACAGCTCCAATCACCTGACCTGCCTACTGTCAATGAAGGATAAGCTCCAATCACCTGACCTGCCTACTGTCAATGAAGGACAGCTCCAATCACCTGACCTGCCTACTGTCAATGAAGGACAGCTCCAATCACCTGACCTGCCTACTGTCAATGAAGGACAGCTCCAATCACCTGACCTGCCTACTGTCAATGAAGGATAAGCTCCAATCACCTGACCTGCCTAGTGTCAATGAAGGATAGCTCCAATCACCTGACCTGCCTACTGTCAATGAAGGATAGCTCCAATCACCTGACCTGCCTACTGTCAATGAAGGACAGCTCCAATCACCTGACCTGCCTACTGTCAATGAAGGACAGCTCCAATCACCTGACCTGCCTACTGTCAATGAAGGACAGCTCCAATCACCTGACCTGCCTACTGTCAATGAAGGATAGCTCCAATCACGTGACCTGCCTACTGTCAATGAAGGATAGCTCCAATCACCTGACCTGCCTACTGTCAATGAAGGATAGCTCCAATCACCTGACCTGCCTAGTGTCAATGAAGGATAGCTCCAATCACCTGACCTGCCTAGTGTCAATGAAGGATAGCTCCAATCACCTGACCTGCCTACTGTCAATGAAGGATAGCTCCAATCACCTGACCTGCCTACTGTCAATGAAGGATAGCTCCAATCACCTGACCTGCCTACTGTCAATGAAGGACAGCTCCAATCACCTGACCTGCCTACTGTCAATGAAGGACAGCTCCAATCACCTGACCTGCCTACTGTCAATGAAGGACAGCTCCAATCACCTGACCTGCCTACTGTCAATGAAGGACAGCTCCAATCACCTGACCTGCCTACTGTCAATGAAGGACAGCTCCAATCACCTGACCTGCCTACTGTCAATGAAGGACAGCTCCAATCACCTGACCTGCCTACTGTCAATGAAGGATAGCTCCAATCACCTGACCTGCCTACTGTCAATGAAGGACAGCTCCAATCACCTGACCTGCCTACTGTCAATGAAGGATAGCTCCAATCACCTGACCTGCCTACTGTCAATGAAGGACAGCTCCAATCACCTGACCTGCCTACTGTCAATGAAGGACAGCTCCAATCACCTGACCTGCCTACTGTCAACGAAGGATAAGCTCCAATCACCTGACCTGCCTACTGTCAACGAAGGATAGCTCCAATCACCTGACCTGCCTACTGTCAACGAAGGACAGCTCCAATCACCTGACCTGCCTACTGTCAATGAAGGACAGCTCCAATCACCTGACCTGCCTACTGTCAATGAAGGACAGCTCCAATCACCTGACCTGCCTACTGTCAATGAAGGACAGCTCCAATCACCTGACCTGCCTACTGTCAATGAAGGATAAGCTCCAATCACCTGACCTGCCTACTGTCAATGAAGGACAGCTCCAATCACCTGACCTGCCTACTGTCAATGAAGGACAGCTCCAATCACCTGACCTGCCTACTGTCAATGAAGGATAAGCTCCAATCACCTGACCTGCCTACTGTCAATGAAGGACAGCTCCAATCACCTGACCTGCCTACTGTCAATGAAGGACAGCTCCAATCACCTGACCTGCCTACTGTCAATGAAGGATAGCTCCAATCACGTGACCTGCCTACTGTCAATGAAGGATAGCTCCAATCAACTGACCTGCCTACTGTCAATGAAGGATAGCTCCAATCACCTGACCTGCCTAGTGTCAACGAAGGATAGCTCCAATCACCTGACCTGCCTAGTGTCAACGAAGGATAGCTCCAATCACCTGACCTGCCTACTGTCAACGAAGGATAGCTCCAATCACCTGACCTGCCTACTGTCAACGAAGGATAGCTCCAATCACCTGACCTGCCTACTGTCAATGAAGGATAGCTCCAATCACCTGACCTGCCTACTGTCAATGAAGGACAGCTCCAATCACCTGACCTGCCTACTGTCAATGAAGGACAGCTCCAATCACCTGACCTGCCTACTGTCAATGAAGGACAGCTCCAATCACCTGACCTGCCTACTGTCAATGAAGGACAGCTCCAATCACCTGACCTGCCTACTGTCAATGAAGGACAGCTCCAATCACCTGACCTGCCTACTGTCAATGAAGGACAGCTCCAATCACCTGACCTGCCTACTGTCAATGAAGGACAGCTCCAATCACCTGACCTGCCTACTGTCAATGAAGGACAGCTCCAATCACCTGACCTGCCTACTGTCAATGAAGGACAGCTCCAATCACCTGACCTGCCTACTGTCAATGAAGGATAAGCTCCAATCACCTGACCTGCCTACTGTCAATGAAGGATAGCTCCAATCACCTGACCTGCCTACTGTCAATGAAGGACAGCTCCAATCACCTGACCTGCCTACTGTCAATGAAGGACAGCTCCAATCACCTGACCTGCCTACTGTCAATGAAGGACAGCTCCAATCACCTGACCTGCCTACTGTCAATGAAGGACAGCTCCAATCACCTGACCTGCCTACTGTCAATGAAGGATAAGCTCCAATCACCTGACCTGCCTACTGTCAATGAAGGACAGCTCCAATCACCTGACCTGCCTACTGTCAATGAAGGACAGCTCCAATCACCTGACCTGCCTACTGTCAATGAAGGATAAGCTCCAATCACCTGACCTGCCTACTGTCAATGAAGGACAGCTCCAATCACCTGACCTGCCTACTGTCAATGAAGGACAGCTCCAATCACCTGACCTGCCTACTGTCAATGAAGGACAGCTCCAATCACCTGACCTGCCTACTGTCAATGAAGGATAAGCTCCAATCACCTGACCTGCCTACTGTCAATGAAGGACAGCTCCAATCACCTGACCTGCCTACTGTCAATGAAGGATAAGCTCCAATCACCTGACCTGCCTACTGTCAATGAAGGACAGCTCCAATCACCTGACCTGCCTACTGTCAATGAAGGACAGCTCCAATCACCTGACCTGCCTACTGTCAATGAAGGACAGCTCCAATCACCTGACCTGCCTTACTGTCAATGAAGGATAAGCTCCAATCACCTGACCTGCCTACTGTCAATGAAGGACAGCTCCAATCACCTGACCTGCCTACTGTCAATGAAGGATAAGCTCCAATCACCTGACCTGCCTACTGTCAATGAAGGACAGCTCCAATCACCTGACCTGCCTACTGTCAATGAAGGACAGCTCCAATCACCTGACCTGCCTACTGTCAATGAAGGATAAGCTCCAATCACCTGACCTGCCTACTGTCAATGAAGGACAGCTCCAATCACCTGACCTGCCTACTGTCAATGAAGGACAGCTCCAATCACCTGACCTGCCTACTGTCAATGAAGGACAGCTCCAATCACCTGACCTGCCTACTGTCAATGAAGGATAAGCTCCAATCACCTGACCTGCCTACTGTCAATGAAGGACAGCTCCAATCACCTGACCTGCCTACTGTCAATGAAGGACAGCTCCAATCAACCTGACCTGCCTACTGTCAATGAAGGATAAGCTCCAATCACCTGACCTGCCTACTGTCAATGAAGGACAGCTCCAATCACCTGACCTGCCTACTGTCAATGAAGGACAGCTCCAATCACCTGACCTGCCTACTGTCAATGAAGGATAAGCTCCAATCACCTGACCTGCCTACTGTCAATGAAGGACAGCTCCAATCACCTGACCTGCCTACTGTCAATGAAGGATAAGCTCCAATCACCTGACCTGCCTACTGTCAATGAAGGACAGCTCCAATCACCTGACCTGCCTACTGTCAATGAAGGACAGCTCCAATCACCTGACCTGCCTACTGTCAATGAAGGATAAGCTCCAATCACCTGACCTGCCTACTGTCAATGAAGGACAGCTCCAATCACCTGACCTGCCTACTGTCAATGAAGGACAGCTCCAATCACCTGACCTGCCTACTGTCAATGAAGGATAAGCTCCAATCACCTGACCTGCCTACTGTCAATGAAGGACAGCTCCAATCACCTGACCTGCCCTACTGTCAATGAAGGACAGCTCCAATCACCTGACCTGCCTACTGTCAATGAAGGACAGCTCCAATCACCTGACCTGCCTACTGTCAATGAAGGATAAGCTCCAATCACCTGACCTGCCTACTGTCAATGAAGGACAGCTCCAATCACCTGACCTGCCTACTGTCAATGAAGGATAAGCTCCAATCACCTGACCTGCCTACTGTCAATGAAGGACAGCTCCAATCACCTGACCTGCCTACTGTCAATGAAGGACAGCTCCAATCACCTGACCTGCCTACTGTCAATGAAGGATAAGCTCCAATCACCTGACCTGCCTACTGTCAATGAAGGATAAGCTCCAATCACCTGACCTGCCTACTGTCAATGAAGGATAAGCTCCAATCACCTGACCTGCCTACTGTCAATGAAGGACAGCTCCAATCACCTGACCTGCCTACTGTCAATGAAGGACAGCTCCAATCACCTGACCTGCCTACTGTCAATGAAGGATAAGCTCCAATCACCTGACCTGCCTACTGTCAATGAAGGACAAGCTCCAATCACCTGACCTGCCTACTGTCAATGAAGGACAGCTCCAATCACCTGACCTGCCTACTGTCAATGAAGGACAGCTCCAATCACCTGACCTGCCTACTGTCAATGAAGGATAAGCTCCAATCACCTGACCTGCCTACTGTCAATGAAGGACAGCTCCAATCACCTGACCTGCCTACTGTCAATGAAGGATAAGCTCCAATCACCTGACCTGCCTACTGTCAATGAAGGACAGCTCCAATCACCTGACCTGCCTACTGTCAATGAAGGACATCTCCAATCACCTGACCTGCCTACTGTCAATGAAGGATAAGCTCCAATCACCTGACCTGCCTACTGTCAATGAAGGATAAGCTCCAATCACCTGACCTGCCTACTGTCAATGAAGGATAAGCTCCAATCACCTGACCTGCCTACTGTCAATGAAGGACAGCTCCAATCACCTGACCTGCCTACTGTCAATGAAGGACAGCTCCAATCACCTGACCTGCCTACTGTCAATGAAGGATAAGCTCCAATCACCTGACCTGCCTACTGTCAATGAAGGACAGCTCCAATCACCTGACCTGCCTACTGTCAATGAAGGACAGCTCCAATCACCTGACCTGCCTACTGTCAATGAAGGACAGCTCCAATCACCTGACCTGCCTACTGTCAATGAAGGATAAGCTCCAATCACCTGACCTGCCTACTGTCAATGAAGGACAGCTCCAATCACCTGACCTGCCTACTGTCAATGAAGGATAAGCTCCAATCACCTGACCTGCCTACTGTCAATGAAGGACAGCTCCAATCACCTGACCTGCCTACTGTCAATGAAGGACAGCTCCAATCACCTGACCTGCCTACTGTCAATGAAGGATAAGCTCCAATCACCTGACCTGCCTACTGTCAATGAAGGATAAGCTCCAATCACCTGACCTGCCTACTGTCAATGAAGGATAAGCTCCAATCACCTGACCTGCCTACTGTCAATGAAGGACAGCTCCAATCACCTGACCTGCCTACTGTCAATGAAGGACAGCTCCAATCACCTGACCTGCCTACTGTCAATGAAGGATAAGCTCCAATCACCTGACCTGCCTACTGTCAATGAAGGACAGCTCCAATCACCTGACCTGCCTACTGTCAATGAAGGACAGCTCCAATCACCTGACCTGCCTACTGTCAATGAAGGACAGCTCCAATCACCTGACCTGCCTACTGTCAATGAAGGATAAGCTCCAATCACCTGACCTGCCTACTGTCAATGAAGGACAGCTCCAATCACCTGACCTGCCTACTGTCAATGAAGGATAAGCTCCAATCACCTGACCTGCCTACTGTCAATGAAGGACAGCTCCAATCACCTGACCTGCCTACTGTCAATGAAGGACAGCTCCAATCACCTGACCTGCCTACTGTCAATGAAGGATAAGCTCCAATCACCTGACCTGCCTACTGTCAATGAAGGATAAGCTCCAATCACCTGACCTGCCTACTGTCAATGAAGGATAAGCTCCAATCACCTGACCTGCCTACTGTCAATGAAGGACAGCTCCAATCACCTGACCTGCCTACTGTCAATGAAGGACAGCTCCAATCACCTGACCTGCCTACTGTCAATGAAGGATAAGCTCCAATCACCTGACCTGCCTACTGTCAATGAAGGACAGCTCCAATCACCTGACCTGCCTAGTGTCAATGAAGGACAGCTCCAATCACCTGACTTGCCTACTGTCAATGAAGGACAGCTCCAATCACCTGACCTGCCTACTGTCAATGAAGGACAGCTCCAATCACCTGACCTGCCTACTGTCAATGAAGGACAGCTCCAATCACCTGACCTGCCTACTGTCAATGAAGGACAGCTCCAATCACCTGACCTGCCTACTGTCAATGAAGGACAGCTCCAATCACCTGACCTGCCTACTGTCAATGAAGGACAGCTCCAATCACCTGACCTGCCTACTGTCAATGAAGGATAAGCTCCAATCACCTGACCTGCCTACTGTCAATGAAGGATAGCTCCAATCACCTGACCTGCCTACTGTCAATGAAGGACAGCTCCAATCACCTGACCTGCCTACTGTCAATGAAGGACAGCTCCAATCACCTGACCTGCCTACTGTCAATGAAGGACAGCTCCAATCACCTGACCTGCCTACTGTCAATGAAGGACAGCTCCAATCACCTGACCTGCCTACTGTCAATGAAGGATAAGCTCCAATCACCTGACCTGCCTACTGTCAATGAAGGACAGCTCCAATCACCTGACCTGCCTACTGTCAATGAAGGACAGCTCCAATCACCTGACCTGCCTACTGTCAATGAAGGATAAGCTCCAATCACCTGACCTGCCTACTGTCAATGAAGGACAGCTCCAATCACCTGACCTGCCTACTGTCAATGAAGGACAGCTCCAATCACCTGACCTGCCTACTGTCAATGAAGGACAGCTCCAATCACCTGACCTGCCTACTGTCAATGAAGGACAGCTCCAATCACCTGACCTGCCTACTGTCAATGAAGGACAGCTCCAATCACCTGACCTGCCTACTGTCAATGAAGGATAAGCTCCAATCACCTGACCTGCCTACTGTCAATGAAGGACAGCTCCAATCACCTGACCTGCCTACTGTCAATGAAGGACAGCTCCAATCACCTGACCTGCCTACTGTCAATGAAGGACAGCTCCAATCACCTGACCTGCCTACTGTCAATGAAGGATAAGCTCCAATCACCTGACCTGCCTACTGTCAATGAAGGACAGCTCCAATCACCTGACCTGCCTACTGTCAATGAAGGATAAGCTCCAATCACCTGACCTGCCTACTGTCAATGAAGGACAGCTCCAATCACCTGACCTGCCTACTGTCAATGAAGGACAGCTCCAATCACCTGACCTGCCTACTGTCAATGAAGGACAGCTCCAATCACCTGACCTGCCTACTGTCAATGAAGGATAGCTCCAATCACCTGACCTGCCTACTGTCAATGAAGGACAGCTCCAATCACCTGACCTGCCTACTGTCAATGAAGGACAGCTCCAATCACCTGACCTGCCTACTGTCAATGAAGGATAAGCTCCAATCACCTGACCTGCCTACTGTCAATGAAGGACAGCTCCAATCACCTGACCTGCCTACTGTCAATGAAGGATAAGCTCCAATCACCTGAGAAGGTGGGTACTCCCCCTTTGTACTGTTATGTTCAACATGTACTTCAAAGGCATCAACAGGTTGAAGCAAAAGGAGCCGAGAGTCCAAGCATGTTTCATTAACCAGATGTTAAATTTCTAGTAGGTAACACTCAATTTTGTTTTGAAAAATATACTTCTTTATCACAAATTTATGTAACTCGTGTTCGCATGTGAAGGGTTTATCATTGCTATTTTCTTATCAATTAAAAACTTCCCATTTTTAATCTGTAATAAGGTAAATATTGGTAGATAAAATCCAGATAAACAAAAGCCGTTTGGAATTTCCAATAATTTAGTGTAAAGGAGTCCCGAGACCTAAGAGTTTAAGAACTATGACCATGATACAACTTATATTAATTCAAAATGTCAGCTCCTATTTAATATTTCCAAATAAAAGTGGGTATCATAAGACATAACATGATCTTGAAAGCTTGACTTTTCAATATATACTTCGCTCTTCTCTCAGGGTCTGTCATTTTGGTACTGAAACGAATCCTACGACTTGTCGTTAGGTGTCTACTCACAATGCAGTGATCAAGTCCCTGCTAGATGATGCTAGAAATACAGCTTACACTCAACGGCATTCATCTGCCTGCCTCCCTGAACATTCATTCAATAAAATTCACCATCTGTTCGATGCCAAGCCCCATTCTTGGCCGTCTCAACACCACAACACTGATGTACTTAACTGCATTTTTAGGAGTGCTATGAATTCTTTTCAAACATTTGATTTTTGTTTATTTCCCTTTTTTTTTTTTTTTTTTTGGAGTTGAGATATTTCATCCTACATCTGAAGGCTATTGTTACATTCATTTTTCTGTCTATAATTTCATGATAAAAATAAAATTTCATAAGAGGAGGAGCTGTATTGGCTACCAGAAGGATTCTAGGACCCCCTCTGACACCGCCTCCTCTTTCTGGTGATGAAGGAGCAGTCCCTGACCAGGAGCTGTAGGAAGACAGCATCAGGAAGGGGACCGGGAGACCACAGTCTGTGCTGAGGGAGGCAGAGGTGCCCCCACTGGCAGATGATCCGAGGCCGTATGCGTTTCCTCGTAAAGCTGATCAGGCAAGTGATGGTACATAAACAGACGGTGCTCTCAGTCATTAAAGCAAGAGTCCAGAGCAAGCTGCAGATAACTGCCCATTCGTCATACCGGCTGAGCCTAAGTGACCACTTCAAAAAGTCAACATGCTAACAAGGTTTAATGCAATCACAACCTAAAAACAAAACAAAACAAAAAACCAGCAGCGCCACCACAAACTCAGAGCTGACTAGGAAAGCTGGAGTGGGAGGCCAGGGTGCCACACGGAGCAACGACGCTCTGTGCATCTGAGCATTCCACCATCTCCAAAACAAGATGAGGTATGAGCTTTCCTGATGGAGTCCTGCTGTGGAGGATAAAAGGCATCTTGTCTACAGAGAAGACAGGACACAAATCGGAAGAATAAGAGGGGGAGCCTTACGACGAGCCTGTGCAGGGGCATTCCACAGAAGAGGTTGGCTCAGACTGCAGACGCTCCCTGACGCTCGATCACTACCTACGACTAACCTGCCTTTTCTAAGCTTCAGCTTCCCATCTGTAAAATGGGAAAGCGAATTCCAATCTCACAGCATAGTTACATAAGTTACTAGCACAGGGATATGCTAGTGATTACCAGGTGTGACCACTGAAAAGGCAAAGCAGTGTGCCAAAGCAGCTTTCAGACACAAGTCAGTGAAGACATCCTGAGAAAGTGCTTTTCGGAGAAGCTTAAACTCCCTACTATAAAGCTGAGCAGGAAATTTCCATCCCTTCATATTCTTGTGCTTCTTAAGGCTGCAACAAGCAACTACTGAGCAGCCTCAGTGATGAAACATACTTAGTGGTTCCCACCCTGTGTGAGTCACGGCCCCCGCTGAGTCTAAGGTACAGAGGGAGCCTCTTCTCAGATGAAACACACCTGGAGGTCCCTAACCTGTGTGAGTCACAGCCCTCCCCGAGTCTAAGTTACAGAAGGAGCCTCTTCTCAGGAGACGCTGACAATTTTTAACTTAGGGAGGGACAGGCCCCCCAGGACACATTCAAAGGCCAAGCTGAAGATAATGCCTCAGACGTTCTGAGGTTATTGATCTAAACTGAAGGCCAACGCCACCTGGTCCAGCGTCAGAAACCAGACATGAGCCTGGCTCATTTCCCAACATGCCTTGTCTCCAGGAAGGGCAAGCCAGCCTCCTGCAAGCCAGCTGGGCGCCCAGCGGGCCATGGACGCTCCCTCCTCACTGTGGCCCATCATCTCTGAAGCCAGGCTCTCACTCCCCAACTCCAGTCCATCTGACCCTCACTGAGCCCTGCCCGTCTCACCCTCACTGAGTCCCGTCCTCTAACCCTCACTGAGCCTCATAGTCTCTGAAGCGGGGCTCTCACTCCCCTCCTCTGTCCATCTAACCCTCCCTGAGTCCCATCCTTCTGACCCTCCCTGAGTCCCATGGTCTCTGAAGCCCGGCTCTCACTCCCACCCCCGCCGCCCCCTCCTCCATCCCAGCCACCACCCTTCAGCAGGACGGCCTCAGCAGTGTGGTGACCAGGCCCCCCACAGTCTGACCTCCACACGGTGGGAGAGTAAACTGAAAATATGAAAATTTAGGAATGTATCTACCTAAAGAAACTAAAGACCTATATATAGAAAACTATAAAACACTGGTGAAAGAAATCAAAGAGGACACTGGTAGATGGAGAAATATACGATGTTCATGGATCGGAAGAATCAATATAGTGAAAATGAGTATACTACCCAAAGCAATCTATGCTGCTGCTGCTGCTAAGTCGCTTCAGTCATGTCTGACTCTGTGAGACCCCACAGACGGCAGCCCACCAGGCTCCCCCGTCCCTGGGATTCTCCAGGCAAGAACACTGGAGTGGGTTGCCATTTCCTTCTCCAATAAGCAATCTATAGATTCGATGTAATCCCTATCAAGCTACCAACGGTATTTTTCAGAGAGCTAGAACAAATAATTTCACAATTTGTATGGAAATACAAAAAACCTCGAATAGCCAAAGCAATCTTGAGAAAGAAGAATGTAACTGGAGAAATCAACCTGCCTGACTTCAGGCTCTACTACAAAGCCACAGTCATCAAGACAGTGTGGTACTGGCACAAAGACAGAAATATAGATCAATGGAACAAAATAAAAAGCCCAGAGATAAACCCATGCACCTATGGACACCTTATCTTTGACAAAGGAGGCAAGAATATACAATGGAGAAAAAACAATCTTTTTAACAAGTGGTGCTGGGAAAACTGGTCAACCACATGTAAAAGAATGAAACTAGAACACTTTCTAACACCATACACAAAAATAAACTCAAAATGGATCAAAGATCTAAACGTTAAGACCAGAAACTATAAAACTCCTAGAGGAGAACATAGGCAAAACACTCTCCAACATAAATCACAGCAGGATCCTCTATGACCCACCTCCCAGAATATTGGAAATAAAAGCAAAAATAAACAAATGGGACCTAATTAAAATTAAAAGCTTCTGCACAACAAAGGAAACTATAAGCAAGGTGAAAAGACAGCCTTCAGAATGGGAGAAAATGATAGCAAATGAAGCAACTGACAAACAACTAATCTCAAAAATATACAAGCAACTCCTGCAGCTCAATTCCAGAAAAATAAATGACCCAATCAAAAAACGGGCCAAAGAACTAAATAGACATTTCTCCAAAGAAGACATACAGATGGCTAACAAACACATGAAAAGATGCTCAACATCACTCATTATCAGAGAAATGCAAATCAAAACCACAATGAGGTACCATTTCACGCCAGTCAGAATGGCTGCTCTCCAAAAGTCTACAAGCAATAAATGCTGCAGAGGGTGTGGAGAAAAGGGAACTCTCTTACACTGTTGGTGGGAATGCAAACTAGTACAGCCACTATGGAGAACAGTGTGGAGATTCCTTTAAAAACTGGACATAGAACTGCCTCATGACACAGCAATCCCACTGCTGGGCATACACACTGAGGAAACCAGAATCGAAAGAGACACGTGTACCCCAATGTTCATTGCAGCACAGTTTATAATAGCCAGGACATGGAAGCAACCTAGATGTCCATCAGCAGACGAATGGATAAGAAAGCTGTGGTACATATACACAATGGAGTATTACTCAGCCATTAAAAAGAATACATTTGAATCAGTTGTAATGAGGTGGATGAAACTGGAGCCTATTATACAGAGTGAAGTAAGCCAGAAAGAAGAACACCAATACAGTATACTAATGCATATATATGGAATTTAGAAAGATGGTAATGATAACCCTGTATGCAAGACAGCAAAAGAGACACAGATGTATAGAACAGTCTTTTGGACTCTGTGGGAGAGGGAGAGGGTGGGATGATTTGGGAGAATAGCATTGAAACATGTATAATATCATATAAGAAACAAATCACCAGTCCAGGTTTGATGCAGGATACAGGATGCTTGGGGCTGGTGCACTAGGATGACCCAGAGGGATGGTACAGGGAGGGAGGTGGGAGGAAGGTTCAGGATGGGAAACACGTGTATACCCGTGCCGGATTCATGTTGATGTATGGCAAAACCAATACAATATTGTAAAGTAATTAGCCTCCAATTAAAACAAATAAATTTAAATTTTAAAAAAAGAAAAAAAAATAAATTATTAAGAAAATGGAAGTCATCATTCATACCAAAGTTTCAAGGTAGTATTAACTACTAACTATGAAGTTTGCGTGACTTGAAAATAAAAGTGATTTGGCCACAGAGTGGTGATAAATTTCTAAAAATAATAATAATAAAAAAATTACATTAATTTAATTTAAATTAAATTAAAAGTATTTAATTTAGAAATTAAAATTTGAAAAAAATTCATATTCCTAACATCCGAACTATCTACTTTTAAAATTTTGGCAGTAAAAAAGTATTTAAGAAGGTATGCAGTGCAGAGAAGGACAAATGCAAAAATATATGTGTTGCTGTTTGAGTTGTCATTAACACTAGGCAAAAACCATTCTTGGTATCTCTGTACATGGATGGACAGATGCAGACATAGACAAACAGAAATAATTTTAGGAAAATGATATTCCACATGAGAATTCATTCTTATTGACGTTAAACTTGCTTGCCTACAGCAAAACAAAAGCTTGTGACTGTTTGAGATGGTGAAGTCTGTTGAGAAACCGAAGTCTTCTAAAGGAACCGCTTCCGTTTGGGGCAGGACTGGTGGACTCCACTTTGAAAGGCGCGGATGCCAGCATGCTGATACTTCCTCTCGTTGTCATCTGTGCGTTCAGATCTTCCTTTACATTATTTGTATGTGTGCCCTGCCTGCCTGCTCAGTCGTGTCCGACTCTCTGCGACCCTTTGGACTGTAGCCCACCAGGCTCCTCTGTCCATGGGATTCTCCAGGCAAGAACACTGGAGCTCCCACTTCCTCCTCCAGGGGATCTTCCTGAACCAGAGATCGAACCTGCATCTCCTGGGTCTTGTGCACCGTGGGCAGATTCCTTACCCACTGAGCCATCAGGAAGATAGTATCTTGGTTTATAGCTTTTACATCCCATCCTGTTCTCATAACTCTCTTAATCGCCTGTCACTAGTTCTACCAACACATAAATGGGTTCAGATGCTCACCCGCCTCCCCAGTACCTCCAGCTCTGAATTTTTTTTTTTTTTTTTAACTTGGTTTGATTCAGCTTTTAACTGGATGGATTTCAGAACTTCTTTACAAGTAGGGCCACATCTGATTTAGTCAATGCTACACCCACAGGACACCACGTACAACAGGTGGTCCAGAAAATATCTGTCCAATGCTGAAATCTGTAACTGCAAAACCGTGACAACAGCTTACAGCCTATTAAGCCACTTCTATTGTATCTGTGGCCCACATAAGACAACCTGAAATCATGAATTCCTTGTTCAGGAACTGTAGTCATTCACTAGACTATCTGTCACAGGTTTACAAGCTGCCTTCCTGTCTGAGACACTTTCTTAATCGTAGTCACATGTAAGGTGGCTTTTTAAAGCTATATGAATGTTTAGGGCAACATTCAAAAAGACGTTCATTCACATAAATACTCAGAAGATAACCAGGTCAAGTTCAGTTTCAAATTCCAAGCCGTTATTATGTCGTGCTAGGATCACACTGGCACAATCAAGCATCTGGTTAATCATTTGTGTTTGATTACCATTAACTCATGTCACCAGAACAGCTCCTTCCTGGTAAGCACTTTTCAAAAATCCAAAACTTTAACTCGTTTAAATTTATATCCTTCTGCAAAACTTTCCAGGAGACAGAATTAAGCACTCATGATGTAAGCCACGTCTCCTCACCACGTTGCAAGAACCACAGGCACACATTTCAAAACAGGCCTCGCTTCTCTCTGCGCCTCTGAAAGGGTGATTCACACGAAACAGACGTCAAGTTCTCAGAAACTGCCAACTGCCATCAGAACCTGCACCTCTGACACTAAACGCAGGAGAAAATGTGATGAATCCGACGGACTGAAACAGTCTGCAGAGCCTACTGAATGTTTACTGCCCACTGCCAGCAAGCCCGTAACACGAAGAAGCCAGCCCCAAACTTCTGCCTCCAGGAGCAGGAAGCTGGCAAGCCTCCTGAGGATCTGGGACCCCCGACAAACAGGAGAGATGCAGTAGGTGTTGTGAGGTTTGCGGTTTTTGTCTTTCCAAAAAAAAAAAGTCAAGAATTGCAGAGACCCATGCGAGGGCTTGTTCAAATCAATAACCACTCACCCCCCTTCTTGCAGGCGGACGCCCCGCCCTCCCAACGCCCGCAGAGCCGGCCGTGGACTGCCTGCCTCAGGTGCTTCCCTGTGACGGAGCTGTCACGCTCCCCCTGAGCCTCGGGACTATGACCGGAGCCCGTACCTTAACTGCCAAGTTACTGGAGCCGAATTCTGGCCTCTGGCCTAACCGCACACAGTGGCTTCCTCAGTGATGGAGACAAATGAGCCTTAAATGAAGGGCTTCTGAGGGGCCCAGGTTCAGACGGGCTCCGCCTGTTCCAGACAGACACAAGCACCCGATGGGGATGCTTTTTCTTCACCCTCCATGGAACGTTCTAAACATCCTCCTGTTTATGTTCTAATTGGTCTCCCATCCTAAAGAAGCTAAGAAGCCGTGGTTATACTTAGTCCAAATTCATCTTCTGGACGAGCGGTGTTTGTGTAGCCGACACAGCAAGTCTCTGCTGACCTGCCTGCCTCAAGAGCTTCTGGAACGTTCCTGACCTGACAACCTAAACCGACCAGGGGCCTCGTGCTGATGAGCTGTATCTGCCGCTGCTGAGGCCAGGACGCCCCCAGCCCCTTTGCTGTGCTCGGTGCTCAGGCGTGTCCAGCTCTTTGCGACCCCGTGGACTGTGGCCTGCCGGGTTCCTCTGTTCATGGGATTTTGCAGGCAAGAATACTGGAGGGGCTGCCATGCCCCGCTCCAGGGGATCTTCCCAACCCAGGGTTCAAACCCAAGCCTCTTACATCTCCTGCATTAGCAGGTGGGTTTCTTTACCACTAACGCCAAACTCCTGCTGAAGGCCAAATCACCCACCTGCACCCACTCCCCTGAGGACCTGGTCATTATTTTATGTCACTGAGATTATCTTAAGCAAAAGTCCACAGCTTTTCGTCTGATACAAACGTATTATGGTGCACGGCTTGTTTGTAAGGCTTAAATATCCTTTTTCTGTTCCTCCTGAAGAGTTTAACACAATTCACAAAAAGAGGAAAGTATGCATGTTTGGCACAGAACTAATCCACACCAACTAATCCACACTTTTACCCCAAAACAGTCCTTCCTGTTAAGCCTAGAATTAAAATGACATCAAATGTTAAGGCTTACATGCTTAGCTCATGCAATGAAGTTATAATTCAGATCTCTCTCTTTCACCTCTGTTATATAATTTTACAAAGGCATTTGAAAATCTGACTGAGCTTGCATTCATAGAGCTATGGGCGGATTTCAAGATGGAGTCTTAATTTTGGGGGGATTCTACTGCTCTGGGGGGCTTTCCGTGTTTGAGGACCTACACTAACACCAGCATACTCCCACAGTGCATTTCTGTCCCTTCTGCGGGCCTTCAGAGACAGGCCACCACCCTCAACAACCAGAAGAAACTGAATAGAGTTTAGGGTTTTAAATGCAGTAAAAGGAAACAGTCTCTATTTAAAGGTTTTCAGGGGAAAGAGGAAGGTGTCAAGGGAAAAAAGATTCTGGAGCTGACAATTCTTTAAATGGACTCCAAGCAGCTGTTACATTTCTTTCTAAGCTCCCCTTAAGTAGTAAATGACTAAACAATATTGGGTTTTAGAATAGAACCAAAGTTCGTTTACAGAAACAGTTTTCCAATACCTCTAAGAAAACACATAATAAAATATTTTTAGCATAACCTAAAGTTAAATTTAAGTTAGCTTCAACTTGGTTTGCAAAGAGAAAAAAAAAAAATCCTTGAGTTAATGAAAGGGATTTTAGTCCAAGTGGAAGCTTAAGCAACTTGGGTTTTACAAAAGAATCCATTTTCCTTTTCAGCCACTCTGTCTTCAGAAGGCCCGATTTTAAAAGATGAATTAAATACCAGAGTAACGGCTCAGTGGTAATGAATCTGCCTGTCAAGCAGGAGACACCAGAGACATGGGTTTGATCCCTGGGTCGGGAAGATCCTCTGGAAAAGGAAATGGCAACCCACTGCAGTATTCTTGCCTGGGAAGTTCCACGGACAGAGGAGCCTGGCGGGCCACAGTCCATGGGGTCAAAAAGAGTCGGACACGACTGAGTAACTGAACAACAACAGGGGCAAACAGACAGCAGGGCCCCAGGGCAGGCTCGCTGAGGCAGACACGAGGGAAAGTCCACCAGGAGACTGGAACTCTCTGGAAGGTTAGGACTCCAGAAGCAAGTGTTGCAAAGTCAGCTTCAAACACTCCAGTCAGAACCGCATTCCCTCTCCCAGCTGACACTATAACAGCAACCATGTGAAGCCCTGTACCTATTCCATCCCCGTTAGCACAGGAGTTATCAGGATCAAAATGATCACCTACCCCCAGTCCATCTACTTTCTTTCCAACACACGGGCACACACTCTTCAGTACGTGTCTAAGGAAGGCCAGTGAGACAGAGACGAGCCTGATCCAGCACTGCAGGAGTCAACACGTCAGAAAGCTAAGACTGAAACGCGGCTGGACCAGAGGCCTCGGATGGTGGCCGCAAGCACACCCTCTTCATTTCCTTCTGCTATGCTGTGAAGAGCTGATGCTCTCGAACTGTGGTGCTGGAGAAGACTCTTGAGAGCCCCTTGGACTGCAAGGAGATCAATCCAGTCAATCCTAAAGGAAATCAGCCCTGAATATTCATTGGAAGGACTGATGCTGAAACTGAAACTCCAATACTGTGGCCACCTGATGTGAAGAACTGACTCCTTGGAAGAGAACCTGATGCTGGGAAAGACTGAAGGCAGGAAGAGAAAGGGGTGACAGATGAGATGGCTGGATGGCATCACTGACTCCATGGACATGAGTTTGAGCAAACTCCAGGAGAGAGTGGAGGACAGAGGAGCCTGGCGCGCTGCAGTCCATGGGGTCACAAAGGGTTGGACAGGACTTAGCGACGAAACAAACCACCTTGTGGTCAGGAAGCATGTTTCCAGACACAGCAGAACAATGGCCTGGTGAATTCTATCTACAGCTGCTCCCCATAAATAGCTGGATCTGAGAAACAGCTGTATGAAACCTCTGCCAGGAAGAGCCGGTTAAATTTACAAAAACATCTTCCTTATTGGTTAGGGTCCAGTCTCCCAAAATGTTTCTCCCTTCTTCCCACTATAACCTCCTCAGAAGGCTGTCCAAGTCCAGATGCAACTGTAGAATCTTGGTTCATGTCTATTTTAAAAATCTAGAGGACAGCTCTGGACAACTCCACACCCAGCAGTTTAAGATGAGTGGGGTGGGTACATCCTCAGCAAACTGAGTTTACTTACTGAGCAGATGCATCACCAGAATGGGCTTCCCCGGGGGCTCAGCTGGTACAGAATCTGCCGGCAATGCAGGAGACCTGGGTTCAATCCTGCATTGGGGAAGATCCCCTGGGAAAGGAAATGGCAACCCACTCCAGTATTCTATTTCTGGAAAATCCCATGAACAGAGGAGGTGGCCAGCTATAGTCCATGGGGTCAGAAGAGCCAGACATGGCTTAGTGACTAAACTACCACATCACGAGACTAACCCTAGAAGTGAGGAAGCCAATACAAGGAAGAGCACAGCCCGGCCGGCGCTCCCGGGCCGGCCTCTGCCGTCCTCTGGAGGAAAGCGATTCAGTGCAGCCATGTCAGGTGGTTACGCCAAAGCGCCGACCGTGGTTTGCAGCCAGAGTGGCATTTGCTGCCAAAGGGGTTTTTGCACTGTAAGCCAAAACAGCCAGTTCTGAAAACTGGACCGAAGTCTTCAGTGTGGAGCCAGGCGGAAATGAAGAGCGACAAGCTTGGTCAGTGACCAAGGAAAACCGGTGTTTTCTGGTGACGGCAACCGAGACCTGGCGGCCCGGGGGGTGTCACGTCCAGAACGCACCCTGAGCAGGTAAACGCAGTACCCAGAGCGTCGTACAAGTGCCCTGGGGACTCACTCAAGAAGAACCAGCCTGCCAGAGGGACTCACATGGTCAGAACTGCCTCTCCAGGAACATACCACCTGTCACAATTGGGACTAAGGAAAAAGACTTCGAGGTAAACAAAAATTATAATAATAACAAGTATCTACGGTATTGGCTGGTGGCTCAGATGCTAAAGCGTCTGTCTACAATGTGGGAGACCCGGGTTCGATCCCTGGGTTGGGAAGATCTGCTGGAGAAGGAAATGGCAATCCACTCCAGTACTATTGCCTGGAAAATCCCATGGACAGAGGAGCCTGGTAGGCTACAGTCCATGGGATCGCAAAGAGTCGGACACGACTGAGCGACTTCACTTCACTTCACGGTATTGGCACAGTGTAGCAACAGAAGTTAAAAATTTGGCTTCTGGGTTCAAGTAAAAGCAAAAGACTCATTAATCATGGGCTACAGCTTCACAGTCAGGATTTCGTCCAGAATTCCACTGAATCAAGCTCCTAACACTCCAAGTCAAAAGGCCAATGCCAACTTTTCTGGTACTTCCCCTTAACAAAGAACATCACGGCATCTTAGGAAGAGATCGGGCGTCACCACCTGTTCACACAGGTGTAAAGCTTCGGTTCACACGGTTGCACTTTGAGTTTGGACAAGCTTCTTGGCCCCTCCACATACAGGGGTGGCTTCCCAGTTTGTAAAGTGTGCAAAAATCAAGACTGAGGCTTGCCATTACATGAGAGGGCACGTGGTCTCTGGGGGCACTGATGGCTCATACTCCTCTCCCGGTGCCCTTGTCCTGCACGCCTCCCGGGCCCTCAGACATCCTGTCCGCCCCCCTCAACTCCTCTAGCCCCCTGCCCCCAGTCTCTCTCCCTCCCTCCAGGAATCCTGAGTTTGACTCTGGAGGGGAAGTGAAAATGAAGATCTGGTTAGATTCTTACAAACAAAAAAGGAGACCTACCCAGAGTCAAACTCAGACAGAAGGACACTGAACACAAACGCCCAGACCTCTGGCTCCACACAGGCTCCAGCCGTGGTCCAAGGGGCCTTGCGCTTTCCCACAACGCAGACACACCCAGGGCAGAGCAGACGAGAGGGGCAGGAAGCCGGAGGACAGGGTGACGCTGGGTGACCAGGCACAGCACAGGCTGGGCCGTGGCTGCCCTCACACTGGCTCCATCCCACCCTGTGGGCAAAGCGGGCACCAGCGTTGTTGAAAACCTGCACCCAGCCACCAAGTCGAGGTTTTAATTAAGAGCATCGTCCTCGGAGTTTCTGGAGTCGGCCTCCAGGAGGAAGAAAGACCACCTGCTTCTATCTGCCCTGTGGGGGTGTGGAGGGGATGCCCACTGGGGGCCATGCAGCCTCCAGGCGATGCTGACCCCAGAGACGCCTGCACTGGCCGGACCTCGATCCCCGTCACTCCCTCCGCTTCCAGAGTCCATGCTCCTTCCTGTCCACCCACAAGCTCCCACAGGGTGCTGGGAACAGGAACAAATGCCCCCGCTCCCCAACACCTGAGAAAGGTGCCCGAATGACGAAGAACATCATCATGTGAAAGAAACTGGCTCAGACGAGGGGGCCCAGATGACAGACAGTCATCACAGGAAAGACGACCAGGCCACGTCACGCCAGGCGCCCTGCCAGTGCCACCAGCCAGCACTGTCGCATCCCTGGCGTTCACAGAAAACAGGCTGGCCATCCACCTGGAGGACAGGTGGGGCTCCTGGGAATACAGGACTCCCAGCACTCGGGGAGCCCATCCCGTCTAACGCCCCTCGCTTGTCACAGCCTGTGAGATTCTCCACTCGGCTGTTAGCTACTTGTGACTCATGCCTGGTTCCTCCACGCCAGCATCTCTGGCAGAGCTAACTCCACACCGGGGACAGAGGTGCTGGGTAAGAAGGTCTGGAGGAGGGAAAGGGAGAGTTTTTATTTTATCTAAACTGAGTCTCCTTGAAAGGACCAGACTCCCAAATCAGAAAGATCTTTTTTAAAATGCCAGGGTAAAAAAAAACCGTTTTTAATTTTAAAAAATTGAAAATTTTAAATAAAAAGGTAAAAATTCAAAAATAAACCGTTTTAAAGTAAAAAAAAAAAATTAAAAATTTAAAATAATAAAAACAAAAATAAACTTTAAAAACGGACCCATTTCAGACCTCAAGAAACTGGAAGAGCTTCAGCCCGGATGACTGTTGGATGCTAATGTTGTCCACCCCCCAGACTCACCCCTCCTCAACCTCACAGCAAAGGTTCTAAAACTACCAACACTTGGACTGACCGCCCTGGGAGTCACCAGAACCCCGATGATCTACTGCAAGATGTGTTCCATGCAGTCATCCTCTCGTAAATGGAGCCAAAGTTGTCTTGTTCCATCTAGTATGTTCTGAATAAAATCTAACTGGTTTGCTACATTGGATTCAAAAGGAAAGTACTAATCAAATAAAAGGAAAAAAACTCTAAAAATAAGCTGCTTAACAAGACAGATTGTGCGGCCTTCACATTGTCTTTAAGACAGTTTCCATTAAGGAAAGGCTGTAAGCGGCGCGTCTACCAGGTGGGAGGTTCTAACAGTTTCTACTCCCATGAAGGAACTCAGACAACACACACGTGTCAGAATCACCCAGGTCCCCCCACACTGGGGAGGGTCACGTGACTCGCTCTGGCCAATGATCGCGGGCCCAGAAGCAGAGGACCCTGGGTGATGCTGTCTTGCCTTCTGAAGGAGGCAGCCTCGGGGTCTAGATGCCCAGATCCTGCAAGACTGTGAGGCGGAGCCCCTTCGTTGCCGGGTGCAGCGAGGGAGCTGCAAATCTGTAAAGCCACAGGTTTGGGGAACAGTGTGCTGCTGAGGCATGAGACCTCACGGACCCCGAGCAATCAGTGTCTGAGTTCAGAACGTGGCCCCGGCCACGCGCGGGAGAATAAACGTGGGCGTCTTCAGAGGTGGGAGAGGGGAGACACAAACGGGTCCAACCGATGCTTGAACTTAGGAGAATGAGTCAAAGGAAAGCGGAAAGCACAGAACAGGGTGTCTCAGCCAAAACGACCGAGGCTAAAACACAACTAAGAGCCACACACCCAAACCCTCTTCCCGGATGAGTCCACATTAGCAGCGAGCTAAGGTTCCGACTGTCACCGGCAAGGCACTCAACCACAACCTGCCTCCAGGGCTGCCTCTATCAGCAGCATCGCAGGCATGCCCCCTTGTTGATTCACAGAACGGCTGTCCCATGGGTGAAAAATATGAAGCCATTACTGACAGACAGCAGCCATCTCAGAGGACCAGGAGTGAAGCAGAGGCAGGACCGCGCCCCCCAGAGCCAGAGGCCTCCAATCCCACGCACAGATGAGCCCCAAGTCATTTTTCCTGTTGCTGTTTTAAATTCCGTCTTAACGTATTTATGAAACTCTGTAATCTAGTTAACGCTGGAGCACGTGCCCCTCCAAATACCCCTGTTCCTGCCATCACACTGATACCCTCTTAACAAAAGACACGGAAATGGAGTTCGGTCTCTAATAGAATATTCTAGCTTAATGAAATCTCCCTCAAACACTGACAAATGCTTGCTTGCCTACTGATCCGTTTTATCTCTTTGATAGGATGAGTAGATATTACAGCCCTATGACTAAAAAAAAAAAAAAAAATTAAGTGCTTTCACTGATAAATACAAATGTCCTGGCTGAGTAATACAGACAGAGGGGTGATGGCCAGGGTGCCCTCTCCGAGTCACGCACAGGTTGGTTTTCATCTCTGAGAACAGCCCAGCTCCCCAGATGCCCCCTCCCGTAGGAATACCTGAGAGAGACAGAGAGAGAAAGGGTCCAGTGAGAGCCAGCTCAGTGATCAGCGAAGATCGGGCGCTGGATGAGTAACAGTTTAAAACCTAAATTCATCTAACCCATCTTTCTAAGGACTGAAAGCAGGGTAACTTTTATTACTATTTTTTAACGCTTAGTGGTTGAGACACTCCTCGGGAACCATAACCTCAAAGACAATGCATGGAAAGGCCAAGGGGAGGGGTTTAAACTGAACGACCCTCGGGAACTGTCCAGGGCTGCTGCCCAGCATCCGCCCCCCTTCCTTCACCCCGGCCCACGACAGGAAGACCCCAGTGCGGCAGCTCCTGCCCCAGCCCTGTGAGCTCCTGCCCCTCACCCCCTCACCCCCCACGGCTGAGCTCAGTCCGCTGCAGCGTGGGCCTTTGTCCTGCTCCAAGCCCAGTGCCCCCACCCCAGGCACGCTACCCTGCCCCCAACTTGTCCAGTTCACACCCCTGCTCCCACTCTGGCTGCCCCTCCACGCCAGGCCTGGGATCCAGCTACCACCCTGACTGCCCTCTCCCCGCTCTGGAAACCTCAACAGCCCTGCTCACTCAGCAGGTTCAAGGCCATGAGACCTTCCCCAAAGCTGAGCCTTCCAACTCATCACCAACAGTGACCATCACCACTGCCCCTATTACAGCCTGCTCCTCCCCCTACCGCCACCTCACCCCACGTCCAGTGGCGGCCACCTCCCGGACACACCCCAGGTCTGGAAACATCTCTCCACCACCCCTCCAGCTGCAGGACCCCAAACTCTGTCCAGGTGAGGAGGGGCCTCCCGGCAGGCTGCCCAGCCCACTCCTGCCCACTTCAGTTTAGTTCTCCACACAGCAGCAGCTGTGTGGTCCTTTCCATGGAAACTCTGATGAGGCCAGCTCCCTCCTGAGAATCTGTGTTGGTTCCTGGGCCACAGCTTTCAGGCTCAGGAACGGAGATCTTCAACCTGGTCCAAGACCTGCCCAGCAGCCATGCTGACCCCGCCTGCCTCCTCTGCCCCGTGCAGACCCTGCAGAGCCCGAAGGCCCTTCTGGGCCCACGACACGCAGGGGTCCCTCCCCAGGGCTGTGTCCACGTTGGCTTCTTACCCAGAAGGCTCTTCCTTCTTTTTTCACCTAGATAGCCCACACCCTCTCGAGCTCAAACGTTTCCCTGGGTGAGATTTTCATGACCCCAGACTCAGTTAGCCCCTTGTCACCCGCGGTCAGAGCCCCATGGCCTCTCTGTGCACCCACATGATGATGGGCCCATCACCAGAGGGATGAGAACAGAGTCTCAGAGATGTGTCTGGTGGATGGGGTGACAGTAAGTATCCACGGAGTAGACAGTCATCTAAAATTTTAGACCCTATCCTAAGAGAAACCCCCCAAACTTGTCATGCTGCTGCTGCTGCTGCTAAGTCGCTTCAGTTGGGTCTGACTCTGTGCGACCCCATAGACGGCGGCCCACCAGGCTCCCCCGTCCCTGGGATTCTCTAGGCAAGAACACTGGAGTGGGTTGCCATTTCCTTCTCCAATGCATGAAAGTGAAAAGTGAAAGTGAAGTCGCTCAGTTGGGCCCAAATCTAGCGACCCCATGGACTGCAGCCTACCAGGCTCCTCCGTCCATGGGATTTTCCAGGCAAGAGTACTGGAGTGGGGTGCCATTGCCTTCTCCAAAACTTGTCGTACTAATATTCAAATAGCTATCTGATGAGTTCACATTTTGAAAACATGAGGTAAGAGGTAGCCTAAGGACAGAGCAGAAAGGAACTAGAATAAAGAATTAAGATATCTGCATGGAGGACACACAGCTTTAGAGCAGGTGTCAAGAATCTGGACACAAGAATATAGGGACAGTTTTCAATAAGCTGATGATCAGAAGTAGAGAAAACAAACCATCTGATATCACTTTCACCCAAACCTCCCCTTCAAATGTTATCAAAAAATCTACAAATACTGAAATTAGAGGCCCGCTTAAGTAACATCCCAAATCTAAGTCTGGTGAACAGATACAAGGACACACACCAAGGCCGAGAGAAGCCGAATCTGTGCTGCGCAGAGACCGCCGAGCTCTGGGCAAGTCCCGCAGAACCGATCCAGCAGCTCAGGCACTACAGCACACAGAGAATCACACACCTGCCTGCCAGCCCAGGTCAGGGCAGGAGAAAGGACACTCCAAGAAAGTAAAATGCCTGGACTGCTGTTTTAAATACAAATCTACTCCATGTACCTTTGAAACCTCCTCTGAATGTGTGCGAGGCTTGACTGCACTTGCTTTACAGCATCTTTATACAACCCCCAGGATGTAAGACAGGAAATTAAAAGAGCACGTTCTTACAGATATCTGTCTATGTTTTATTATGATGGATTCAGGAGGGGGGCCCTGGGGAGGGAAGAACATCTGGATCCAAGCTGTAAAAATGGCTTTAAAAAAAAAAATACAAACCCATGAAGAATTTACCTTTCAAAAACATTTTGGATGAAATATCACAAAAATCCATGTGATAGAAAGAATAAAGTGAATAACACCCCCAAAAAAGAATGTGTATGTAATATATATATATATATACACACACACACACACACGTATTATGTATAACTGAGTCATTTTGTGTATATATATATAGTGTATGTATGCGTAACTGAGTCATTTTGTGTGTACATATATGTGTGTACATATG
The DNA here is from genome assembly GCF_002263795.3 of Bos taurus. NCBI lineage: Eukaryota > Metazoa > Chordata > Mammalia > Artiodactyla > Bovidae > Bos > Bos taurus. The sequence goes on along the minus strand of NC_037346.1, from coordinate 62,687,533 downwards.
TATAACTGAGTCACTTTGCTGTACAGCAGTATTAAGACTATAAGTCAACAATAATTCAATTAAAATTTTTGTTAAATAATATTTCAAAAGAAAGAAACAAATATAAACCTAATCCCAGTCACTTAGTTGTAAGATTCAGGCAATACTTAACCTGAGAACTGTACAAAAAAGATCTTCACGACCCAGATAATCACGATGGTGTGATCACTGACCTAGAGCCAGACATCCTGGAATGTGAAGTCAAGTGGGCCTTAGAAAGCATCACTACGAACAAAGCTAGTGGAGGTGATGGAATTCCAGTTGAGCTATTCCAAATCCTAAAAGATGATGCTGTGAAAGTGCTGCACTCAATATGCCAGCAAATTTGGAAAACTCAGCAGTGGCCACAGGACTGGAAAAGGTCAGTTTTCATTCCAATCTCAAAGAAAGGCAATGCCAAAGAATGCTCAAACTACCGCACAATTGCACTCATCTCACACGCTAGTAAAGTAATACTCAAAATTCTCCAAGCCAGGCTTTAGCAATATGTGAACCATGAACTTCCTCATGTTCAAGCTGGTTTTTAGAAAAGGCAGAGGAACCAGAGATCAAATTGCCAACATCCACTGGATCATCGAAAAAGCAAGAGAGTTCCAGAAAAACATCTATTTCTGCTTTATTGACTATGCCAAAGCCTTTGACTGTGTGGATCACAATAAACTGTGGAAAATTCTGAAAGAGAAGGGAATACCAGACCACCTGATCTGACTCTTGAGAAATGTGTATGCAGGTCAGGAAGCAACAGTTAGAACTGGACATGGAACAACAGACTGGTTCCAAATAGGAAAAGGAGTACATCAAGGCTGTATATTGTCATCCTGTTTATTTAACTTATATGCAGAGTACATCATGAGAAACGCTGGACTGGAAGAAACACAAGCTGGAATCAAGATTGCCGGGAGAAATATCAAGAATCTCAGATATGCAGATGACACCACCCCTATGGCAGAAAGTGAAGAGGAACTCAAAAGTCTCTTGATGAAAGTGAAAGTGGAGAATGAAAAAGTTGGCTTAAAGCTCAACATTCAGAAAATGAAGATCATGGCATCCGGTCCCACCACTTCATGGGAAATAGATGGGGAAACAGTGGAAACAGTGTCAGATTTTATTTTTCTGGGCTCCAAAATCACTACAGATGGTGATTGCAGCCATGAAATTAAAAGACGCTTACTCCTTGGAAGGAAAGTTATGACCAACCTAGATAGCATATTCAAAAGCAGAGACATTACTTTGCCAACAAAGGTTCGTCTAGTCAAGGCTATGGTTTTTCCAGTGGTCATGTATGGATGTGAGAGTTGGACTGTGAAGAAGGCTGAGCGCCGAAGAATTGATGCTTTTGAACTGTGGTGTTGGAGAAGACTCTTGAGAGTCCCTTGGACTGCAAGGAGATCGAACCAGTCCATTCTGAAGGAGATCAGCCCTGGGATTTCTTTGGAAGGAATGATGCTAAAGCTGAAACTCCAGTACTTTGGCCACCTCATGTGAAGAGTTGACTCATTGTAAAAGACTCTGATGCTGGGAGGGATAGGGGGCAGGAGGAGAAGGGGACGACAGAGGATAAGATGGCTGGATGGCATCACTGACTCGATGGATGTGAGTTTGAGCAAGCTCTGGGAGTTGGTGATGGACAGAGAGGCCTGGCGTGCCGTGATTCATGGAGTCGCAAAGAGTCAGACACGACTGAGTGACTGATTTGATCTGATCTAACCTGAGAAAACCACCTGTCCTCAGTGGCTGTGAAAGTTACCGAAGAAAAGTGTTCTCTGCCAACTGCTCAGTGCTGGGCCATATGCAGGCCGTGCTCAGTAAGTGTCATCATAGTTACTATCACCCAGCAAACTAGCTCAGTACCTGGGGAGAATATGTACGGAATACATAATTAGACAAGTAGATGGACGGTAGCCAGCACAGATGTAAGTCTCAGGGCCTTAACATCAACCATAAGATGTAAAACTTTACAAAGGTCAGCTTCTTTAGGGGCGGGGGCAGAGAGACAGAATGGGGAAAGTAATGGAAATTTTAAAGGTCAAATTTGCACAGACAGGATTTGTGCATGCAAAGGCATGCAGTCCTATAAACTCAAAGTAATCCTAGGGCTCTATCTAGCTCAAAGGATTGTAAGCAAGCTTTCCAAAAAAGAATAATAAATCACAACTACCCGCCCTTTAGGGCTTCTCTCCTCTCCCTCAGCTGCTCTGAACAGTTTTAGGAATACAGCACCCTGACTTTTGTCCATCAAGATCTCCTCTCCTACACGAGTCTGAATCCCACTGGCATCAAGCATCACTGGGGTCAGTTCAGTCGCTCAGTCACGTCTGACTCTTTGTGACCCCATGGACTACAGCATGCCAGGCCTCCCTGTCCATCACCAACTCCCAGAGCTTGCTCGAACTCATGTCCATTGAGTCAGTGATACCATCCAGCCATCTCATCGTCTGTCGTCCCCTTCTCCTCCCACCTTCAATCTTTCCCAGCATCAGGGTCTTTTCCAGTGAGTCAGCTTTTCACATCAGGTGGCCAAAGTATTGGAGCTTCAGCATCAGTCCTTCCACTGAACACCCAGGACTGATCTCCTTTAGGATGGACTGGTTGGATCTCCGCGCAGATCAATGGGGTCAGGGTACCATTATTTCAGCCTATGGCTCCTACAAGATAAAGTGCAAAGTTCTTCTCCCAGTATTTTTATTTTTTCTCCAGATTAGAAAGGGACTCCAGAGTCATTATTTGGGTCACAGAACTCTGTAAAATGCCACAGAGCCAAAACACAACTCAAATGCCAGATTTCAACTGTAAGGCATTCACATAAGTTAGACAGGCCAAAAAAAGAAAAAATTACTTGGACCCAACAGAAGCCAGAAAATTAACAGTTTACATGATGCCAATCAAGAAAAACATCAAGGAAGTATCAGGAGATTTTTGTTTTTAATCCTAAATCAATTCAATTCCTGGCTGAAGGCCAGTCCCCAGCAACCAGTGGTTTGTTTTGCATGAAACTTTCAGCATTTCAATGATAATATTTTTAGAAAAAAAATTCAGCACTGTAGATTATTTTCCCGAGATATTGTGCTTCCAGGGAATAATTAAAGGAGGGGACATACAAACACTGGGCTGGAGGCGGTGCCACAGCAGGTCAACAGCTGGCGGGACGCTAGGAGGCAGGCAGCCTGGCACGGGGCTCGGCTCCCCATCCACTCCAGTCACCACTGCACAGCCGCCACTCGGAGCCTGGGCTGAGGATTCTGACGCTGAAAGAGGACCTCAAAAGAGACCAGTATTATCTGACAGCAGCTGGCAGGGATGCCGCATGCTTGCTACCCCTCAACAGAATCCAACGCCCCCGGTGCAGTGAAAGAAAAGGGTCAGTCGCTCAGGCGTGTCTGACTCTTTGGGACCGCACGGACTGTAGGCCACCAGGCTCCTCTGTCCATGCGATTCTCCAGGCCAGAACACTGGAGGGGGTTGCCATGCCCTCCCCAGGGGATCTTCCTGACCTAGGGATCGAACCCGGGTCTCCTGCATTGCAGGCAGATTCTGAGCCACTAGGGAAGCCCCCACCGTCAACTGCAAAGAGGGATCTAAACCTAGGTTACCTAACCTCCAGTCTAGTGCTCATTTATCACAGGAAGGGCTCTTAATTTTTACACTTTAACTCATACATGCTGACTTTTTATATACTTTTTAGTGCTCTGTGTGTAAGTCATATTATCCAGTTATACTATAAACTCCCTGATAAGACTCAGAAGGTCTGTTCACTCTTAGGAAAACCCTTGTCTGTACCAGCAGCTCGTACGCGGGTCTGTTCACAGCGGACCTGGGAGCTGACAGTCTTCTTCTCCAAAGAGGAAGACACCGAATTCGCTTCTGACGCTTATTCTCTGTGCCCCCACATGCTCCCGTGCACAAAAATAACTATAAAACCCAATTTTGATCCTGTGTTGGATACTGAGATCAGGAACAAACAGGCCACGTATATAGTTGTGTGGGGGAGGTTTAGACAAGAAAATGACTATATGACAATTCAATTAGTAATTATTTCCACTGCCCACAGACAGACACACCCACACACACACCTCTTGCCCATAGAAGTACTGAGGAAAACTAAAATTTGCATAGAGGTGTAATGAACACTGTACACTTAAGAAAAAGCCCCTGACAACCTAGTTTTCCACAAGCATCACACAGTCCCTGTTTCCAGGTTGTGTACCACACCCCGTAAAACTTCACTAGTTCAACTGGCTTATTATGTTCATTTCTCAGCTTTGGATACTTTGATAGAAAAACCTCATTTAAGGTCTTTCCACGTTAATATATGTGTGAGTAACATGCATGTGACCTTAAAAAGGCATCTGAAACTATAGACCCAAACTGAACTTAAATCCAACAGAGCCTCTGGATGCAGGTGCCAGTTTGCAGAAGGCACAGAGGCATATGATGTACTACGAGCATGCAGTGAAGGATTCTGACTGTGGGAAAGTCTACAGGTCCCGAAGTCCAGGGACGCCCCCAGACAGTGAAAGGGGTATGAAAGAGGAAGTCGTAGATTAAAAGAGACGTAAGGACATTTCCAGTTATTTTAAGTGTGCAAGATGAAACTGCAGTGTCTGTCTGTGGATAGCCATGTAGCAAAACTAAAAGAAATGCACAGAAGTGATGATCTAAAAGCCACAGCAGTAGTTCCTTTGGGGGAAGAAACAAGGCAAGGGGAGGACTAGCGAGCTCATCTGCTTGACCTGGGGGTGGCTGCAGCAATGCGGGCTGTATGGCGATCCCCTAGAGCACGCATTTTCTGTGGGGTTTAATGCATCTGCATCTTATTCTACAATGAAAGGCTTAAAAGGGTATGATCTGATTTACTCCCTCTGGATTCTCTAAAGCTGAACGCTGCTACCATAGCCACTAACAACAGCAAGGAGATCAAACCAGTCAGCCCTAAAGGAAATCAACTCTGAATATTCATTGCAAGGACAGATGCTGAAGCTCCAATACTTTGGCCACCTGATGCAAAGAGCCAACTCATTGGAAAAGACCCTGATGCTGGGAGAGATTGAGAGCAGGAGAAGAAGGGGGTGAACAGAAGATGAGATGACTGGATGGCATCACTGACTCAATGGACATGAGTTTGAGAAAACTCTGGGAGATGGTGAAGGAGAGGGAAGCCTGACGTGCTACAGTCCATGGGGTGAAAAAGAGTCAGACAAGACTTAGCAACTGAACAACAATATTCAACTTTAAAAACAAGTTGCAACAAAAAATTCGGTTCCACATTTCAAGGGCCTGACAGACAGACGTTGCTGATAACGACACAAGGAGACAATGCTGATTACAGAGCGTTCCCAGCGTCACACAAAGTACTGACGATGGCCCAGAGAGCAAGTCGGCTTTCAGGTCAAGCTGATTCCCAGTTCATCTCCCCTTGGCCTCCAGGGGCTTCCATTCTTACGCTTCTGCTTGTAGGTAAGATTCCTGGCGAAAAAGAACCATATGAACTCAATGACAACCACTTAGCAACCACAGTGACCACGAGCAGACCCCATCCTGCTTGTTACTGCCCCAGTGCAACCAAGAGCAACGAAAGAGGAGTGGTCGACTTGTTATCAAGGAAGACACCTGACTGCACCGACGTGTGACCAGACACAACACACCCCACAACCTGAACAAAGAGCGACTGACCTCCGAGGCTAAAACTAGATGCACTGTGGGATCGTACACAGCAGGATCTAATGCCTGCTGATCTGAGTGCAGCTGATGTAACAACAACAGAGATAGAGCACACAATAACTGTGATGCACCTGAATCATCCTGAAACCACCCCAACTCCCATCCACGGGAAACTGGCTTCCGTGAAACCAGGCCCTGGTGCCGAGGATGGGGACCACTGCTATATAGGGCCTTACAACAGAAAGAGGGCATTAGTGGAAGAACTGGTGAAAATTCAGACGAGATCTACAGTTAATATTGTACCAATGTGAATTTCCTGTTCTTCATAATCATACTACGGTTATGTGAGGTGTTAATATTGGAGGAGTTTGAGCAAGCTCCAGGAGTTGGTGATGGACAGGGAAGCCTGGCGTGCTGCAGTCCGTGAGGTCGCAAAGAGTCGGACACGACTGAGCAACTGAACTGAACTGAATGTTGGGGGAAGCAAGATAACATAGAGATACTCCCTGTACCATTATCAACTTTCCAGTATCTAGAATTAGTTCAAAAGTTTGAAAGAAAACCGTTTCTTCCAAAGATTTAAGGATCTGGATGATAAAAAGCTCCCATCAGAGCCAAGTGTAGTTCAGTCACTTGAGGGTGAAGTAAGGTCTACAGGTCTCAAAGCCCAAGGACGCTCCCAGATAAGGAAACAGCGATGAAAGAGGAAGCTGGAGATTAAGAGAGACGTAAGGACATTTCCAGTTACTTGACATGTGCAAGGTCAAACTAGAGGGGCTGTGGACAGCCCCGTGGCAGAACCAGAAAAGGTGCCCAGACGTGACGGATCTGAAGGTCACACAAGCAGTCACTTTGGAGGACGAGACTCTTGCAGAACTGACTGTCCGACTCACTGCCCCACTGCAGAGTCCAAGACTTTCTCAGAAAAGTGAGCTGAATTTGAAAAGGAAGGCTATTACTCAAATCAGGCAACAACTCCCATCTAACAGCAGGCACAAAGGATAAAAAAGATGGCCCAGAAATTCCCCACTCACAAGTCCTAGCAGATCTTCAAAATTATTCATATATATATATCAAATCAGCAGTGATAATGTACTTAGCATTTCCTAACTTTAAATCCAGTTCAAAGACTCTTGGAGCAAGAAAGATGTCTAAGACTATGATAGGGAAACTGACCAAGATGGGGTGTTGGGGGGAGAAACCAACATTTTTGGCTCATTTTTAAAGCAACTTAGAAATCTAGGACATAAAGAAAATTTTCCATGGAGCATTTACAAGACTTATGTTGTATCTGGATTTAGAAAATGCTGAAAAAGGTATGCATAAGGCCCATGCTTCATTTCCGTTTCATCATTCTGTGTATTTTCCGAATTTATGTATTTCTAAGATCAGAACCTCAAGTCAGGACTCCCCCGATGGCCCAGGGGCTGAGACTCCATGCTCCCAGGGCAGGGGGCCCGGGGCCCATCCCTGGTCAGGGAAATAGATCCTACATCTGCAACTAAAAGACCCTCATAGCCAAATAAGCAATTTTTTAAAAAGAAAAAAAAATAAGAACCTCAAGTCAACACTGAAACTAAGATCTGACTTCCGTATGTGTACCACTGTTGAGAAATAATTTCAATTCTAACAACGGAGTTACTTGTACTACAGAAAACAAAACCACTAAATAACAAACTCTAAGGTTATATTCAGTCACCTTCTTGCTTGGGGAGGCTACTAAGATCTGTACAGTTATAGATTAATACTATTGCGTTTGCACATGCATACTTCAAGTGTAAAGTCAGCTCTGCTGTAACATCTCAGTGTAAGACTAAAAGCTAGGGGCAGGAGAAGGGGAGGCAGAGGGTGTGACAGTTGGATGGCATCCCTGACGAGATGGACATGAGTTTGAGCAAATCAGGACAGTGAAGGACAGGGAAGCCTGGCGAGCTGCGGTCCACGGTGGTGCCAGGAGTTGGACACGACTTAACGAGCGAACAACAACAATGACCAAGAGCAGACTAAGCTGCTCAGGGTGCAGCCTGCTTCCAAAGCACCAAGGGCAACTAAAATTAAAAAGACAAAAGTCAAAAAATGTGTGATTTCAAGTAGAGCAGTTTTCCCTGCCTGTGAATTCTCCTTCGATACAGAGCCTTATGCATTCTCGATGCTTTAAACAGGTCTTTGTTATCGTGTGTATGCTCAGCTGGGTCGGACTCTCTGCTGCCCCATGGACTGCAGCCCGCCAGGTTCCTCTGTCCATGGGATTCTCCAGGCAGGAGTACTGGAGCGGAATACCATTTCCTACTCCAGGTCCTTACGTTATTACCAGACTAGCAATCTAAATTATGAAAGATAAATGTACAATCTTTACTCAATAAAACTCCCAGGCTTCAGAGCACAATGCCCAAAGGAATCCATTGCCAGCTTTGTTTGCAGATTTCCTGATGCTTTAATACAGAGATTCCTGGACGAGCACCGAGACTCGCTGGTCGTAGAACTTAAGGTTTCAGACTGCAGAGGACACAGAGTACAAAGGTTTATGAGCCACCAGGAAGCAGGAAGCGGCCGTGGGCACACCATCCCTGCACAAGCTGGGAATGGAGACCAGTTCTGTGGCTGGGTTTACACGCAGCGTGGCGCGCTCGCAGCCAGTTCCACCACCGTTAAGTTGAGGGACCTTAGTCACACAGCCTCCACAATCCCTCCCCACTTTGAATTCCAAGACCAAGGCTCTTCTTGGTCTTATAACTACAGAATTCACCAAGGAGGTCAAGGTCAGTATATAAATGCACGTGGATTCAGATGATTAGTTCAATTCAGTTCAGTTACTCAGTCGTGTCCGACTCTTTGCGACCCCATGAATTGAAGCACGCCAGGCCTCCCTATCCATCACCATCTCCTGGAGTTCACTCAGACTCACATCCATCGAGTCAGTGATGCCACCCAGCCATCTCATCTTCTGTCGTCCCCTTCTCCTCCTGCCCCCAATCCCTCCCAGCATCAGAGTCTTCTCCAATGAGTCAACTCTTCGCATGAGGTGGCCAAAATCCTGGAGTTTCAGCTTTAGCATCATTCTTTCCAAAGAACACCCAGGACTGATCTCCTTTAAAATGGACTGGTTGGACCTCCTTGCAGTCCAAGGGACTCTCAAGAGTCTTCTCCAACACCACAGTTCAAAAGCATCAATTCTTCGGCTCTCAGCCTTCTTCACAGTCCAACTCTGACATCCATACATGACCACTGGAAAAACCATAGCCTTGACTAGACGAACCTTTGTTGGCAAAGTAATGTCTCTGCTTTTCAATATGCTATCTAGGTTGGTCATAACTTTCCTTCCAGGGAGTAAGCATCTTTTAATTTCATGGCTGCAATCACCATCTGCAGTGATTTTGGAGCCCAGAAAAATAAAGTCTGACACTGTTTCCACTGTTTCCCCATCTATTTCCCACGAAGTGATGGGACCAGATGCCATGATCTTCGTTTTCTGAATGTTGAGCTTTAAGCCAACTTTTTCACTCTCCTCCTTCACTTTCATCAAGAGGCTTTTTAGTTCCTCTTCACTTTCTGCCATAAGGGTGGTGTCATCTGCATATCTGAGGTTCTTGATATTTCTCCCGGAAATCTTGATGCCAGCTTGTGCTTCTTCCAGCCCAGCATTTCTCATGATGTGCTCTGCATATAAGTTAAATAAGCAGGGTGACAATATACAGCCTTGACGCATTCCTTTTCCTATTTGGAACCAGTCTGTTGTTCCATGTCCAGTTCTAACTGTTGCTTCCTGACCTGCATATAGGTTTCTTAAGAGGCAGGTCAGGTGGTCTGGTATTCCCATCTCTTTCAGAATTTTCCACAGTTTATTGTGATCCACACAGTCAAAGGCTTTGGCATAATCAAATGATTAACCTACATTTAAATAGAAGCCTGTTTTTAATTGCAGATACATAATATTAAATCTAATGGTTAGGAGTGCTATCCACCTTCTTAGTGACTAAAATCTCGCCCATCTGATACGAATCTACTGCCATTTTTTTTTTAATTCTAATTCTCCACATAGTTTCAGACAAAGTACACAGAACGTCAAATAAAGCCTGACGTGACAGGGACACACAGGAAAACAAAAGCTAGAAGTGGACACATCTTCAGAATTGGGGATAAAACTTGGGACTTCAATTAATCCTCCACCATTAAGCGAGTTACCCAAGCACCCTGCTCAGAATGAGCCTATCAAAGTTAATGTCATGAATCCTGAGTTTATGCTTTCATTGATCATGAAGAGTGTGTTACACCTCTCGCCATCCTATTAACTGAATCTGGTAAGCCCAGAACCTTGCCCAGCAAGTTGGCCTCTGATCTCCAGTACCTCTGCCGTTTATCTCAATTACTCCACAGCATTACTCATTTTAGACAACCATGGAAGTCTCAAACATGAAGTGCTCCAGCTCCTACCCAACAACTAGTCTTGCAAGTTAATTGGCATCACATGAGCAGACTCCACTCAGCCATCAGGTGCTGTGATGCCTGGTGGCACAGATGAACAAAGGGAAAATATCAGCCCTTAAGCCAAACCTGACCTTGGACCTAGAGAACAAATATCCGTCCTGCCTGCTTCTGAACTGCCATCCGGAAATTAAGCAGAAGAGTGACAGAGGTTCCCATGTTAATAAGTCACTCAGAAGCTAATCTGCAGAAACTAATGTCAAACTAAAGCAACAAAAATCACTTTAGTGACCAAAAGTGACTTTAGACATTTTACTCATTTAGTGATCAGCATGGGAAAAAATTAGATTTCCTCAGAAGATTTCAGAATTAGGTGTATGACCTGCTGTATTTTACATGGATGACCAACAAGGACCTTCTGTCCCGCACAGGGGACTCTGCTCACTGTTATGCTGCGGCCTGGAGGGGAGGGGCGCTTGGGGGAGAATGGACACACGTATACCTACGGCTAAGATCCCTCGCTGCCCACCAGAAACCGTCAACTATCACAACACTCTAAACCGGCTGCTGCTGCTGCTGAGTCGCTCAGTCGTGTCCGACTCTGCGATCCCACAGGGCAGCCCACCAGGCTCCCCCGTCCCTGGGATTCTCCAGGCGAGAACACTGGAGTGGGTTGCCATTTCCTTCTCCAATGCATAAAAGTGAAAAGTGAAACTGAAGTCGCTCAGTCGGGCCCGACTCTAGCGACCCCATGGACTGCAGCCCACCAGGCTCCTCCGTCCATGGGATTTTCCAGGCAAGAGTACTGGAGTGGGTTGCCGTTGCCTTCTCTGTATTATTTCCCTTACTAATGTGTATACGTCTATTATAACTCAGTGTATCGCCTCCAGTCCTAATCTCAAGGCTGCAAAACCCTGTGCTTCCAACTGTTACCGACAGTACCAGCCTCAGAAGAGAAAAACAAGTATAGTGTATTAATGCATAAATATGGAATCTAGAAAAATGGTACTGCTGAAGCTATGTGCCAGGCGGGAATAGAGATGCTGACTCACTGGAAAAGACCCTGATGCTAGGAAGGACTGCAGGCAAAAGAAGGGGGCGACAGACGATGAGATGGCTCAACAGCATCACTGACTGGCTGGACAGGAATCTGAGCAAACTCCAGGAGATACTGAAGGACAGGAAAGGCTGGCGTGCTGCAGTGCACGGGGTTGCCAAGACTCAGACAGGACTTAGTAACTCAACAGCGACAGATCAAGACACATCCTTCCGCACCTCCACTGTCCACTGAGGGCTGTAACTGCAGTCTGACAGAGCAGGGGGACCTGAGGGCAGCAGGGCACTGGGCTAACAGCTCGGGCTGCAAACCCGCACTGCCCGGCGTGAGTCCAGCTCCACCGCTTCCCAGCTAGGTGACCTCGGGCAAGTCAGCAAACCCCCGTGCCTCTTCTGTGAAGTGGGACTAACCCTTGGCCGTTTCAGAAGTGCTGGGTGAGAGACGAGACGCATCACTCCAAGAAGCAGTTTCACTAACAGGATAGTTGGCACTTAGGTATCAGATCTCTAGAATAAAATTTTGCTCAGAATTCAGCTGTTGATCAGATCTTTCTCTTATCCCATTTCTTACACAAGTTGGATCTAAACTTATTTATAGTACATCTTCAGGTCCTGGGCTTTCACCCTTATCTCTTACCTACCTACTTATCCCAGATAATAAATAATCTTGTATTTCCCAAAATGCCAAAACTAGAGATGTGTAGGCATAAGGGGAGAAACACAGCAACTGAAGCCATCCAAGATGAACTGCCCTCATGTAATCTTACTCGCTGAACTTAGTCTTAAATGATTCCTAACTCGTGCTGACAATTTATCACATCATTCCCCTCTATTCCATTCCTGGTAAAAACTATTTCCAGAAACCATTTCCCTCTTTGTATAATTTAATAGAGGGTTTCTTTTAATGTAGCTGTAGTAATTTCAACCAGATCTGACTGCTAGGGCCATGCCAACCCTGAAATGTTCATGTCTCAGGTTAAAATCTAACAAGAGGTTTGCTGGGTGGGAAGAGACTCGAAATGAAGGGTTTGTCATGGAAATTCTGACAGACAGAGGAGGACAGTCAGGTCTTAATTCTATGTCACCCAGGCGTGTTTCAGTGTTTCCCTTCATGGCGTCATTCTTTCCTCCCCTCACATAAATTCAGGCTCTGTAGGCACCAAAAAGTTTCCGTTTGGCTCTGAAAAGTGTTCTCTGCAGAACTGTTAGAGTCTACACCCGAGCTCCACCCCACCACCGGCCTGGCAGATTCATCAGGACTCATTTCAAAATGATCACAGCCTGTGCTTACGGGGGGCTTTTGAACAAACGGATCTAAGACGAGAACTTGTGCGTGTCCAGCAAGTGGCTGCATTTAACGCGAGTGTATCTCTCAACTGACTGACGCCTGCCGAGGGCTCGGGACTCAGTGGCAGCGGCTCCCCTGGCACCCGCAGCTCCACCCGCCCTGCCTCGTGCCAGGGCACAGAATCCTTCCAGGCACAAGAAGTTTAAAACGACCAGCGTCGAGCCGAGTGTCTGCACCCTTTGGAACATGACAATCTGGCTGCAGCTACTAGCAATCCCCAAGCAAAGGACCATCCCAGTGACTGCCAGACACACACGGGTGCCGGTCGAGCTTCTCGCCCTGCACCCGAGGCTGGACGCTGCTGCGGCCCACCAGAGGCTCTTGTTTAACTTGTGCGGGGGATTCACGGACGCCTGGACACTTCTCAGTCAGAAGGCAGACGCGCTGCGTGGTTTATTCCTATCATTCTAAACTCAGTAGGTTTAACATTACACAGAACTTACAGGGACAGACTGGAATTCTCCATTCTATATCTTGATTAAGCACCCTTAGCTATGACAAGCCTACACAGCATATTAAAAAGCAGAGACATCAATTTGCCAACAAAGGTCTATCTAGTCAAAGCTACGGTTTTTCCAGCAGTCACGTATGGATGTGAGAGTTGGACCACAAAGAAGGGTGGCCACCAGAGAATGCGTGCTGTTGAACTGTGGTGGTGGAGGAGAATCTTGAGAATCCCCTGGACTGAAAGATCAATCCAGTCAATCCTAAAGGAAATCAACCCTGAATATTCATTGGAAGGACTGACGCTGAAGCTCCAGTCCTTTGGCCACCCGATGCAAAGAGCTGACTCATTGGAAAAGACCCTGGTGCAGGGGAAGATGGAGGGCAGGAGGAGAAGGGGACGGCAGAGGATGAGATGGCTGGATGGCCTCACCAACTCGATGGGCGTTGAGTCTCAGCAGACTCCAGGAGAGCATGCAGGACAGGGAGCCTGGCGCGCTGCCATTCACGCAGTCGCACAGCGCCGGACACAACTGAGCAAGCAGACACCACCACTGAGCTTGAGAAAGTGCTTTTCTCAGTCATCTCAAGATCTCCTCCCAGCTGACATGACTTTGGATTATAAACTAGACTTTAAAACATAGCAGGCAGGCAGAAGTCACCCTGATCCTTCATACCGTTTAATATTTATATAATCTCACACTCAGCAAATATTTACGTCATGTCCACTGAGCGCCAGGCACCGCATTAAACACTGGAGACAGAGAAGGAAGACTCAGTCCTTGCCCTTGAGGCAGACAGAGGAAACAGACAAGCCGAGCTCCAGGAGGAGGGTCCCACGGCAGGGAGGGTGGAAAGGCCTGGGAGGCACTTCAGGGGAAGACTCGCAGGTGAGGCGAACCATCTGGGCCAGTTCAGGCGGGAGAGGAGAGGAATCAAGAGAAAACACTTCCTGGGAAAGTACATCTCAAGCACTTATCTCGGGTGCCAGGAGGAAGAAGAGCAGCCTTAGGCGAGCCTGAGAAAGCAAGGACTGAGGAGACGCCACGTCCTGGCGAGGAGCCGGGCTCACACCGACAGGGAAGCTCTGCAGGCGATGAGTGAAAAAACACTCTGGAGGGAAAAACAAATGAGCGCGCTAAGTGTTAATGTGCCTGAAAACTTAAATTTGAGAGTCATCCAGGAGAGTGAAACACTCAGGACAGTAAGTCACATTAAAGGAAATGGACGTGTCAAATAAACATTTGAGGTTTCTACTGCCGAGGAGGAGGAATAACCACGCCACACGCCTCAGCATCGGCTTGGGGGTGTGGTGTGAAGAAAAGCACTTTCACTTAATATACTGAGAAGAAGAGCAGCGATTCAGAAAGCCATTAACCAGAAATCATTTCATAATCAGTTTGCACCAAACGGGAATCCCCAACACCAGTTTCTTCCCTGCGTCTCTGCTTCTAACGAGTAAAAACTGTTAACCCTTCCAACTGCCCACCTCAATCACACTTTCCTGCATTTTGGGGATTACAGGCAATTTCATCTTTGAAGCTGAAATAAGGCTTTAGTCTACCTCAGTGAAAAACCTCCAGAGTTTCAAATTAGACTCGCTCTTACTTGGACTGGTCTTTTTGGAACTCAGATAACCAAGAGTTCATCTATAGTTCACCAGCTGCTAATTGGGAGGGCCTCCCTGGTGGCTCAGAGGTAAAGAATCTGCTGGACAATGCAGGAGATGCAGGTTCCACCCCTGGGCCAGGAAGATCTCCTGGAGGAGGAAATGGCAACCCACTCCAGTGTTCTTGCCTGGAAAAAAACATGGACAGAGGAGCCTGGTGGGCTACAGTTTATGGGGTCACAGTGAACCGGACACAACTTAGCAATTAAACAACAACAAACCCGATGAGAAGCGGGGCGGGGGCTCCTGAGATGTTGACCTGTTCTGAAATGGAAAATCCTGGCTTCCACTTTGAAAACCAGTGGTCTGTCCAAGAGTCTAGGGGCAGTCAAGCCAGCATGTGGGAAGGACAGGGACTATCAAAGGAGGCCAGGCTTGTGGTACAGCCCCTACGTGGTCTCAGCCCCCAGCCCCTGCCAGCACTGCTGACCATGCTGCGTGGCTCTCGGAACTCTGAGGCCTGTGTGAGAATGACTAGACATCCTTTTCTAAAGAGTTGCCAACTCAACCCCCCTCTCTGTTAAAGGTCACCCTCCCTTAGAGAGACCTGGTTTTTTGGAATTCCTCAGCTCCTACAGCTAAAAGGGGAACCACTTTTCTTTTTCCTTCATTCAAAACATTACCTTTCATTCTCAGAGAATATTGATCAGACACCATCCTGTTCAGGTGAGCTGAAATATCGATCCAGAGACAGGCCTTTAAGAAGGAATGTCATCAGGAAAGGTACAGGGAAAGCTGACTTTTAACCCTCAATGATGGAGAAATACAGAGCTTCACAGGGTCACATGTCAAGTTCAATATTTGGTGTGCTTAGCAGGAAGTGGCTCGAGATTGCACACTGACTCAGAGCCATATTGCAGGCCCTAGAAAGTGAATGAAGTCCCTGAGGATGACCCCACACATTCTGCTCATATGCAGGGATTCATTCTGATGCCATTCTGGAGCGTGGGCTTCTCAGGTGGTACTAGTGGTAAAGAACCCACCCGCCAATGCAGGGGATGCAAGACACAGGTTAGATCCCTGGGTCGGGTGCGGAACATCCTGTAGGAGGAAACGGCAACCCAGTCCAGTATTCTTGCCTGGAGAATCCCATGGACAGAGGAGCCTGGCGGGCTGCCGAGTTGAACATGACTGCAGTGAATCAGCACGCACTCTATGGCGTGTTCAGAGCCTGGGCGACAGGACAGTTTACCTGGTGACATTCACCACGAGGGAAGGAATGCAAAGTGCAGGGAAGACAGGAGAGGCAGGTTAACCAGATGTAACAGACTGACTACGAAAGTGTGAGAAGTAGCTTCTGTCACTGTAGTTAGAGAAGTGCACAGGCCTCCCTAACTCGGAGGCAAAGAAAGGTAGGGCTGGCTCCTTCCCGCTTCCAGCAGAGAGGGCGGGAGACATGCCGCTGTAGCTCCGAGGCCCCAGAAGAAGTGCATCTGCAGCCCCGCTCCCGGACCCTGCTAAGGGACGAAGGCCGAGCAGGACCGGCTCCCAGCAGGGGACAGGCCTTCCGGGCTTCAAGCGCAGCTTCAGGAATGGCCAGGGCCAGACAAGCGTCCTTCTCATCCTTTTTTTTCTTAAAAAAGCAGGCAAGGACCAGCTCTCTGCTAGCCTCACAGACATGAAATGAGCACCGAACAGATTGAGCCAACCTACAGAGCAGTAAGCCGAACAAACAAAAAAGGCAAATTCGAGTGCTGCCATCTCGGATCTACAAAGGAGCACACTTGTCTTCATCTCTGAGAACCTTCAGAAAGTCCCGTGGCTTCCAGATCTACCACGTCCCCCTCCGTGCTCCAGGCCCTGGCTCCACCACGTCAGGCAGCACAACCTCAGCACGGGAGCCTCCTGTGTCACGTGTGGGGACACATGTTCAGGGTTCTCCCCGGCACCACGACAGAAAGACAGGAGAGTCCAGCAAGGAAAAGTGGGCATGACCCAGCAGACCTGCAGAAAGTCCCTGCTTCCGTCAATATCTTGGGGAAAGGAAAGAAGCGGGAAATCTTCCTTTTTTTGAACATCCTTACAAAACATGCTTTTTAGATAGCATGTCCATGCTCAGTTGTGTCCGACTCTTTGCGGCCCCATGGACTGTAGCCTGCCAGGATTCTCTGTCCATGGGCTTTCCTGGGCAAGAACACTGGAGTGGGTTGCCGTCTCCTTCTCCATTTCTAAATGGCATAGGTAACAAATCCAGTTGTAAGGATTTCAGTTCAGCTCAGTTCATTCGCTCAGTCGTGTCTGACTCTTTGCAACCCCATGAATCGCAGCACGCCAGGCCTCCCCATCCATCACCAACTCCCGGAGTTCACTCAGACTCACGTCCATCGAGTCAGTGATGCCATCCAGCCATCTCATCCTCTGCCGTCCCCTTCTCCTCCAGCCCCCAATCCCTCCCAGCATCAGGGTCTTTTCCAACGAGTCAACTCTTCGCGTGAGGTGGCCAAGGTATTGGAGGATTAAAACTCACTTATTTCTTTTGTTTTCCAATTCTTACTTAACATTCACTAGGAAGATGGCACGTGCATTTCAGGCTATCTTACTCCATGAACATGACTCAGTTGGAGTGCCTGCCCCTCTCAAGCTGAAGCCAACTTGGCTGCAAATATGTCATCTACTGAGCAAAGCAACAGGCTGCACACCAGCAGCTAGAGACACTGCCCCTCCTTCAGTGACAGGGAAGGAGTACCAAGCCAGCCCCAGACTCCAGCTGCCATCCCCAGGGCGTGTGCTGCCAGGCACGGACGAGAACAGTCTGTCTTCTGAATAAGAAGGAGTCTGTCAAACTGAGACAACAGGAAGTTAACTTAGGGAACACTGAGAGAAAACATAAACATATTCTAAAATGACCGAATGTTAAGACTGAGGCAAGAGAAATGTCCCTGGCGGTCCACTGGTCAGGGTTCCACGCTTCCACTGCAGGGGGCACAGGGCTGATCCCTGGTCGGGGAGCTAAGATCCTGTGAGCTTCGAGGTGTGGCCAAAAAAAATGTTTTAAAAAAGAGAGTGTGGCAAGCACCAAAATAGGAAAACGCTGGGTAACCACTGGGCGATTAAACAACGGTGAAAACCTAGGGCGGGATGAGGTGGGAGGGAGGTTCCGGGGGGAGATGTACATACGCACGGCAGAAACCAATCCAACATGGCAAAGCAATTACCCTCCAATTAAAAATAAATTAAAATTAAAACCTGAAAAACACCACTGTCCTGAGCTAGTATTATCTAAGTTACAACCAACAATAAGATATCAGGTTAGTATAGGCCTGCCGGAGTCAAATACAGATGACACGTAACAATTGTAACAAGCAGTTAGCTCACTGCAGATACACTTATATTTGAAATGGCTTTTGTGAATTAAAGTGTAAATATAATAGGGGAATTCACTAAAGGCATCTGGTTTAACTCTTCAAAGCAAAGAAGAGCACAGGGACTTCCCTGGTAGTCCAGTGGGTGGGAGTCCCAGCTTCCACACTGCGGGGGGCACAGGTCCCATCCTTGGTCAGGGAACTAAGATCCTGCAAGCTCAGTGGCACAGTCAAAAAAAACCAGAATACCACACGTTCACTACTATAATCTGGTTTGTAAATCCTCAATTTCAAATGTTAAGGAAATTCACAGGACAGATTAAAAAAATGGCTAAAATGTGTTGGGAAAAGTGCTTAACCTCACAAAGGAGATGGAACTTGAAAGAAGCCCCTTTCATCTATCAGAGCAAAAGTGCAGAGGATTTATTTGTATTATCCAACACTGGTTAAGAGTGAAGAGAAAGTGGTACTCTCACATTGATACTGAAATACAATTGGAACCTTTCTGGAGAGCAACTTAGCTGTGCTTATTAAAGTTTAAAATGTATCCACACACTTCTAAGTATCTATTGCAGACAGGCCTATACTAGAGCCCAAGGATACTGACAGCCTCGTTTGCTAAGAACTTAGAAACAATTAAAACGTCCCTCAGTAGAGACAGGTGAGTCAGTCTGATGCTTCCACACACGCAACTAAATAAGGCAGAACCGATGTTGTGAGAGAGAAGCATTTCCCCACACCCACTGCCTGCTGCTGGAAAAATGCGTAAGTGATTGAAAATTCAGATCTTTTTAAAAAGTATGTGTAATTTAGTGAATGCATGGATGTCTGAAGTTATGCCTGAGGGAAAAGAAAACAAGGATCCAATTTCATTTTTATACAGTATTCGTACAATTTACGAGCATCACTTTTATAACTGAGGTAAAAGGGGGCGATGCTGACATGAGGCCAGTGACCTGTTAATCTCCTAAAAGCCCCACCGATGCTCCCGGGAGCCCACTCGGGTCCTGCCGTGGTCAACACACCTGCTCTCCAGTTTCAACAACAAAACCTGCAGGTCTGAAAGGGGTCAGCTTTATTATCCAGGATTTTTTGTCTGTAGAAAATGATCATTTTTTAAATAACATATACCCACTTCCTCTTGTACATTATTTAGGACATTTAATAAATACTTTTCCTCATGAGTTTCCATAGGTCTCCGCCCAAGTACATTACCAAAAATGAGAGCAGAAAGAAATCACATTAGCCCAGAATCACAAGGTTACATCCTTAAACTCCACGTTCAAAGACTTCAAATGCTGTCTCCGAAGCTCATGTCCACAACTCTGAGAACCGCAGAGAGTCACATTTCCTTCTACCTCTGAGACACACGCTCATTCTTTTTCAAAGGACTCTCTGGATTACTCAATGCCACTCTCCATATAAGTTTATTCAACAGAGGTGTTAAGCACAGTGTGAAGAGAAGTGGAATGCTGATGGGTAATGCCATAAAACAGCTGCACCTAAAAATGTCTATAAAACATACATAAGAAACACATTCACCAGTGTGTGGAAGGTTTTGAAAGGTGACCAACTTGCTAGCACAATTTTAAAGTCATAAAGAGTACACCCTGCGTATCTCTCATGCGCTTAATATTAAACAGTGTTAGGATAATATTTTCCAGGCTAGAATGTACTTTCCACTTGCCCTAATAAACCGAAGCCCAGATGGGAAATGTAACCAGGACTAAGTAAACATAATATAGACAGTGAGGAGAGCTAATGACCTAGGATGCCTTCACGAGCAATAAAGCATTCAAAAAAAAAAAAGTTTCAACAAACAGAGAGTTCAAAAGCTGGGCATTTGGAGTGTGTGAAATAAACGCACCTTCAGAGAGGAAATGCGTTTCTGTGGATGCAGCCAAGAGTGTCAGAAGCTGTCACAAAGCTGACGTGAGGGAGAGACGTGCCTCATGCAGCAGCCTTTAGAACATGCAGACTTGATTCTGGCTGACAATCCGTCGTCAAAACCCCCAGGCATCCTACTAGGGTGCTGTATGGCCCACAGGGAGAAGTCCAACCCAGTTCCCAGGTAAAAGATGAACCAAAACAGGAAGAGAAGTCACACAAACACTAAGCGATTCCATTTTTTTCTGAACACCCACACAAAGACAGCAGTTTCTGACAAGAACGTTCTTGGCAAAAAAAAAAAAAAAGTTACAGGAAGGTTTTATTCCCTTGAAGAAAAAGGCAGGTCTCTACGCAGAGTACCAGAAAATACCAAATGGTGTTCTTCCCCCAGGCCCAAGTTTACAGCCTTCACGTTTTGAAAACATCTAAATGTATTTTTGTTTTTGTATCAGATAAAAGATGACTGGAAACACTGTTCTTGTCTGGAATGCTTATTTCTTGTTGTACTTGAAAATAAAATGCAACATGGCAGCTTACCTTGGCACTGGAAGCCTTGTTTCCCAAACCCCCTGAAAAACAAACAAGAAAAATTTCTTATTTTCTGTTGACACCACATCTTAAGCCAGTTATATGACAAAGCATTCTACAGAGGTAAAGGTTTGCACATGAAACCCAATGATTTGACAGGAAAACATGCCTAAACAGCTCAGAGTGCAGAGTCAAGTCAACTTTGAAAAGATCTGGCCTCCAAATCTCACTGAACTCATTTCAACATATTCAAGGTTCTTGCCAGTTTTTTTTTTCCCCTAACATTTTATCAGTACTTAATTGAAAAACATGACTATAAAGTTGTTGGCTACAATATTCAAGCAACAAGAAGAACTTTATGGTTAAAAAACCAAATCTATAAAGATGGCTGAATTTGGTCCCTAAAGACCAACTGAAAATCTTTCCGCCCTAAAAACAAACAAGTGGCTTCATCATTTGTTATGAAGTATTACTTACCTAGAAATGACCGCGTAGCACCACTCTTAACACTACGTTTTGGCTTAAAGGAGCCAGATATTAGTGTCATCACTACTGTTTGCATGTGAGATTATGACCTGATTTTACTGTGAACCAACAGCATTCAAAGCACATTCAGAAGCTATATTGCTCTTGTAAATTACTTTAGAGAATTTACTCTCTAAGCAGAGAACTCCGACATGGACATTAAATTGCAAACACCATTTCAACTAGGATGAACTACATTAAAATTCTCAGAAGGTTATGAGTCATAATCTCTTGCTTTACATAGCATTTTAAATTTACAAAGCACTTCACATATCTTTATAATTAACTTAGTCACTCCCCACCCCCCAAAAAAATTTAAATGCAAACAGTTTTAAAATATCAGTGCTTTAATATTTGAGTTGTAAACCAGGGAAACAGAGAAGAGAAGAAAATTCAAAAATTAAAACCACGGCTAGACCGTGCTGGGGAATATTTTCCTGGAACTTCCGAGGGGTTGCTCTGCAGCTAAGTGGAGAAGAGGAGTATTGACTATGGGGAAGAAGAGGACAAGGAGATCTTCATTTCCACTTCATGCTACACCTGGTGACCCAACAGGCCACATCGGTTCACAGGGGCTAACAACGACCCTGGAAAGTCTTCAGCGAGCCTGGATGTATATGTCTCTTTCTACCTTACCCTCGTCCTGCGAAAGTAATCGGCAGTCTAGAACAGACTAAACAGAACGTTTTAATGGAATTTCACAGCTGACACGTGAGGCCCAACACCTCCCCTTAACTAAATGCAATCTCTCTGCCTTGAGGCTCCAAGAACTGACGTTAAGCAGTCTTGTCTACGTTGACCTAGGAGCTCAACCGCTCCAGGCGCTGACTTCACCTCGGAAATCATTCGGAGAGGTGGCTGTGCTTTATACATAAGTGTGCTTTGGAGTGGATTTCTAAAAAGAAACGAAGACATTAAGCACCTTATTAGCACATTTGTGGGGCTTTCCCTTAAAGATTCCCCCAGGTGTGACGGGTTCAGATAGAGCCATCCTTAAGGGAGAAGTTAAGCACCTATTAATTAGCACGTTTGCGGGACTCGCCCTTGGAGACGGTTTCCCTGTGCGATGCATTCAAGCAGCGTTCGTTCTCCCAAGAGCCCCACAAGACCCAGGAGCCACACAGCGGCTGGGCAGTCACCGGCGCCGCTCCCCCGGGGTAGGGGAGTTAAGGAGGCCCAGACGGCTCTGGCTTGGGGCGCCGGGGGCTTCCTACATACAGCAGCAAGTGACAGAATGGATGGAGGTTGTCTGGCAACGTAAGAGGGAAAAAACGAATGCTTCTCCAAGTGAGGCATCTGTACTGCCTTTAGTTTTAGCTTTCTTAAAACAACTGGAGGAGAGGGGTCATCAATCTTTTGAAAGTCAGTCAAAGTCATCATCGTCTCCCCAGGAAACTTGGCGGGATCGGAGACCCTGCAGCCTGTCCGGCAGCTGCGGCGCGTAAAGCGCGGCCCGGGTGACACCGCTGCCTGGAAGTTACCTGGGCTCGGCGGCCGCAGCCCGCTGGCAGCCCCGGGCAGGCCTGTGTCCTCCCGGCCCCGCGCGGCCCGGGTCCTCTCCAGAGGCCGCCCGCGCCCCCGCCCCGCCGGCCGGCCGGCCGGCCGCCGCCCTCCCCGCGCCCGCCTCAACAGTTTGCCGCCGCTCCTCCCGGCTCGCGGGCCCGGCCCGGGGAGAGGTCCGCGCGCGCGGCGGGGCCCGGGCAGCCTCCCGGGGCCGCGCTCCGAGCCTCCGGCCCGGGGAGACGGCCGCGCCCCGCCCGGGGGTCCCGCCGGGAGCGGACTCTCCGCGGCGCCGAGCGAGGCGCCGGGCGGGTCCAGGGGCGGCGCACACCCACCAGATGAAGTCGGTGCAGTGGCTGCAGAAGGTGGGCTGCTTGAAGAAGCGCGCGATGAAGCGGTGGTTCTTCACCTCGTGCACGTTCTTCTGCCTCAGCGCCCCTTTGCGGGCGAAGCGGTTGGCCACGTCCTGCGGCGCCGCCGGCTCGGCGGCCGGGAAGACGTCAGCCATGGTCCCTCGCCGCCTCCTGCCGCGGGGGGCGCGGGCGGCGGCCGAGGGCGGCCGGGAGCCGGGCGGGCGCGGAGCGGAAGCGGAGCCGCGGGCTCGCTGTGGCCGCTCGGCTCTGACGGCGGCGCCGGCGCTCGCGCTTCCTAGTCGGGCGGCGGGGGCGGCCCGCCCACCGCGCATGCCCGAGCGCGGCCCGGCAGACGGGGCGGGGGCGCGCGGGGAGGGCCGGGCGCGCGTGGGGCGGGCCGGGGGCGCGCGGAGGGTGACGGGAGCGCGCGGGCCGGGGGCGCGCGGGAGGGCCGGGGCGGGGGCGCGCAGGGGGCGGGGACGCACGGGAGGGCGGGGGCGCGCGCGGAGGGAGCCGGCTGCCCCGCGGCCCCCGAGCCGCCCAGGAAGCGCCCTTTCCCGTTCTCCCGGGTTTGCCGGGCTCCTCCCTCCCGCGCTCCGCTCCTCCCGCCCCAGGCGCAGCCCCGCGTCCCGGGCCGGCTCCTGGCCGCGCCCCCTTCCAGGACCCAGCGCAATCCCGGGACGGACGCCCGCGCCGCTCTGAGCCTCAGCCCCTCCGGGGCCTGCACCCCCTGCGGCCCCGGAGCCGGGCGGCCCCGCGCCGGGTACACACGTCTGATGTGTCGGGACGGCTAGAGGACCTGTCCTGGCTGTTCACCCCGTTACCCGTTGGGTACCACGCTTACAGAGTGGGTAATCAGGTCTTCTTTACCAGCCCAGAGCCTTCATTTAGACGCGGTTTTGCAGCCTAAAGCTGATGACTGCCCTACCGGCAGGTGCCGAGCACAGCCAGTTCGTTTGTAAACTACCGAGTGAAACTGCCCCGTGAAAGCGTGGCTGGCACGGACCGGCGAAGCACGCACGTGGGGCCGTACCGACTAGTCACTTGCTGAATACTCGTTAACTCTGCCCCGAGGATGCTAAAATACGTGAGGGAAACGTTCCATTATTGTTTTATTTCATTGTCAGATTCACTCAGATCAGAAATTAACGCATGTGTTGAAAGGAGTATGTTTAATTCTTCAAGAAGTTAGGAAAAGAAATAGAGAAGGAAGGAAGGAAATCTTTGCTAAGATCTATACTATCTTAGAGTACGTAGGCCAAGTAGGGCTACCATTTCTTTTAAGATTGCTCAACTGAACGCCTGTTGGTAGGAATGTCTTTTGTTTTGACAGGGGTAAGCGATTGACCCGCCCTTAATGGGGCGTGTACTTCCAGCGCTCACTCACAATCTTTCCGGCCAATGTTCTTGGAGCTTAAGAACACTACACCTGCCGGCTATTCTGGTCAGAAACTTCTCCACTTTTGGTGGGGCCCCGAGTCCAAGGGCGGCGGGGCTTCCCAGGTGGGACTAGTGGTAAAGAATCCACCTGCCAATGCAGGAGATGCAAGAGACGCGGGTTCCATCCCTGGGTCAGGAAGAGCCCCCTGGAGGGAGGCATGGCAACCCACTCCAATGTTCTTGCCAGGAGAATCTCAGGGACAGGATCCTGGCAGGCTACTGTCCACGGGGTCGCAAAGAGTCGAACACGACTTAAGTGAAGTAGCGTGCACGCCAGCGCTAGTTCAAGGAAGCAAAAAAAGGAAGATGCAAGGAAAGGAATGAAAAGCAGGGGATGTAGGAAAATAGAACAAGCTCTCAACAAAACACTATTACCATCTCAAGCACAGTCGTGTATTGCTTAATACTTGTAAGTTACATGGAAAAATCACGGTACTTGTAAATACTT
Organism: Bos taurus; assembly: GCF_002263795.3. NCBI lineage: Eukaryota > Metazoa > Chordata > Mammalia > Artiodactyla > Bovidae > Bos > Bos taurus. The sequence continues at coordinate 62,662,911 of NC_037346.1, read as the reverse complement.
GTAATTGACGGTAGAAAGAAACACATTCTTGCTTCAAAACCACCTGGATCTAAGACAGGGCATCACCCCTTGTATAGACAAGCTTCTTTCTGGTTCCCTGAAGTTCTGAGGTAAAGGTGGAAGAAAAAGATGGGAGCTTGGAGGAGGGGTAGTAGGTGAGAGTGACGTCTGAACAGAGGGACCGGGAGGTGAGCTAAGAACTGAGTGGGCCTTGCAGAGAGAGGAGCCCGCTCTCGGGGGCTGGAGAGACCAGAGACAATCTCTCATTTCTTTCGGGCTGTGGTTTTGTTCTCTTGCCTCCATTATTACTGTTGTGCCCTGTGAGTAGGGAGAAAACTAACTGGAAGTTTCTTGAGTGATGACTGAGCACACGTGCTCAGTTGCCTACAGCTGAGCTCAGTTGAGGGGCAGCGTGGGGATGCACCTGGGGTGGGGGTGGTCCTCGAGCTGTGGAGCACCACCCCAGCAAGGCGGGGTGTGGGGGGTGGGGTGGGGCGTGGGCCACACAAGGCCCTGAAACCCAGCCGGGCCCTGCGGGGCTCCTGGGCGCTTAAGCCCTTCTGTGTCCCCATTTCTTGGTTAAAGGAAAGAGGCTTCATTCAGCCCTAATGACCTTACCTGAGTTCCAACAGGTAAGTTCAAATAAATGCTGACTAGGGAAGGGAGGCGGAGAAGGCAATGGCACCCCACTCCGGTACTCTTGCCTGGAAAATCCCATGGATGGAGAAGTCTGGTGGGCTGCAGTCCATGGGGTCGCTAAGAGTTGGACACGACTGAGCGACTCCCCTTTCACTTTTCACCTTCATGCATTGGAGAAGGAAATGGCAACCCACTCCAGTGTTCTTGCCTGGAGAATCCTAGGGACGGGGGAGCCTGGCGGGCTGCCGTCTCTGGGGTCGCACAGAGTCGGACACAACTGAGTGACTTAGCAGCAGCAGGGAAGGGAGGGGATGTGAAAACAAGGGAGGAACCATGCAGAAGCAGAGCAGCTGTGGGGCAGGGTCTCTGTCCACCCCACCCCCAAGGGTTACCCAGAACACTACCTTTGAGCTGGTTTGAAGGTGCAGAAACCCCCACCAGGTGGGAGAAGTTAACGGTATGCTGCCTGCAAGCACTTAGACCCCAGACAGGTTAGAACCAGAATGTTGATGGCATTGCTGGCCCAAATCTTGGCTTTCTCTGCCCACCAAAGCTGAATGAAAAAATATGGAGACAAAGTTTGGAGGAAATAGAAAGGTGGCTTCAATCCTCAGCCACAGAGAGGCGAACACGGTGGGCTCGTGGCTCAAGAGCTGTGCCCGCCGTGAGGAGCCCAGGGGCTTCCATGAGAACAGGGCTCGCAGCAGCTGGTGAGAGGGAGTAAAGGTGTTCGGCTCTTGCTGTCTTCGTGTTGCGTTGCTTCAAAGACAGTCACAGGCTGGCGTCAGTAACCCGGTAATTGAGCCTGGCTGTTCGGTGGCTCTGTGGCCTTCTTTCTCACGTGTAACTACAAGCGGAAGGGCTTTGTAAGCATAAACACTAGGAATGCAGGAAAGTAAACAGATACAGACATGCAGAGTTAGGAGCAGTTAAAGTAAAAAGGAAAAAACTAGGAATGTTCAGGCCTCTTCTCTTTATCTTCTTTGTTCTCAGGATTGGGAAAGTAAAACACTCATTCCTCTCTTTACTCCGTCACTGCAACAACGGTTCCGACTCGCCGTCACCACAGCACCAGTCCATCAGAAGGACGTGCACGGCTGATCACGCCTTCTGTGAACCATTACTATAAAGCTCCCCACCGCCCCTTCCAGGTCTTACACCAGTTCTGAGGGCATGAGGCCACTGTGGCACCCTCTGCCTGGCAAAGCAATAAAACTACTGTACATCACCCCAGACTCTGTCTCTGAGATTTAATTCCGTGGCTGGTACAGGGACCAGATTCAGCTTCAGCCCCTGCAGCCCACCTGGCAGGGTCTCCATGGGGTCACTAAAAGGGAGGGATTTCCAGAAAGAGAGACCCCTGTGCAGGGGGAGGGTTAGTGAGACGTGGTGGTAGTGATGATTTTAGAGTCTGCTGTTTCCTGGGGAAGGCGCAGGAGAGCAGAAATGGTAAACTGAATGTGAGGTTTGTGAGAACTCTCCTCTGTGGTCCCTGACTCTGAGGAGTAAGCTTGACACTCTTTGCAGAGATGCTGCCTGGACCAGACTTTTGGAAAGCGTCAAAGAAAAATATCATGAAGCCCCAAGTGAATATACTGCATCTTAAGAAGTCCGTAATTCCCTGGTAAGTGAAGGAAGCAGGATGTAAAACAGTATTTGGAGATGCCATTTTTTAGATGTCAGATCAGATCAGATCAGATCAGTCACTCAGTTGTGTCCAACTCTTTGCGACCCCATGAATCGCAGCACACCAGGCCTCCCTGTCCATCACCAACTCCCGGAGTTCACTCAAACTCACGTCCATCAAGTCAGTGATGCCATCCAGCCATCTCATCCTCTGTTGTCTCCTTCTCCTCTTGCCCCCAATCCCTCCCAGCATCAGAGTCTTTTCCAATAAGTCAACTCTTCGCATGAGGTGGCCAAAGTACTGTATGCCCATATCTGGGCTTCCTGGGTGGCTCAGTGGTAAAGAATCTACATGCCAATGCAGGAGATGTGGGTTCTATCCCTGAGACAGGAAAATTCCCTGGAGTAGGAAATGGGAACCCACTCCAGTATTCTTGCCTGAGGAATTCCATGGACAGAGGAGCCTGGTGGGCCACAGTACATGGGGTTGCAAAAGAGTCAGGCATGACTAAGTGACTGAGCACACATGCACAGCCACGTCTGTATGCTCTAAATATGCTTGTGCGTGTACACACAGATGTATACAGGGCACCACATCTGTATGCTCTAAATATGCTTGTGCGTGTACACACAGGTGTATACAGGGCACCACATCTGTATGCTCTAAATATGCTTGTATGTGTACACACCGATGTATACAGGGCACCACGTCTGTATGCTCTAAATATGCTTGTATGTGTACACACAGATGTATACAGGGGCACCACGTCTGTATGCTCTAAATATGCTTGTATGTGTACACACCGATGTATACAGGGCACCACGTCTGTATGCTCTAAATATGCTTGTATGTGTACACACCGATGTATACAGGGCACCACGTCTGTATGCTCTAAATATGCTTGTGCGTGTACACACAGGTGTATACAGGGACATACGTGGCAAATGTTCATTTAAGTCACTCTCTCTGGATGGCTGGAGTATAAACACTCTTCTGATCAGGAAGAGAAGCCTCTGGCCCAGGACTCACTTTTTGAAAGGGCATTGAAAGTCACATTTCTAATGTCACCAAAAGAAGGTATTTATTACTTTTAACACAAAAAGTTTTATTTCCAGAATTTTATTGTCGTTGCATGGAGTAGAGACAGTACCAGTTTGAATGCGGAATGTTTGAGAAGTGTGTTTCCAGCCAGTGACCCTCAGCTCCTCTGCAGCCCCAGTCCACTGCTTGAAGCTGAGTTCCTGAGTGGACGCCCGGGAACACTCCTAGGGGTCCAGGATTTCTGCCTCCTCCACAAAGCATTTTTCCTCCACTTTCTCCCAGTTTTCCTACAGCAGACATGACACAAACCAGACAGAGGATCAGAAAACCTGGGTTGGAGTCCAAGCTTCAACACAGATTGATTTGTGTCATTGGGGTAAATTAACTTCTCCAAGTCTCTGCCTCTAAAAATGGAGATATTCGTGACTACCCTAGGATTTCCTGAGGAATTTAGCCAGATGATACATACATATAAATGTATATAAATATAAACAAAACCAGGTGATGTGCAGTAAGTCCTGAACTCTCAAACAAACGCAAGGTGGGGTGGTCTGTCTCGGAGAGTCCCGCAGAGAGAAGAGCTTGGCAGGCTACAGTCTATAGGGTCACAGAAAGTCGGACACGACTGAAGCGACTTAGCACATACACAGTTTATTTAAATCAGTCCTGTATTAAACAAAACTGTAAACATGTTTAAAGCTAAATAGCTAAGTCCTCTAAAACAAAAACAGGCAAACTGGGAGACTAGGGCAAGAATGAGCGGGCCTCTCACAGGGCATTCAGCTGCCTTCCCTGGGGACTAGGACCGTTCTGCGCCCGAGGTGGGAGAGGCAGCTTAGTTCTGAGCAAGAAGCTCCGCCGGTGGTCCAGTGGCTACGATGTCACCTTCCAATGCAGGGGTGCAGGCAGCCCTAAAATCCTGCAGGCCTCGTGGGCAAAAACAAAACATAAAGCAGAAGTGATGTTGTAACAAATTCAATAAAGACTTGAAAAATGGTTCACATTAAAAAAAAAAGTCCCAACCCCAAAGCACTCCAGGGCTCCGGCTGTGTGGCCGGCCCTTCACTGGACCTAGGAATCTGAAGCTCAGATCCGTGCTGACGTCTCCCAGGAGGAGCGAGGAGCGGAATCTTTAGAGAAGTGCTGTCCAGCAGGCAGAAGCAGCTGAAAGACTGTCCTTTGTTTCTCTCGTCCCTCAATGGACCTGAATCAAAATCCAATTCATGACCCCCACCTGGACTTCTCAACCCCCTCTTCTCCCCCCCACATTCAGCCTGAACCCCCACTCTCAACAGCCTGTCAGAAACCACACCCCCAAATACTCCTCCTGTGCCCAGCCTGTGGGGCTTCTACTCCCTCCCCTCCCCTCTGTGGTTTGCTGTGCTCTTTGTTTCTACCACTTATGGCAAAAGCCCCTGCACCTCTCCCTTCAGGGTAAGGCTTCCCAAGCTCCTCTTACGATTTTGATCACAAAAAGCCTAGCATCCGGTGTTTTAAAGGGTAAGCTGGGGGACTTCCCTCGTGGTCCAGAGGTTGTGATTTTCCCTTCCACTGCAAGGAGGGGTGTGTGGGGGTCTTCCCTAGTCAGGGAACTAAGATCCCACATGCTGAGCAGCCAAAAAACCAAAACACAAAGCAGAGGCAACATTTTAAACAAACAAAGACTTTACAAATGATCTACATGAAAAAAAAATTTTAAACCTTAAAAAAAAAAAGGTAGGTTGGGCTGGGACTGAGCGCCAGGGTGGCTGAGCAGAAGGAAAATGCTGGCGATTTACTAGACTGCTCTCCCTCTGTTTAGCAATGAATGCTGGGTCCCGGAATGTTCAGGTATTATCTGGTGTTCACTGTGTATGTCTCTGCCTTTGTGTAATGTACATTCTCTTCGGTGATTTGAGTGGGAGAGGGAAGTCTGTGGACACTCCCACCAAGGAAAACGTAACACACACTTGCTCACTTGTGTTGTGATGACAGCCATCATTTAAAAAGCACGTACGTGGCTACCTTCAACATGCCAGTGTTTCAGTTTGGGTGTTTTCTGCTATACGCAGTCACAGAGTAAAAACAGTCCTTCTCCCACCAGTGGGCCCAGGGCAAGGATTGCAGCGGAACCCGGAGAGGCTGGTGGCGAGGTCTGTGCTGTGAGCTTTACTTGGGGAAATCAGTAAGCGCGGTGCAATGCCAGCTTCCCCTTGGGAGGAGTGTTTCACAAGAGGTGGCGCAGCGATGACAGCCTGGTTCTTTTGAACGCATGCCTAATTTTTTTTGGCAAACTGTACAATCTGCGATTGTTCCTGTGATTGGTATAGGCTTAGAACTATCTCCAAAAGCCTTGGAGTCCAGCCAAACGTCATTCAGATTTCTTTGTGGGATATGATTCCAAACGAGCAGGAAGGATAGAAGAAGCTTTCAGAAACACCAGGACATCTGCACTAAGCACCAACACTCAGGGACTGGACAGGGCATCGGGGGTGAGCAGTGGACGGAACGCACAGGCAGGTCTGGCTCAGCCCCTTGCGGGGTCACTGCTCCTTTCTCCTGGGTCCTGGTGCGCACGGTCTTGTTCGTGCCCTCCGAGAGTCTGTTTCCCCAGCCTGTGGAAGCTCTGTAATCAAATCCCCTGACCTTCACAGTCAGATTCCCCAGGAGTCCCCAGTCCCTTTGCTGGCTCCCTAGGCTGGGATATCTGTCAGTCAGATTCCCCAGGAGTCCCCAGTCCCTTTGCTGGCTCCCTAGGCTGGGATATCTGTTGTCGGGCCTAGGCCCTTCGCATCACTGTGAGAACTTCTCTAATATCATCGTTCTCCAGTTTGCTAGTTGCCCACCTGGTTTCTATGGCAGGGCTGATGGTGGCCTCCTCCAAGAGGACTCCGGGAGATGGTGACGGACAGGGAGGCCTGGCATGCTGCAGTCCACGGGGTCGAAAAGGGTCCGATGCGGCTGAGTGACTGAACAACAGTAACGGAGCAGAGTTTCCCTGGAGAGGTGGGAGCGGATCAAAGCTTGCCTGGAGCGGCTTTAAAGAGGGGAAGAAGAGAAGCAAGTCAGTGAGAAAGGGGTACTGGTGCAGACAAGAGTTGTTGTTTTTTTTTTAAGTGGAGGAGGGTGGTCAGAGAGATCTAAATACATTTTTTATAGGAAAATAACATCATATTTGTATGATGATGGGCATGACCCTGGAGAAGGAATGTGAAGAGTGAAATTGTTAGCTGCTCAGTCGCGTCTAATTCTTTGTGACCCCATGGGCTGTAGCCTACCAACCAGGTTCCCTGTCTATGGAATTCTCCAGGCAAGAATACTTGAATGAGTAACCATTCCCTTCTCCAGGGGATCTTCCCAACCCAGGGATCAAATCCAGGTCTCCTGCATTGCAGGCAGATTCTTTACCATCTAAGCCACTTAGACGGGAAGCCCAGAAACAGGAATATTAAACAGACACGGCACATAGTTATGTTGACCAAATATGGCTGATGAGTATTGGGTAAGAAAAAGTTTTCCTCTACCCTCTTGAGTTGAGTAGTGACGGGGCATGTGAACTAAATTAATGCAAGGCAACAGGAGAAAAGGCCAGTTTTCTTTTCTACACAGAAGAAAAGAGATAATGTTACTCAAAGGTGTGGTTAGAACTGGTAGCTCATAGTCCATCTTAATAGGCGGAGAGGGGGGAACCAAAGGGCACTTATCTAAAATCAAAGATAAATGGGCTCTTCAGGAAATATGTATCTTTGTGATAAGGTCTCTTTCAGTTCAGTTCAGTCACTCAGTCGTGTCCGACTCTTTGCGACCCCATGAATCACAGCACGCCAGGCCTCGCTGTCCATCACCAACTCCCGGGGATCACTCACACTCATGTCCATAGAGTCGGTGATGCCATCCAGCCATCTTATCCTCTGTTGTCCTCTTCTGTTCCTGTTCCCAATCCCTCCCAGCATGAGGGTCTTTTCCAATCAGTCAACTCTTCTCATGAGGTGGCCAAAGTATTGGAGTTTCAGCTTCAACATCAGTCCTTCCAATGAACACGCAGGACTGATCTCCTTTAGGATGGATTGGTTGGATCTCCTTGCAGTCCAAGGGACTCTCAAGAGTCTTCTCCAACACCACAGTTCAAAAGCATCAATTCTTCGGCACTCAGCTTTCTTCACAGTCCAACTCTCACATCCATACATGACCACTGGAAAAACCATAGCCTTGACTAGACGGACCTTTGTTGGCAAGGTAATATCTCTGCTTTTCAATATGCTATCTAGGTTGGTCATAACTTTCCTTCCAGGGAGTAAGCATCTTTTAATTTCATGGCTGCAATCACCATCTGCAGTAATTTTGGAGCCCCCTAAAATAAAGTCTGACACTGTTTCCACTGTTTCCCCATCTATTTCCCACAAAGTGATGGAACCAGATGCCATGATCTTCATTTCTGAATGTTGAGCTTTAAGCCAACTTTTTCAGTCTCCTCTTTCACTTTCATCAAGAGGCTTTTTAGTTCCTCTTCACTTTCTGCCATAAGGGTGGTGTCATCTCCATATCTGAGGTTCTTGATATTTCTCCCGGCAATCTTGATTCCAGCTTGTGTTTCTTCCAGTCCAGCGTTTCTCATGATGTACACTGCATAGAAGTTAAATAAGCAGGGTGACAATATACAGCCTTGACATACTCCTTTTCCTATTTGGAACCAGTCTGTTGTTCCATGTCCAGTTCTAACTGTTGCTTCCTGACCTGCATACAGGTTTATCAAGAGGCAAGTCAGGTGGTCTGGTATTCCCATCTCTTTCAGAATTTTCCACAGTTTATTGTGATCCACACAGTCAAAGGCTTTGGCATAGTCAATAAAGCAGAAATAGATGTTTTTCTGGAACTCTTTTGCTTTTTCCATGATCCAGCAGATGTTGGCAATTTGATCTCTGGTTCCTCTGCCTTTTCTAAAATCAGCTTGAACATCAGGAAGTTCACAGTTCACATACTGCTGATGCCTGGCTTGGAGAATTTTGAGCATTACTTTACTAGCATGTGAGATGAGTGCAATTGTGTGGTAGTTTGAGCATTCTTTGGCCTTTCTTTAGGATTGGAATGAAAACTGACCTTTTCCAGTCCTGTGGCCACTGCTGAGTTTTCCAAATTTGCTGGCATATTGAGTGCAGCACTTTCACAGCATCATCTTTCAGGATTTGAAAGAGCTCAACTGGAATTCCATCACCTCCACTAGCTTTGTTTGTAGTGATGCTTTCTAAGGCCCACTTGACTTCACGTTCCAGGATGTCTGGCTCTAGGTCAGTGATCACACCATCGTGATTATCTGGGTCGTGAAGATCTTTTTTGTACAGTTCTTCTGTGTATTCTTGCCACCTTTTCTTAATATCTTCTGCTTCTGTTAGGTCCATACCATTTCTGTCCTTTATCAAGCTCATCTTTGCATGAAATGTTTCCTTGGTATCTCTAATTTTCTTGAAGAGATCTCTAGTCTTTCCCATTCTGTTGTTTTCCTCTATTTCTTTGCATTGATCGCTGAAGAAGGCTTTCTTATCTCTTCTTGCTATTCTTTGGAACTCTGCATTCGGATGCTTATATCTTTTCTTTTTTCCTTGTTTTTGGCTTCTCTTCTTTTCACAGCTATTTGTAAGGCCTCCCCAGACAGCCATTTTGCTTTTTTGCATTTCTTTTCCGTAGGGATGGTCTTGATCCCTGTCTCCTGTACAGTGTCATGAATCTCTGTCCATAGTTCATCAGGCACTCTGTCTATCAAATCTAGTCCCTTAAATCTATTTCTCAGTTCCACTGTATAATCATAAGGGATTTGATTTAGGTCATACTTGAATGGTCTAGTGGTTTTCCCCACTTTCTTCAATTTAAGTCTGAATTTGGCAATAAGGAGTTCATGGTCTGAGCCACAGTCAGCTCCTGGTCTTGTTTTCACTGACTGTATAGAGCTTCTCCATCTTTGGCTGCAAATATAATCAATCCGATGTCAGTATTGGCCATCTGGTGATTCCATGTGTAGAGTCTTCTCTTGTGTTGTTGGAAGAGGGTGTTTGCTATGACCAGTGCACATTCTCTTGGATGTAGCCAAGCAAAAAATACCCATTTGTGGATGTGACTGGTGATAGAAGCAAGGTGCGATGCTGTAAAGACCAATATTGCATAGGAACCTGGAATGTCAGGTCCATGAATCAAGGCAAATTGGAAGTGGTCAAACAGGAGATGGCAAGAGTGAACGTCAACATTCTAGGAATCAGTGAACTGAAATGGACTGGAATGGGTGAATTTGACTCAGATGACCATTATATCCACTACTGCGGGCAGGAATCCCTCAGAAGAAATGGAGTGGCCATCATGGTCAACAAAAGAGTCCAAAATGCAGTACTTGGATGCAATCTCAAAAACGACAGAATGATCTCTGTTCATTTCCAAGGCAAACCATTCAATATCATGGTAATCCAAGTCTATGCCCCAACCAATAATGCTGAATGAAGAAGCTGAAGTTGAACAATTCTGTGAAGACCTACAAGACCTTTTAGAACTAACACCCAAAAAAGATGTCCTTTTCAATATAGGGGACTGGAATCCAAAAGTAGGAAGGCAAGAAACACCTGGAGTAACAGGCAAATCTGGCCTTGGAGTATGGAATGAAGGTCTCTTTAGGTGATCTCTTATCCCAGTGATTCCATCTCTGGTGATACAAGTTGTGAAACTCCCCGGGAGGGGATTTATGACTCCTGAGTTCTTCGGCAAGGCTTTGCTTTTGGACAGATAAGGAGAGTTCAGGGTTCCTGCCTTTAGATTGTCAAGTGACTTTGGCTCCAGTGGTGTTAATGCCACAGTGGCCTGTTCTATACGGGAGTCTGTGGGACAGTGACTGTTAGTTAAAAGCAGCCAAGCTCCACAGGCCTTCAGGAGAAAAGTCATTTCCTGGTGTCATAGTTCCAGATTTCTTCTCCTCCTCTGCCAAGGTGATGACCTTGGCTAAGTGAAATGGTCATCTCCAATAGTGGGTCAGCTTCAGTGTCTCCTCTTCAGTGGGCAAACGTCCTTTGCCTCAGAGACCTAGAGTTAACTGTCTCACTGATACATTAAACCTGCAGGGTTTGCATTTGTGAGTTAAGTTTAGAAACTGCGTACATTCATTTTCAGGAGAATTTGGCATATTAGAAGATTTAACAGATTCTAGTTTAAAATGTGTCACTGAATCGGGGGTATGGGCTGTGATTTTAAGTTGAAATCTCTCTCACTTTGTAAGAAGCATGAAAACACTAAGAGAATCTTAAGACTCACCAGGCTTTCTCCCTTACAGCTTTGCTGCTGCTGCTGCTGCTGCTAAGTCATGTCAGTTGTGTCCGACTCTGTGCGACCCCGTAGACGGCAGTCCACGGGCTCCCCTGTCCCTGGGACTCTCCAGGCAAGAACACTGGAGTGGGTTGCCATTTCCTTCTCCAATGCATGAAAGTGAAAAGTGAAAGTGAAGTCGCTCAGTCGTGTCCGACTCCTAGCAACCCCATGGACTGCAGCCCACCAGACTCCTCCGTCCATGGGATTTTCCAGGCAAGAGTACTGGAGTGGGGTGCCATTGCCTTCTCCCCCTTACAGCTTTACTGGGATGTAATTGACATAGCTGCTCAGTCATGCCTGACTCTGCGGCCCCATAGAGTGTAGCCCGCCAGGCCTCTCTGTCCATGGGATTCTCCAGGCAAGAGTACTGGGTGGGTTGCATGCCCTCCTCCAGGGGATCTTCCCAGCCCAGGGAGTGAACCTGTGTCTCCCGCATTGGCAGGCAGATTATTTACCGTCTGAGCTACGAGGAGTAGGGGAGTAAGACACCCAGCACAATCATTCGACTTACATATATCATGAAATGATTATGACAACAAGTTAGGGAGCATCCATCTTCTGATTTAGCACCAGTATGGTAAGTTGAAATTTCTAGATTTATGAAACTTAAGTTTTAAATCTTATTAAGGGGAGCTTTGTTAATCAGGAAATTGACTGTTTATTATTATCCATTATTCGTTTCCTCATTCATCTCTAAGGTGACTTGTAATAAGAGAGAACCATTTGTAAACTTTAAAAGCTTAAGGAAGAACTATGTTTTTATATTTGGCTTTAGCTAATTGAACATGGATGTTAAAAATACATCTTTTTCTGAATGTTTTTCTGGGCAAAAGAATAACACAGGTAGCCCTCAGGGTCATAAAAAGCCCATTGACAGTTCTGTGTGTAATTTTATCTCATACCCACATTTACGTAGGGATCTTTTTCTGTCCTTTTAAAGATTTTATTTATTTTTAATTGGAGGATAATTGCTTTACAGTATTGTATTGGTTTCTGCCAAACATCGACATAAATCAGCCACAGGCACACACACACCTCTCCCCTCTGTGTTGGATGTCCCTCCCACCCCCCACCCCTCTAGGTTAACAAAGGTCTAGGAGCCAGCAGGAACCCCAAGGCAGTAGCTGGGGTACGGTGCATGCAGACACTTCTAAGAGTTCTAGAGTTGCTTTCTGAAAAGTGTCACATATTCAGAGTGAATTGGACTAAAGTTGTCAAATCTTGATTTATTATCTTTGAAACTAGGTGTCAGTGATCATAAGATGGTTTGAGGGATTTCCCTGGTGATCCAGTGGTTAGACTCTGTACTTCCATTTCAAGGGCATGGGTTTGATTCCTGGTCTGGGAACCAGGATCCCATCAGCTGCAAAATAAAATAAAAGCAATGATATGTATCTATAAAAATTTTTTTAAATTAAAAACTTATTTCAGCTAAATATATACATTAATATATTTATAATATATTAAATTATAAATATATTAGCATAAAAACATTTATATATTTATTAATAGTATAATATTATTTAAATGTATTGAATATACCATAAATATATTAGATATAAATATGTTAACATAAATAATATATATTTAGCTCAAAACATGCATATGTATATGTGTGTGTGTATATATATATACACACACATATACAACACACAGAGAAATGGAAATGAAGGTTCAACAGTGATAAAACTCTGGCCTACCAAATTGCTCCAGAGCTTTAGAAAAAAAAATTAGCGGAGTTCTGAAGGCGTGAACTGCGTGGAGGCCAAGGCACGTGTGATGGGAGCTGGTCTCTGTGAGACAGGCGCTCCAGGGCCGCCTGCTGAGGTCGTCACGTGACGGTATTTCTTGGCTCATTTGGACCGAAGAAGTAGAAATTTGAAGCTTATAAACATTGTCTCTAATAAATACCTCTCGTGGACAATAAGACCATTCAGCTCTCTATAGCTGCCCTAAGTTGATCTAGTAACTTATAAAGTTTAACAAGAGAGAAACAATAAAAAAGCATTTAACATTTACTAAGGGCTCAGCTATGTCCCAGGAACTATCTTAAGCTCTTCACAGGCAAGTGTTAACTCCTTCAGTCCCCACATCCTTTGAGGTGGATGTTAATATTATCCCCATTTAACCTGTGCTGAGCCAGAAGGGATGGAGTCACATGTCTCATATTGCACAGCCAGTCAGCGGCAGCACAGAGACAGGACCCCGGGGCCCCTGACCCTCCACCCGCCCCCCAAATGGGCTACGGTCATGACCAGCACCACCACCATCTTTCATGCCAGCCCTGCAGCTGCACAGGCTTCCCTGGTGGCTCAGAAGGTGAAGAATCTGCCTGCAGTGCAGGAGATGTGGGTTTGACTCCTGGGTCAGGAAGATCCCCCGGAGGGGGAAATGACTACCCACTCCAGGATTCTTGCCTGGAGAATCCCACAGACAGAGGAGCCTGGCAGGCTACAGTCCATGGGGTTGCAAAAAGTTGGACACGACGGAGTGACTAACACACACTCAAGGCTGCACGAGAGGAATTCTCGCAGGTTGGTCCTCTAGAGGGTGGAGGGGGATTGTTTTTCCAGGTTAGGAGAGCTGATGAGGGGCTAGCACCACTGCTGCCAATGTAAACATTGGAAGACTCAGGGAGAAGCCAGCCTTCCCTCTAGCGGTGCAGAAAGGGCTTGTGACTCCACGTGGAGCTGCCACGTGCCACTCAAAGAAGAAACAAGCAAAAGGAATATTTCAAGGCGGCATAGTCACCATCTATTTGTAGGTTTTTTCTTCTTTGATTGAGTGTGCAGTTTAGCTCAGAGCACCTGGACTGGGTGAAGATGGTGTGAGTGACCACAGACCCCAAAGCCTGATGCTTTGCGATGGAAACCAAGGCTCCCATCTGCAGGGAGCTCAGGGGCGGCTTGCTTTTGTCCAATGACTCACAATCTTGAAGACGCTCTCTCTCCACTTCTGACGGATTCCCCATAAACGGTCTTTCACACTTGGGTTTTCAGTTCTTATAATTCCCAAGTCAAACAGTTAATCATCTTTAAACAAATACTAAGCTGACTTTGAAGAACCATTACCTGAAGAAATTCTTTATGAGATTAAAAAAAAGAAAAGGATTTAGTAAAAATCATTCACAACACTTCTAATTTATTGTTTCATGAAGCTGAATTTTCAGACATAGGGTCTCTTTAAAAAGTGTAGCTAGGGAATTCCCTGGTGTCAGTGGCTAGGACTTGGTCCTTTCACTGCAGGGGCCCAGGGTTCAATCCCTGGTTGGGGAACTAAGATCTGACAAGCTGCACAGTGCAGCAAAAAAAAAAAAAAAAACACAAAAATAACACATGTATCCATTTCTACCTACACCAGTATCAAGAAAACACTGAATTATCAAACTTCCCAGGCTTCCCTGGTGGCTCAGAGGGTAAAGAATCTGCCTGCAATGCTGGAGACCCAGCTTCAGTCCCTGGGTGGGGAAGATCCCCTGGAGGAGGAAATGGCAACCCACTCCAGGATTCTTGCCTGGGAAATCCCATGGACAGAGGAGGCTGGTGGACCACAATCCATGGGGTCCCAAAAGAGCTGGACACGACTGAGTGGCTAAACAACAGCAGCAATAATGGAGATGCTTCTGGGATTTACAACCGGCCGGTCAGCTTGAGAGAAACTGCAAGTATCTGGTGACTCTGGGCAAAGGGGATGTGTCTTTCAAAATGTTTTCTTCTTGTGACCCTTTTTTTGTGGGGGGTGTTCTTTTTTTTTTCATTTAAACTAGTTTCTGTTTTTTGAGAGAAGGCTCAGTGAGACACATGGTCAAATACAAATATTAGAGAAATGTTTTTTTTCTCCACCGCCTCCTTCCCTTCTATCCCCCAGAGGTAATCTCTGTATATACTTGCCTTTTAAAGAAAAATATTCATGTTGCACAACCCAGTGTCTGGATCCAAGTTTTTAAAAAGTGAAAGACAAATGCTTCCAAAGAACTGCCCCACTCTCTTCTCTTTTTGAAAATATCAGCCATTGGTTCCACCAGACTCTTGGAAAGATTAACCAATATCACAGCTTAAGATATCTTTTTCTACTCCTGTACAGCACAGGGAACTCTGCTCAATGTTATGTGGCAGCCTGGATGGGAGGGGAGTTTGGGGGAGAATGAAGTGAAGTGAAAGTCGCTCAGTTGTGTCTGAGTCTTTGTGACCCTGTGGGCTACACAGTCCATGGAATTCCCCAGGCCAGAATACTGGAGTGGGTAGCCGTTCCCTTCCCCAGGGGATCTTCCCAACCCAGGTCTCCCGCATTGCGGGCAGATTCTTTATCAGCTAAGCCACAAGGGAAAGCCCATCTGTGGGAAAACGTATACACGTGTGTGTAGGTCTGAGTCCCTTTGCTGTTCACCTGAAAACTGTCACAATATTGTTAACCAGCTATACCCCAATATGAAATAAAACGTTAAAAATGAAATCTTTCTCTAACTACATCAGATAATGTCTTCACATTCACTCAATCTTGGAAGAGATCAATACATGTTGATTGATCAAATAAGTTGTTTTTGGGTCACTAAAGAGCCGTTCAATGAGAAAATAGTAAATAAGCATATAGCCATCACTCTTAACTTCCCTTACCACATGAAGGATGTTCTAATGTTTATGCGTGCTCAGTCGCGTAGTCGTGTCCAATTCTGCGACCCTG
Organism: Bos taurus; assembly: GCF_002263795.3. Lineage (NCBI taxonomy): Eukaryota > Metazoa > Chordata > Mammalia > Artiodactyla > Bovidae > Bos > Bos taurus. The sequence continues at coordinate 62,647,607 of NC_037346.1, read as the reverse complement.
TGGACTGTAGCCTGCCAGGCTCCTCTGTCCCTGGGATTCCCCAGGCAAGAATACTGGAGCGGGTTGCCATGCCCTTCTCTAGGGGATCTTCCCGACCCAGGGATCGACCCCGAGTCTCCTGCATTGACAGGCAGGTTCTTTACCACTGAGCCACCTGGGAAGCCCATACAAAATAAAAAGCTTTTAAAAAGAAATGTAGGTTCCCTGCTTAAGACGCGTATTTTGGGAACGGAAGAAAGAAAGGATCATAAAGGAAAAATAAAAAGAAGGAAGGAAAGGACAGGAAGGAAAAGCAAGGGCCAGCAGGAGAAAGAGTCAGGATCAACATTTTTTCATCCTGGAGATGATCCTCGGGCTCCAGGCTCAGCGGGTACGTGTTTCAGGACCTGCTTCTCCCTCCTGCGGCTCGGCCTTTGGCCATTTCATTCCTCATTAGCACCTTCCCCAGGAAGAAGAGCAGAGCCACCGAAGCTCAGATCTGTCGATTCTGCAGTTATCAGGTCTCGTCAAGACCGAGCTGGGAGAAGACAAGACGCAGCCAGAATAGGGGCTGGGGCTGCGTGTGGCTTTCCACTCGCTCTTTCTCATCTCTCTTGACTCGGACATCTCTGTGCCGGAGTCCGAGTCCTACGTGTCCACCTGCCCGCCATCCACTCATACTTAACCCTGGTCGACTGTCCTCAGTGGCCCTCCACTCCCTGTCCGGCGGCTGCTGAGTTTGCCCTTCCAACCAAAGTAAGGTCTTGATTGCCAGATTGTGCGGCCGTTTCTCAGTCCGTGAGTGGTACCGGCACTGTTGCTGCTCGGTCATCAAGTCACGTCCAGCTCTGTGTGACCCCACGGGCTGCAGCACGCCAGGCTCCTCTGTCCTTCAGTATCTCCCAGAGTTTGCTCAGATTCGTGTCCATTGTGTTGGTGATGCCTTCCAACCATCTCATCCTCTGCCACCCGCTTCTGCCCTCAGTCTTTCCCATCCAGTGAGGACACTAGCAGTTACCCAACTCCACTTGCCTTCCCTCTGGGCTGTCCTAGCCTGGAGGCCATGCACCCAGCTGAAAGCCCACGTCCCCAGCCTCCTTGGCAACCAGAAGTGTCCAGTGAGATGCAGGTAGGATTATGCCTGGGGACAGGCATCCGGGAAGGTCATTGGGCGGGTCTTCTGGTAGCTTGAACCTGGCCAGAATCTCCTTTTCCAGTCAAACCTGGGGACTTAAGATAATTAAGGAAACATTTTCCTAGGACTTAGCGAGTTCAGCCTGACGGAATTCTCCCTCTTCCCTAAAGCAGGTGTGGGATGTGTCCTGGCTGGGCGGGAGGGGCAGGTGTGGGCAGAGGAGAGTCTCCGGGTAAAACCTTGGGAATGACCCTGGCTTGTCCTTCCTGGTGGGGGTGGCATGTCCAGAGACTGCAGAGCTGCCAGGAGTTGGGGGAGCAGGCGGGCGGGAGTCAGAGACAGAACCCCACCTTCAGAGCCAGCCAAGGTCAGGCTGAAAGGGGCGCCTCTTAGCCAAGACAGGACGGAAACGCCCAGGTCTCTGACCTTGCTGGAGAGTCTGAGGGAGGCCGGGGTGGAGGAGCTCCCTGCCGCCGCCTCCAGGGCCCGGATGCTGCCCCTTCGGCGGGGCTGGACCCGGTGGGCGGCAGCACAGGGACCCGGTGGCAAAGCCTCAGGAGGGTGCGCAGAGGTCACTGGCGAGGCCCCACCCCAGAGCAGGGCCACAGGGCCCCGTGAGTCGCCGCGGCGTGGAGCACAGCCCTTGCTGGCCGGTCTCCCCCATGACGCATCTCCCCGGTGCGTGTGGTCACCGCACAGGCTGGTCCGGGGGTGTGTGCCAAGTTTTCAGTCATCTACAGGAGAGGCCGTCTTAGACACGAAGCTCGGCTAACAGACAACCCTCAGCAGAGCAGGGGAGTGTGCAGGAGTCGGGAAATTCCTACTTCTCTTCTGAGGCTCAGTTTCCTCAACTCTAAAATGGAAACAGTAAAGCTGCCGGGCTGTAACAACTAACTAAGGTCATGTATTTAAAGCAGCAGATCTCAAACTTCATCCATCTGAAGAGCATTCATCTTGCTAAATTTTTATTAAATTAAAAAATTTAATTAAAAATAATCATTTATTCTTGTTAAAATACAGATGACAGAGGCCTGCCTCCAGAGTTTCTGATTTCATCGAGCCGGGTGGGGCCTGAGAATTTGCATTTTGAACAGATTCCCAGGTGCTGCTTCTGCTTGTTGGGGGGTTGCACTTCCAGGACCCCCGCTGGAAAACACCAGGGCTCTTCTGGAGGCTTGTACACGCAGTGTTCACGAGTGCCCTTCCTTCTTCTTGTTCATGCAACGGGCGTCTATAACACGAGGCTTAGACTGATGACTCGATTTCTGGCACACATGCTATTAATAATCGCTTGGTCTTCTGATATCAGCCTGGTGTGCAAGTAAGTAGCTGCAATGTAATATAATCTTTCTAGGAATGATGTTGCTGTGTGGTCGCTCAGTCACGTCTGGCTTTTTGCAACCCCGTGGACTGTAGCCCTCCCAGGCTCCTCTGTCCATGAGATTTTCCAGGCAAGAACACTGGAGTGGTTGCCATTTCCTCCTCCGGGGCTCTTCCTGGGGATAGACCCTTCATCTACTGCATGTCTTGCATTGGCAGGCGGGTTCATTACCAGAGCCACCTGCGAAGGCCTTCCAGGGATAGTACCGAAGTACCAGGCATAGTACCTTCCAGCTTAGTACCAAAGCTAATATTTGTGCAGACTCTCATGAGCATACTTACACTTGATCATCACCAAGTCCTGGTTTTGCAGGAGAGGACGCCGAGGCTGAGAGAGCTTAAGGAACACGATGAAACTCACGCAGCGGGCCCGCAGCTGAGCCCAGCCTCAGACACAGGCCTTCTGACCTTACAGCTGCGCTCTACCCACTGAGTGCGGCCAGCATGGCTTTCTGTTATTGCAAACTCGAAGGAAGGCAGGTCTACCCGCTTTGCCATACACCTTTAATGAGGGGACTGATTTGCTGCAAGTCCCTGAGCGCAAAGGCTTTATCGCTTCCAGCCCCAGGAGCAGCCAGAAAGTGTGGGTGTGGCTGGCTTGTCAGTGCTGTCCCGAGGCACGCTCGGCCCTAACCAAGGACTCCGCAGCAGCTCCTTCCATGAGAAATCCTGCCCTCCTGCGGACTTCACTCGAACAGGGATGCTCCCCCAAGGCCCCCATCCTCAAGGACTATGTTAGCGCTGATGTGTCGAGGAGGAAAGAGTTCAGAGCCACGTTCAATCAGGGAAACTGCTGAAAAGCACTCGGAAGTGACATTCCGCCCAGGGAAGAGGAGAGCCAGCCACTTCCCAGAGAGAGAAGTCCCTGGGGTGAAAGAGGGGCCGCTGGTCTCCTATGCAGGAGGGTGTGGAGCCAAAAAGACTCTCGCTCCAGTGCAACAGGGGATGGAGGCTCAGCTGCGAGGAGCAGGCACGGGGGCAGCTGGGGAAGGGAAGAGGCTGGGGCCACACAGACCCGGCTGCCTCCTGGGCTCCTCCGCATGCAGGGCAGCCCCGGGCACGTTCCCAGCCTCTGCACACACCTCTGGGGGCAGCCACGGGAATTAATGAGGCTCTCGCCCACAGGGCCCATCCGCTCCCCGCCCCTGCCTGCTGGGGCCTCCCTGTTGAGCGCCTTTGTCTTATTTTGCTTGTGCCGTTACTTTGGTTTCCTTGCATCTTCCATCAGAACATTGCTCCTTTTTAGAAACTTTTAATTTAGGGTGGGGGGATAGCTGCTTACCAATGTTGTGATAGTTCTAGGCAGACAGCAAAGGGACTCAGCCATACATATATGTGTGTCCATTCTGCCCCAACTCCCCTCCCATCCAGGCTGCCAGAGAACACTGAGTGGAGTTCCCTGAGCTGAGCATCGGTCCTTGTTGGTTATCCATTTTAGATAGAGCAGCATGTACGTGTGGACCCCAAACTCCCTACCTGTCCCTTCCCCCCGCTTCCCCCCCACCCCATCAACCATAAGTCCGAGGAACATCGCTCTTATTTGGCAATGAGAACTCTTCTATAATAGTGCTGCGGGGAGAGGGGTGCTCCAGGTGGTCGTGCTGCGATCTTTGTGGGCACGGTGGATGGTCTGGGCTTCCTGTGGCCTCACCTCTGGGGTCCAGCCTTTTCCAGGCCTTGTCTCCAGACTTCCTGAAGAGTCCATGAACTCCGGACACCCTTCCAGCACATTCCCCTGTGCTCGCAGCTGCCAGAATCGCTTGCCAGTTACTCGCAGCCCTGACTGATGCACGTCTAGACTGGAGTCAGCGGAGGAGTGTCAGGGTATGTTAGATGATCGCCGTTCACTAACTCGGATCCTAGGGCCAGACTTAATATCATGGATGTGACTGCTTTTAGGCAAGATTCAGTCTTTCTTAATAGCAGAATGAAGCAAGTCCAGTTGGTGATGCAAGAAAAGTGTGCTTGAGCAGCGCCTGTTCTTGGGGGCCTGGGCGGGGCTGGGGGCCATCTTCTCTCCCTTGGCTTCCAGATCACGGCGCAGTTGCTCTGACAGCAGGGCCGCTGTCACCGGGTGCGAATCTGTCTGTTCCCCAAAGATGCTGAAAGTCGTGACGGGAGAAGGGAGCCGTCTTGGCCTCCTAAGATCCAGCCTGGACGTCACAGGAGGATCGGGGGGAGTGCCTAGGAGAAACATTCTCTCCAGGCCCCACTCACTCCTCTTCCTAGGAGGGAAACACCCACCAGGCACGTGCGTTGTGGTGCTGTTGTGTCCGACTCGCTGCAGCCCCATAGACTGTGGCCTGCCAGGCTCCTCTGTCTGTGGAGTTCTCCAGGCAGGAACACTGGAGTGGGTTGCCATTCCCTTCTCTAGGGATCTTCCCGACCCAGGGGTCAAACCCTCGTCTCTTGTGTCTCCAGCATCGGCAGGCGGGTTCTTCACTACTGGGCCATCAGGGAAGCGCCACTGCAGGGCACACTGTAGAAATCACCAGGCTGGAACAGCTGGGAGGGCCTGTGAGAGGCGGACACGGCCAGAGGGGTACTCTTCCCTTAGACCATGCACCTGGGGGCCCCTGGCCTGCAGTACCTTCCCACCAGTGAAGGGGCCTTTATGGGGGATGTTTCGAGGGCTCCCCACTCCAGAGCAGTGATCCATGCCTGAGGATCAGGGACCATATCTTAGCAGGGACCAGGGTTTATCCGCAGCATCTTGGAGCCCAAAGAGCAACTTGGAAGATGGGGACCATCCTGGACAAAGGCCTTGGCCCCAGTCTCCACCCCCCAGGTTTCTAAAGCCACAGGAGCTAGGGGGCTTCGTGACGAAGAAGGGGAAGAATGGACCCTCCAGGATCTCTTGAGGCTGATATTTCTGCCAGTCACTGGGTAGAGGCCCAAAGTGGTTGAAACTTGATTTTGAGATATACAGCAGTGGGATCCTTGGTGCAGAATTCATAGTCAACACGTCACGTTTCCACTTTTCACTCTGCAGGTTTCACAGTAGTCAGTCATTGTACAGCTGAGTCAGCACAGGGGTTTCCTCATCACAGAAGCAAGCTCTGCAAGCCGGCTCTGGGCAGGGAGCAGGGCTGCGTGTTTTTGACAGAATGGAGCTCCGTCTAAGCTCGATGTGGGTTTCCAGCCCTGGACTCTTTCCTCCACTTGCTCTTTGGTGTCATCTCTTTCTGGCTGCTTGAGTCCCTTCCTTGATGCTTCACTCAACATCACTCCCAGCTGGGCGGTGGTCTCCTCTTCCTGGCTCCCTGGGGGCCTTCTGCAATCTCAGGACTATGTCCCTTGCCCTCAGACCAAAACCTGAACTACTTGGGCATCTGAAGCAACCACGAGTCCCCAGCCCAGCGACACACCCACCTGCGGTGCCTCACAGTCTCTCGGAGGAACGTAACAGTTTATCCAGGTCCTCTGAGCGGATGTTGGGAGGCTCGGGCAGAGGGCCAGGCACCTGTCTGTTCAACCATCTTCCCAGGCCATTCTGGAGCTCAACCAGGCTCGCGGACCATACTTCTGGCCAGAGATGCTCAAGCTGCCCACTTCCTAACCACAGAAGAGAGCCAGTCAGGTGCCTCTGGGAAGACTCTGGGTCCAGCGTCCAAGAGCCCACAGAGCTGAGATGTCTTCCAAGACTGGTGTTCTGTCCTGCTCAGAGGCAGGTTCTGGAGTCAGAGTGCCTGTGTCTGAATCGCAGCTCTATGTCAGAGCAGCTGCAAGGTGCTTAACCTCCGAGAGCCTCAGTTTCTGCATCTGAGAAAGGGGAACATACAGTGCCCAGAACTGTGAGGATTACGCGAGGTAATGGAGAGCGCCGAGCACAGTGCCTGGTGCGCAGTGGGGACTGAGCACCAGGATCAATAAGCAGCTGGGGCTTTGATGGTGGTGCAGGGGGCGTGCTCCACGGCGATATCTGGTCCGGAAAGAACAACGAAGCCCGTGCACCAGACGCACTGAGCCTGTGCTCCACAACAAGAGAAGCTGAGCACCGCAACTCGAGACAGCCCACGCGCAGCAACAAAGACCCAGCACAGCCACAAATAAAGTAATAAATAGTTCTTTTAAAAGAGCAGTTTGAACAGGAGTGGCTGGTGGAGCGAGAGCCCCTCCGCGTCCACCCCTCCGCACCCCGCCCCGCTGCACCCCGCCCCACCCCAGAAGTCAGGCTTGTTTCCCGGAGAGCCCACCGCTGTGCGAGCTGCTTGAACTGCTGCTGCTTTATCAGCCGCGCCTTCCGGGAGGCTTGTCCGACGGTGCTGAGTGAGAGCGTGTCGCAGGTAGGCGCCACTTACGGCCCGGAGCCACTGCGCCTGCTCCGCCACCCACCGAGCGCTGATGGGCTTCAGATCAGTCGCTCCTGAATTGCTGTCCTGCCGCTTCGGTCTGAGTACAGAGGAGCCAGTAATGAGCCCAGACTGATGAGCCATCAGGTAGAAGCGTTCTTCCCTTTCCCCCTGTGAGACTTCATTGACTCCCTGGCGGAGCTGTGAATTATCCTGGTCTTGTTGGCAGCGCTGGCTTCCTGTTGGCTGGCCTACTCAGCGAGAACAGGACAGTCCTGGGGACAGGACGCTCACCTGCACACCTTGGTCCTATTTCTCTGAAATTCCAGACTCAGATAGGTGGTCTCCTAGCTCCCCGTCTTTTTGTAACTAATTCAGTGAGCAAAACAAACAAACCCCGGCTAGGAATGTTGCCACAGCAACAAACAAGGCTGCTAAGGGACCCATCCTGCAGTTGCCTCAGTGACTGAGAGGGTGTTTGCAGTCTCTTCTAGAGCAGCCTCTTGGGGCTGTGTGTGTGTGTGTGTGTGAGAGAGAGAGAGAGAGAGAGAGAGAGAGAGAGAAGGATGAAGGGATGGGTCAGCTCCTTCAGGATTCTTACCTGTCGTTTCAGAGACTTACATCTGCGTGTTAGGCCTCCTCTGCGTATCAGATTCATGGCAGAGCCTTGGTCTCTCCGGGGGATGTCTAGGGCTGGGTGCAGCAAGGGCTCCTTAATCAATAAAAGCAGGGCAACAGGAGAGGCGGGCGCAGGAGTCCAAGGTCAGCTTGGTTTGTGGCGACGGTGGACGTGAGAAATGCAAGACTCGGTGCGGAAGATTTTCACAAGGTGAAGAGCTCAGTGCAATGCAAGCGTACTCAAGTCTGCTGAACTACGCGCTTAAAAATGGTCAAGACGATGCGTGTGTTGTGTGTACGCATTCTACCATAACTTTAAAATAAATAGAAATTTATAGACAATTTTTTAAAAATTGCATGACTGACCCATACCTGGCTCCTTTTGGTGCCTCAAGAGCCAAAGCCTTTCTCCCTGGAACTGCTTCTTATGCAGAGTTCTCAGAAATGCACTTTATAGCTCACTGCATGCAAACCACCATTATGATATGACAAGTTCAAAACATTTGGAAGTGTTGAGCCTTACACAAAAGAGTCCCAGACCTTCCACATTTTCACCCATTTTTTCTCTTTCTTTTTTATTTTTTAAATTATGAAAGTATGATAACACATTTACAGAAGACTTGGAAAATACAGAACAAAGTTACATATAGTCCCACTATATACTGAAACTATTTTTAAGTAGATAAATTAAGAGTTTTTAGTTGGAGTTTCAACATCAAACTCTCAAAAATTAATAGAATGAATATTCAGAAAAGTAGACGGATATAGTAGACCTGAAAAGTAGCATGAACCAATTCAACATAAGATTTATACAATTTTCACACAACCGTAGGATACAAATTCTATTCAAGTTTTCATAGACTATAAGCTAGGAGACACTGGAACATATCCAGAGACATAAAACAAGATGCAAACATTTCATTCACACATTGAAAACAATTTGCTCGCGTCATGTAGCGTGTGGGGTCTTAGTCCCCAGACCAGGGATGAAGCAAGACCTCGGCCGAGAAAGCATCAGGTCCTAACACTGGACCACCAGGGAGGTCCCAACTCCCATCTGTGTAGCTCGCTTGCGTAGCGCTCTCTGATCATAAAGTGACACAATTAAAAAATGTTTTCTAAGTTTTAGAAAAGGCACAGGAACCAGAGATCAAATTGCCAACATCTGCTGGATCATGGAAAAAGCAAGAGAGTTCCAGAAAAACATCTATTTCTGCTTTATTGACTATGCCAAAGCCTTTGACTGTGTAGATCACAATAAACTGTGGAAAATTCTGAAAGAGATGGGAATACCAGACCACCTGACCTGCCTCTTGAGAAATCTGTATGCAGGTCAGGAAGCAACAGTTAGAACTGGACATGGAACAACAGACTGGTTCCAAATAGGAAAAGGAGTACGTCAAGGCTGTATATTGTCACCCTGCTTATTTAACTTCTATGCAGAGTACATCATGAGAAACGCTGGACTGGAAGAAACACAAGCTGGAATCAAGATTACCGGGAGAAATATCAAAAACCTCACATATGTAGATGACACCACCCTTATGGCAGAAAGTGAAGAGGAACTAAAAAGCCTCTTGATGAAACTGAAAGAGGAGAGTGAAAAAGTTGGCTTAAAGCTCAACATTCAGAAAATGAAGATCATGGCATCCGGTCCCATCACTTCGTGGGAAATAGATGGGGAAACAGTGGAAACAGTGTCAGACTTTATTTTTTGGGCTCCAAAATCACTGCAGATGGTGACTGCAGCCATGAAATTAAAAGACGCTTGCTCCTTGGAAGGAAAGTTATGCCCAACCTAGATAGCATATTGAAAAGCAGAGACATTACTTTGTCAACAAAGGTCTGTCTAGTCAAGGCTATGGTTTTTCCAGTGGTCATGTATGGATGTGAAAGTTGGACTGTGAAGAAGGCTGAGCGCCGAAGAATTGATGCTTTTAAACTGTGGTGTTGGAGAAGACTCTTGAGAGTCCCTTGGACTACAAGGAGATCCAGCCAGTCCATTCTAAAGGAGATCAGTCCTGGATGTTCTTTGGAAGGACTTATGCTAAAGCTGAAACTCCAGGATTTTGGCCACCTCATGTGAAGAGTTGACTCATTGGAAAAGACTCTATGCTGGGAGGGATTGAGGGCAGGAGGAGAAGGGGACGACAGAGGATGAGATGGCTGGATGGCATCACAGACTCGATGGACATGAGTTTGGGTGAACTCCGGGAGTTGGTGATGGACAGAGAGGCCTGGTGTGCTGTGATTCATGGGGTGGCAAAGAGTCGGACACGACTGAGCGACTGAACTGAACTGCAGTTCCTTGTTAATGGTTTGTACTGTTTCCTCCAGACTTGGTCCATCTGTTGCTTTCAGTTCCCTGTAGTCAGCTCCTAGCAGCATCTCTCTCATTTCTTATCTTCGATCTGAGAAACCATATACTCAAGCTTACTAGAATTGTGTGTGAAGAGTAGCTTCACGATAGATGAACACTTGGCCCATCGATATTGCTATAAGAAGTTTCTAGAGGATAATAGAAGCTGTGGGCTGTAGAGTCAGATATGTGCGTGTGTGTGTGTCTGTCAGTCGCTCGGTCGTGTCTGACTCTTTATGACTCCATGGGCTGTAGCCCACCAGACTCCTCTGTCCATGGGATTCTCCAGGCAAGAATACTGGAGTGGTTGCCATTCCCTTCTCCAGGGGATCTTCCTGACCCAGGGAATGAACCCACCTCTTCTGCATTGGCAGGCAGGTTCTTTACCACTGTGCCACCGGGGAAGCCCACGTTGTATTCTCTTGAACAAGTCATCTGGCGTCTCTGGGCCATGACGCCCTAGTCTAGGTCTGAGATAAATGACACGTAGCAGATCGTCACCAATCTCAGCTTTCCGTCTTCCAGTCTGAATGTCTTTCTGTTCAGTTTAAGGACTTCAGTGTCCCAAGAAACTACTACAACTAGATGATTTTGTCCCTAAAACTAGGCACGTCTCTTCTTAGACACTTTGCAAATAAAACCTCTGTCATTTGCTCAGGAGGAGTAGAAATCGACCATGTAATAGGGTGTCAATACAGGTCCTGACTAGGCAGCTCAGGAAAACTGTTTTATTAACCTCCTACCTGGTGACCTTTGAGGGGAATGATGGGTTGATTACAAAATCTTCCCCTGCAGTTTAGAGAATGTTGTACAGGTGGGCACATACACACTGGTGAGTACGTTTTCCATATTTGTGGGCAGTGGGCTGGGGCCTGGGGGCAGTTATCTATATAAAGGGGGCTTCCCTGGTAGCTCAGCTGGTAAATAATCCATCTGCAGTGTAGGAGACCCCAGTTCAATTCCTGGGTGGGGAAGATCCCCTGGAGAAGGGATAGGCTACTCCAGTATTCTTGCCTGGAGAATCCCATGGACGGAGCAGCCTGGCGGGGTACAGCCCATGGGGTCGTAAAGAGTCGGACACGACTGAGCGGCTAAGCACAGCACAGTACATCTGTATAAACTCCCATCTCAAATTGTACTCATCAGTTGCCAAGCAGGTACAACTCTAATTGAAGTTATTCTGCTCAAATGACACACTCTCCAGGAAAAAATAAAAAATATTTCTGCTGTGAAATTGGTTTGCTGGTGTTCTGCCAAATGGAAGCCTTATCATAGTAAATATATCAACTTTAATTATTCATTTCTATTTGCTCGAAGAAATGTTCTTCTGTGACATACATCTGTTCCTACACTCCCTTGTTGCAGAAACATAAACGAAATAAGTCACTTTCACACACAAGTGTCGCTGTAAGAGTTTGGGTTGCTGACTGGTGTTCTCTATTCCTTTTGCACGTTTTCATTCGGCTGGAGAAAAGGTGGTGTCTGGGTAACAGGGAAGAACTGTGGACCAGAGATGAGGATCTTTTTAGGGTGCTTTCCAGTAAAGGGGGAAAAAAAGGCACAGGCTGCCATCTGCTATTACCGATGAACCAGGACACCTCTATCCACAGAAGTTCAGTAAGGCACCACCGGTTGGCCACATGCACGCCCTGAGTCTGAATCGACAGAACCAAAAACGAGACTTCAAGTCTTTGCAGCTTGTCTGTGAGTCACCGTGGCAGACACATCAGGGCCTGTTCCGCCATCTGGTGTTCACGGAAGGAAAGGTCCACCGAGCCGAGCTGAAACTGCCAGCGTTCATACATTATTGGTGGCTGTGAAATTGCTACGATCTCAGTGAAAGGCAATTCCATCCTCTCTGCCAAATTCCAACGGAAGACTGTTTGAGAACATCTATTAAAATTTAAAAGGCACACAGCCTCTGCCTAGTGATTCCACTTTTAGGAATTCATCTTATGAATGTTTGTGTCAAAAGGGCGTGTCAGAGGACGTCCCAGCGCCACTGTCTGCACTGAGAGAAGACGGAAGCGAGGTAAACGCCCGTCACCGGGGCCCCGGTTCTGTAGATCACGAGTGACCCACACAACAGGCACACCAGGCAGCTGCTGGAAGGAGGCTAACCCTCCTGCACTGCGGGGAATGTCAGCTGGTACAGCCACTGCGGACTGCAGCATGGGGGCTCCTTAATAACTAAAACAGGGCTATTCTATGACCCAGCAGTCCCACTCCTGGGCATCCACCTGGAGGAAATCGTACTTCTGAAAATACACAGACCCCAGCGTTCATAGCAGCTCTATTTATAATAGGCAAGACAGGAAGACAACCTACATGTCCATCCACAGATGACTGGATAAGGAAGACGTGGCATATTTACCCAGTGGAGTATTGCTCATCCACAAAGAAGAAGGAAATAGTGCCAGTTGCAGCAAGCTGGGTGGACCTAGAGATGATCATACTAAGGAGGCAGGCCAGAGAGAGACACGCATCATATGATAGCACCACTTCTTGAATAAACCCGTCCAGTTGCTGAAAAATCTTTTATTTGAAACATAGACGCCTTCTTCTCTATAAGTGCCGTTCATTAAGCAAATGAACAGGGACATTCATTAAGCGAATGTCCTCGGGGACAACTGAAAACCAATTTCAAATTTCTTCCACATAACAGCTATTGAAATGTTGGGAGACAGTTTTCTGAGTCTTCTCTCCTCTGTAGGGTAAACATCCACAGTTCATTGAATTATTGTTCTATTACATGACTTCAGAGTGTTTTTTTTTTTTAATCTTTCAGAGGGTCTAACTTTTCAATGTGTTCTTTGCAAACAGCCAGACTTCCGTCTGATCAGACAAAGCAATTGTGTCCAAGGTGGAAGTTGTCTGTCTGTGTCGTTGAACACAGTCTAATTCAATGGTATTTTAGCCGAGTCACTATTGAATCAGGCTAAGCTTGTGGTCTGTGGAAGCATCTAGAATTTCTTTAAGCTAGAACGGCTCTGTCCCCTACTTAATCAACCTACATACTGAGATTTACAGGTATCTTGTGAGATTTATCCTGTTCCAGCTAATGGGCTGGTTTATTTGCTATCAACTCTGTCTACATTCTCTCTGCTGTACAACAACTTAGAATTTATGGAATTTTTCAACTCTTCATCCAATTTATTGAAAATATTGAATAGAGAACATTCTAGTTTTCTTCTGAAAAGTTTTTCTAAATTATCATCTTTTCATAAAATGACCTGAGGATAGAAGAGTGTGTTTTTCTGTGTGGAATGCAAGAACCCTTGTTTCTAGGGCTTTGGGGCAGTGCAAATATATGAATGAGGGGATTCTGTGCTGAAGAAACTTATATGAGAACACATAGAAACAGAAGGAAAACACAAATGCGGTAGACGAGCTAAATAGTCAGTTGGACTTATTTTTACCTGGGAGACCAGGGGAATCGTCTCTTACGGGCCTCGATGTATTTGTGATGGTTGTATAATGAGATACTGCAAGCATGTTTCTTAAGGTCCATGATCTACTTGAGAGGTCCATCTAAATCAACCCTGTTGTGTGTCCACACTCACTCTGTGCTGCGCTTAGGCACTCAGTCATGTTTGATTCTTTATGACTCTATGGTCTGCAGCCCACCAGGCTCCTCTGTCCGTGGGGATTCTCCAGGAAAGATAATTGGAGTGGGTTGCCATGCCCTCCTCCAGGGGATCTTCCCAACCCAGGGATCAAACCCAGGCCTCCTACATTGCAGGCAAATTCTTTACCACCAGAGAAGCCCAAGAATACTGGAGTGGGTATCCTATCCCTTTTCTAGAGGGTCTTCCCAACCCAGGAATCGAACCAGGGTCTCCTACATTGCAGGCAGATTCTTTACCAGCTGAGCCACCAGGGCAGCAGGGTGCTATTAAAAGACAAGTCTTCAAACACTTTGCTAGAATGGAGACACGCTATCATGAAAGCACTTCTCCTTATTTACTCTCCTAAAACAATGTCAGAAACAGAACTGGGCTTTATTTGTTGTAACCTGTTGGAAGAGGTCACATGTCTTTCAGTTATCATTCCCATTCATCGAAATGCATACAAACCATCTTCTTAAATAATTTTTACCCCCGGGCTGTGGATTTATATCAAACATCACAATCTATTGGTTTTCCTCCTGTGTCTTCAGGGATCTTTCTTGCTTATCATTTTAAAAAATTCCCTTTTCTCCCACCATCAAGTGATTAAAAACATACTACATGAAATAGGGAAGTAAACAAGACAAAAAATCTCTTCCTAACTGGATTATTCTTCATACTTTGGTGCATTAACTTCCAGTGTTTTCCTGTATTTTCTTTACACAGATCACAGTGCAGTACATACGTGTTTTGAAATAAAATGCCCCTGGTCCTGGATCGTCTTCCTTGATATCCCGTCATGTAAAGATTGATGACAGTGATGTTGTGGTCACAGTTACAAGTTCACGCAACTTGGGATATGTTTTCCTGGGTTGACAGCCCTGAAATGCATTTGGGACAGCTGGTTGCTTACATGATTTTCTAGCAAAGCTTCATTTCCATCTCTATGGTATATTTTACTTTTTTTGGTGTAAGTATAATTTTCTTTGTTGGATAAGCCATATGAAAACTAAAAACTAAATAACAGAGCTCCCTCTGGGTCAGTTAGCATTGCACTGTGTTAGAACTTTTGCTGCTGCTAAGTCACTTCAGTCGTGCCCGACTCTATGCGACCCCAGAGACGGCAGCTCACAAGGCTCCCCCGTCCCTGGGATTCTCCAGGCAAGCACACTGGAGTGGGTTACCATTTCCTTCTCCAATGCATGAAAGTGAGAAGGGAAAGTGAAGTCGCTCAGCCGTGTCTGACTCTCAGCGACCCCATGGACTGCAGCCCACCAGGCTCTTCTGTCCATGGGATTTTCCAGGCAAGAGTACTGGAGTGGGGTGCCATTGCCTTTTAAACATTGTCAAATAACTGTTCTGGAAAGCAGCAAGCCATATATATTGATATTCTTAAAAATATTTTGCCCCAAGTAATTCCACCTCTAGAAAAAAGATCCTAAGGAAGAAACTTATCCAAAGATTTTGCCAAAGAACTTAGCTGTGGGGTTATTCATAATGTTGCAACATACCAACTAAATGTCCAAAAGCAGGGAGATGGTTAAAGTAGAGACGATGGAAGAGTACGTAGTTACTTTCAGGAAGCATGCTCGTAGAGCGTTGAATAATGATTCAGGAAAGCACCCATGACAGGGAAATAAAACACCAAATTGTATTCTGAATATGGCCCTGATTCTGATATATAAAAATGCCAGAATGACTTAACTCTACATTGTGAGGTTTTGAGATTTTTTTGGAAGACATTTTTGAGTGTTTGTTTGTTTGCTTTTGGCCTTGCAGTATGCAGGATCTTCCCTGACCAGGGCCTAAACCTGTACTCCTGCACTGTGAGCACAGTCTTAACCAGTGATCCACGGGGCATCTGAGATGCTGCTGCTGCTGCTGCTAAGTCGCGTCAGTCGTGTCCGATTCTCTGCGACCCCATAGACGGCAGCCCAACAGGCTCCCCCGTCCCTGGGATTCTCCAGGCAAGAACACTGGAGTGGGTTGCCATTTCCTTCTCCAATATCTGAGATGTTATGGGATTTTTAAATATTTGCTGGGCTTCCCCGGTGGCTCAGCTGGTAAAGAATCTGGCTGCAATGTGGGAGACCTGGATTCGATCCGTGGGTTGGGACAAGTCCCTGGAGAAGGGAAAGGCTACCCACTCCAGTGTTCTGGCCTGGAGAATTCCATGGACTGTATAGTCCATGGGGTCACAAAGAGTCAGACATGACTCAGCGACTTTCACTTCACTTCATACGTTTGTTTTCCAGATTTATGCAAACAATACAACATTCCTTTTATAAAGAGGAAGATACACATAATTTCCATATGCACCAACCTCTTCCTATTCTGGCCCCCAGACTTGGCTGTCTTTGCAGACTTTGACTTGTCCTGTGCTGGGGTCAGCTGAGGTCCTGATGGTTTGCAGACTGTGACTTGTCCTCTGCTGGGGTCAGCTGAGGTCGTGACAGTTTGCAGACTTGGTTTGTGCTGCACATGGATTCATTCCATGTAAGAGTCCCCTCCTTCCACCCGTTTTCATCTTTATTTTTTAACATGGTCTTTTTATATCCGAGCTCATCAGAGAACTTCCCGGGAAGTGTCGTGTCGGTGTCCCTGGCTGCCTTTTCATTTTCTTCTACGTCGGATCATCAGCGAACGCGCTTTCAGCACTTTTCTCTCCGGCCTCGTGTGCTCACCCTGTTACCTTTCAGCATCTCGAGCGCTGAGGCCGCTCGGTGTGGACACGATGTCCCACGGTGCGCTTCTCGACACAGTGCGTCACACCCGGGCGTGGGGTCCCAGGCGCCTCCTCTTTGGGTTCCGGAATGTCACGGCCTTTTGTCCTAACCTGGGGCTTTGTGTGAAGTGGGGAAAGGGAGGAAGCTGGGGGTGAACCCCAACCTGCACATCAGGGCCGGACCGAGGGCCAAGTAGACAGCTCTGGAGCCACTGGCTGGGGCTTCCAGTGGCCACTAGACAGCCGGGGGTGAAGTAAGGACTCCACTGAGTCCCGGGGAAACGTGTGAGTTCCCGACGCAGGGAACTGGGAAGCTATTAAACGTGTGTGAAGTGCATCCCTACTTCTGTGTGTGTGGATTTTCATACACACACATCTTATTTTTCCCCAAACATGGAAATAGATTTTCTGTCTTGTCTATTGATGAGATTTTAAAAATCAGTAAAAACAAAATAACACAAAAATCTGATGTACTGAAAAAAAGGAAGAAAGTAAATGCCTGTATTTCACCGCCTGCCGATGACTGGCACGCACGCTTGGCAGCAGGGCCCGGAACGTATGTCGTCCTCTCTTTTTGTCTCTTGCTCTTTGCGGTTTCTGGTCACGAGGACCAGTTCAGTGAGTCTCATTGAAATCTACTTGTGTTTTGGTGCCTTCGTGCTCAAAAACGTATGCTCCTGTACAGGAATTTCCAGGACTCTGCTGTGAGACATCTGAGGCATTGATATCAATGCTAAGAAGAATGTTAACGAGAGCCAGATTTCATCGAGCACTCAGTTTAAGCCGGCGTTTTGTAAGCCCTCTGTGTGCGCTCTAATTTAATCCTGACCACAGGCACATGAAGTAGGTTTTTATTGGCTGCACCACGTGGCGTGTGGGATCTTAAGCTCCCCAACCAGGGATCAATCCCACGACACCTGCAGTGGACGCTCAGAGTCCTAGCCACGGGACCACCAGGGAAGCCCTCATCCCAGTTTAGAGATGGAAACCTGACCGTAGGCTGTGACTTGCCCCCGAGGCCACAGTTAGTAAGGCGCAGAGTCATCAGGGCTCAGACATGGGTGGACCCTGATGGAAGCTTCTGACCCTGCCTAGGATATCACACAAGGTTGTGGGCTTGTCCCCCTTCCCTGACGGAGTCACCCGCGAGGAACCGTGTAACAGGCTCATTTTCTCTGGTTCCCCTTCTCCTCCATAGACTCTGGATCCCACCGTGGGAACTTGCCACACTGAGTTTAATACCCGAGCCTCTGGGTTAATGAGGCTCCAGCAAAATCCCCACTGGTTCCTGAGTGACGTCCTCAGTCCTTTGCTAGAAGTCCAGTCTTCTGGCGTCCCAGGCCAGGATCTGGGAAATAAGAGCCTCTCTCCGAAGCCTCCTCAGGAGAGCAGCTGGTCTTCAGCGGCGACACGGCCGGCGTGTGCGTGACCAGCTTCATAAGCCTGTCTCCTGCCCAGTGAGGTTGAGCAGGTGGGTTTGGAGAGTGAGAACGGAGGACGGGAGAGGGCAAGCCGAACCAGGGATTTCCTTCCCTCCCACACTGGCCTCACCCCGGTCTGTCTCCTCCGCTGTGGTCAGTGTTCCTTCTGAAACACATGCTTGATTGCGAGCCTCCCAGCACTGCCGTCAAGCTGGGCTCAACTCTTAAACACGGCAACTGAGGCGCCTGTGTCATCCCGAGCCTACGCCGTCCCCAGCCCCGTTTCCAGGGCTCCTCGCCTGAAATAGCTGCTCCAGCAGCGTTCAGCCATGGGGCATCTCTCGGGAACACAGCCCGCTGCCTTGCGCCTCTGGCTCTCACAACTGTGTCCTTACCACCTCACCTGCTGCCCTCTGAACTGCCAAGCTCAAGGTTCTTTAAGACATAACCCGAGGGAAATACCCTGTGTAGAATCCCTGCAGATGCTTCCAAGGAAAATAAGTACCTTGGGTTTTCTTCTGTAGCATTGTATTTCAGCCCTAGAAAACCGTGAATTCCTTGCGGACAACGGTCAAGACTTGCGTTTTTCTGAGATTCCAATGCCAACTGCCAAGTACAGCTTAATAAGGCATTGGGAAATACTTGCAAAAGAAAGACTGAGTTTGTGGAATCTAGGAAGTAATTCACAGGGGATCAAGGAGTCACACACTATAGAAAGTATAAAAGGTAATCTCATGTTGGCAAGACAGAGGATTACGTGGTAGAACCTTATCAGTAGAACTTAGGTAAATATTGACATGCCGAATCAATGGGTCTTAACCCCCACTGCAATCATAATTACCTGGGACTTTAAAAAAATCCCAATGCCTGGACTGTCCCCTCAGAAATTCTGTTCAATTTTTCTATTTTTTTGAAAAAATTCTGGTAGATTATACTGTGTATCCAAGGTTAAGAATAACAGCTTTACATAAAAATATAAATTGCAGTATATAAAGATACTAGCTGGGGCTTCCCTGGTGGCTCAGTGGTAAAGAATCCTCCTGCCAATGCAGGAGACAAGACACATAGGTTCGATCCATCCCTGGGTGGGAAGATCCCCTGGAGAAGGAAATGGCAACCCACTCTAGTATTCTTGCCTGGAGAATTCCCTGGACAGAGGAGCCTGGTGGGCTACAGTTCATGGGGTCACAAAGAGTCAGGCATGGCTGAGCGACTGAGCAGGCACCTATGCACACAGAGATATGAGTTGCTACGAGGTGAAGGCAGTTTGCAAGCAGGCCGTCCCAGAATTTGCACAGATGTCTCAGTGCAGACACAAGCTAACCAGGCATTTCTAGACACACGTGGCCGTGCCCGTGAAGCTCGCGACAAGTGCCTTCAGCCTCTCTGTGAATGTGCTCATAGTTCCTGATCCACTTTGCTATCACTGGAGCAAAGACACCTGCATCTTTCCACTGAGGGCTTATTGGTGAATAGTAGTTAGACTCTTAACCCAGAAAGAGACAGCTTTCAAATTTTTTTTAAAAATCTAAACTATTGCTAAATGTTTGATGTTATGGTCAAAGTCTCTGCTTGTGAAGTAAACAAAGGTTTTGAACATGTGATGCAACGTGATTTCAGGAATACAAAACTTTGGACTCTGAGTCTAGGTCTTGCTAGTTAATTTACAAAGTAGAGTAGGAAAGCATATAAAGTCATTCAGAATGTTCCCCTTTTTAAACAACTGTGATATAGTTGATATATGATATCAGGCTAGCTTCAGGTATGTTGCATGGTGATTTGACGTGAGCACAGATTATGAGAGGATTGCCCCCATGCAGAGTAACTACAGCATTCTCAGCCACACTTCTTCTGCTGTGTCCCCAGGGCGTGCTTATTTTATACGTGGAGGTTTCTACCTCTTCATCCCTGTCTCCTATTTCACCGCTCCCCCAAGTCATTAAGAATTTTAAGTGCAAGGTCCTAGGTCTCTTGTGAAACAAATACTGTCCTGTATTCTTCAACCCAAGTGTCTATTTGGCTCTGTATTCTTGTTCATGGTTAATAAAACATAATATCCCACGTGCAACACTAAATCCCAGGGTTGTCTACTCTTCAGTGATGATTATAAACCCTAACAGTACAAAGCAGGCACTTGATTTGTCAAAATTCCTTGGATTTTTGTCTTAATGGTCTTTCCATTTGCTCTGCCAAATTAAACTTTAATGGCAAGTTTAAATGTGTCTTTAAAATGTCATTTAACATCAATTATCAGTCGGCTCTGTGGTTATCATATTACTGAGTTATCGCTGGGGTGTGAGTTAACCATATGGAAAGGAAGATAGACACGACTACGCATCACCCAGCTGGTGTCAAGTTACAGCAAAAGCACATGGCAGACTGGGGGGCGGATGAGTGCATCTCGTCCTGAGGCTTATCACAGGCTTTTCATTGGACCCGTGTGTGTGTCTGTGCAGACTCTGGGAACATCTTGTAATTCTGACATGTTCAAGTGGTGAGGCACTTAGAATTAATAGCAATAATAATTATAATTTATAAGTTGTAGATTACCATCCATTATGTTTGTATTTTATTTTACAAAGAAAGGAAATTTTTATTAGCCAAAAAATAAAAAAACCCACGTGATTCTCCTCCAAAGCTCTCGAACTAACTTGGATTTAGTGGTTTCTTTATTTTCCTGCTATTACTGTTTTTTGCATCATTTTCCAAAGTTCTGTAGCTGGCAAATAGGAGCTGTTGTCAATGACTCAAAAAGTATTTTTATAATAATCTCATCACTGGTCCTCGCAGTGTCTATCACTTAGTTTGGGACTTCTCTGGTGGCTCAGATGGTAAAGAATCTGTCTGCAATGTGGGAGACCTGGGTTCGATCCCTGGGTCGGGAAGATCCCCTGGAGGAGGGCATGGCAACCCACTCCAGTATTCTGGCCTGGAGAATCCCCATTGGACAGAGGAGTCTGTGGATTACAGTCTGTGAGGTCACAGAGTTGGATACGACTGAGTGACTAAGCACAGTGCAGCCCAGCACTTAGGATACGACTGAGTGACTAAGCACAGAGCAGCCCAGCACTTAGCATACGACTGAGTGACTAAGCACAGTGCAGCCCAGCACTTAGGATATGACTGAGTGACTAAGCACAGCGCACACAGCACTTAGGATGCGACTGAGTGACTAAGCACAGTGCACATAGCACTTAGGATACGACTGAGTAAGCACAGCACACACAGCACTTAGGATACATCTGAGTGACTAAGCACAGTGCACACAGCACTTAGGATACATCTGAGTGACTAAGCACAGCACACACAGCACTTAGGATACGACTGGGTGACTAAGCACAGCGCACACAGCACTTAGGATACGACTGGGTGACTAAGCACAGTGCACACAGCACTTAGGATATGACTGGGTGACTAAGCACAGCACACACAGCACTTAGGATACAACTGACTAAGCACAGTGCACACAGCACTTAGGATGTGACTGAGTAAGCACAGCACACACAGCACTTAGGATACATCTGAGTGACTAAGCACAGTGCACACAGCACTTAGGATACGACTGGGTGACTAAGCACAGTGCACACAGCACTTAGGATACGACTGGGTGACTAAGCACAGCGCACAAAGCACTTAGGATATGATTGGGTGACTAAGCACAGCGCAGCACAGCACTCAGTTTGCATCTGCTACCAAAAATGTTTTCTTCTCAATTTCAAACTTCTCAAAATTTTTTCTTTTCCCGATACCCAGCCTGTAGGTCTCTCTCTCTCTTCCTCCATCCACGTCAGCTCTTTATTATACAGGACACTTTGGCCCTTTTCATTCGTTTTCTCTCTTCTCCACTCTTTGAAGGAATTCTCCACAATAACCCCAAGCCTGTGTGTGATGTAGAAAACAAACATCTTTCTCTTTAGCAGAGGTAGCCGGGAACGTGCCCAGTAGTGGGGTTGCTGTGCCATATGGTAGCCTTATTCCTAGTTTTCTAAGGATTCTCCACACTGTTCCCTACAATGGCTGTATCAGTGGCATCAATATGCATACACTATCGGGGATAAAGTGGACAGGTGGGGAGAAATTGCTGCAAAACAGAGGGAGCCCAGTCTGGTGCTCTGTCATGACCTAGAGGCAGGAAGAGAGGGAGGCTCAGGGCGGGGAGGGGATATATTTATAATTATGGCTGCTTTTACATTGTTCAATGGCAGAAACCATCACGATATTGTAAAAATTGAAAAACAAAAAAAGAAAAGGAAGTTGGAGTGTGTGCGTGTGTGTGCACGTGTGTGTGTGCATGTGTGCATGTGTGTGCAGGTGCATGTGTGCATGTGCGTGCGCGTGTGTGCGTGTGTGCATGTGTGTGCGTGTGCATGTGTGTGTGTGTGAAAGAGCGAGAAGACTGTGACCATCATGAGAGGGAGGGCCAGCCTTGTTTTATGTTGGCGGCAGCACACTGCTCTCCTCACCACAGAACACCACGTTCATTAGCATCGCTCAAGAGTCACTGTCTGCCAAGAGCATGTCTCAAACCAATGTGTCTGCAGGAACTTCAGACTTGGGTGTAAAACACCATCACCCAAATGAGAACAGGCAAAGCTGTTTATCCAGAGCTTGCTATCGGAAGGCAGTCAGACATCATCATGTTTGGCAGAGACCCAGAATCAGTTAAAGGAGTGGGAAAGCTTTACTGCCGATGAAGTGGAAAGCCTCGAGTAGGCCCTGATGGCAGGGCTTTGTGGGGGCAAGTCGGACACCCTACGTGATTCATCACAGCAACTCGCCTGGTTCTCTCTGGCGGGCCTAGCCCGCCCGGTCGCTCCAGCGACCGTGGTCAGAGTCCTGTTTTTATATGCCGTCTAGCCATTGTCCACGTGCTTATTCAGCCCCTGAGAGTGAATGACATGAGAACTGGGGTCCTGAGTGGCCCCTCTGAGCCCGCTCGAGAGCATCCTTGACACCTGCCCGTCCTCTCCCGCTCTCCTGTGCTTCTTAGCGTCCGGACTTGTAATTTTACATCGACCTTCCAGTCCCCCAAGCAGAGCTAGAAGTCTGTTGAGACAGATCAGAGAAGGCTTCAGCATGGATGAGCAGGACTTTGTGCTGGTCTGGTGTGAGAGCAGAGAGCAGCTACCAGGAGGGTCGTGTTACCGAAGGCAGAAGGGGAAGCCCTCGGTTTGTGAGAAAAGACGCCGAGCTCAGGTTTTAGGAGTTAAAACCCCCGCTGCCTCTGTGAAACTGTCCTTTAGAACCAGGCACCTGGGGCAGGGAATGTCACTTCAGAGGTGGGGAGAGGAAGCCCGAGAGTAAGTGACGGGCCTCAGTTTACACGCCGAGGCCAGGGCTGGAGCAGGTGCTGCAGCTCCAGGCTTTCCAGCCAGCACTACAGACACCAGGTGGTCTGGACCAGAGGCCGAGCAATCTGGAGCCACCAGGACGGTCTCAGAGGCAAGAACGAGCCACTCTGCACCGTTAACATAAGTGCGGTAAAGACAGAAACCGTCCATGAAGATTTCACACAGACTCACCAAGATGAAAAGTAAATGATTAAAGAAGGTAGGTTTGGAGTTCCTTTCGAACCATGATCCTTTATCTTCTATTTACAGAGATAAAAGAACACCCCCAGATGGTTAATATGTAAGCACTTCAGTATTTACAGCTCCCCTTTTGGGAGAGGAAAGCCGCTCTGGCAGCGCCGGCGTGACCCACCCGCCATGCTCCCCCCAGCGCTCGTCTTGCTGTTGGGGTTTCTCTGCCACGTTGCTATCGCAGGACGAAGTGAGTACTCATGGCTTTTGAAAAAAAAAAAAGCATATCCAGTCCTGGGCTTCCCAGGGGACACTAGTGGTAAGGAACCTGCCTGCTGACGCAGGAGACGAGGGCTCGATCCCTGGGGCGGGAAGATCCCCTGGAGAAGGAAGTGACAGCCCACTACAGTGTTCTTGCCTGGAAAATCCCATGGACAGAGGAGCCTGGTGGGCTATAGTTCATGCAGTCACAGCGTCGGACGTGACTGAGCACACACCCAACCCTCTGGTAAATGCCAGGGGCCCATAGGGATTAGCTAAATTCTCTTCAGGGCGGATGCTGGGGAGACTGGATTGGTGCTTATTGTTTGATGAAGCCATGCTTAAACTCCTCAGCGAGATACTTAGCTCCTTTAAGCCTCAGTATACTGGCCTGGCAAATGGGGATAACACACCTAGCCCCCTTTAAAAGCTGATGAGGAGCTTAGCTGGGGTACGGCACACATCAAGTATTTGTAGCAAAACTCAGGGTAAGTGTTTTGGTAGCATTAAATGTTTTTCGTTTGTGTGGGCCAGCTAAACTTAAAAAGGCAAATACGGATTTCTCAACCAACTGCTTTGTGTTCTGTTTCAGCCTGCCCCAAGCCAGATGAGCTACCGTTTTCCACGGTGGTTCCACTGAAACGGACCTATGAGCCCGGGGAGCAGATAGTCTTCTCCTGCCAGCCGGGCTACGTGTCCCGGGGAGGGATCCGGCGGTTTACATGCCCGCTCACAGGACTCTGGCCCATCAACACGCTGAAATGCATGCGTAAGTCAGCCTCCTTCCCCACATTCCCCGCTTATTCAGATCCTGTATGTGGCGGGGAGATGACCGACCTTGTCCAGCTCTGGGTGCAGAAGGCCAGCAGAGCTGCGGGGCGGGAGCAGTGGGTGCAGAAAGCCAGCAGAGCCGCGGGGTGGGGGGCAGTGGGCACAGAAGGCCAGCAGGGCCGCGGGGTGGGGGGCAGTGGGCGCAGAAGGCCAGCAGGGCCGCGGGGCGGGGGGCAGTGGGGGTGGGCTTCATGGGAGGAGAGACTGCGGACAGTCAGTGCTGTTTTCCAAAAGCCAGGAGGAGAGGGTGGGCAGAGGATGAGCTGGTTAGACGTCATCAATGACTCAATGGACACGAATCTGAGCAAATTCTGGGAGACTGTGGTGGACAGGGGAGCCTGGCGTGATGCAGTCCATGGGGTTACAAAAGGTCAGATGGGAATTAGCCACAATGACTGGAATGAACCAGGGGAGATTTTAAAAAGAGACTTGGTATGATAAAAGGAGAGGGAGGCACTGCAGATGTGAAAAGAGAAGTAGATATGATGTTACAAATTATATTTCTAATAAAATACAAACATATTATATTAAATCAATGTTATACATAATATATACAATATTATGCATTATATATATATAATATCAGGGGGCTTCCCAGGTGGCTCAGCGGTAAAGAATCCACCTGCCAACACAGGAGACTCAAGAGATGCAGGTTCAATCCCTGGGTCAGAAAGATTCCCTGAAGAAGGAAATGGCAACCCACTCCAGTACTCTCGCCTGAGCCCGGCGGGCTACAGTCCACGGGGTCGAGAAAGAGGAGAAAGAGGAGAACACGACTGAGTGACTCAACAACCACAACAAAGCAAGCATTTAGACTGTTCGATTTTTGTCTTTGTGACTAACAGTTATAACGTGCAGACACCTCCCTGGGGGCCAGCGGTTCAGACTCTGTGGGTCCACTCCAGGGGCGTGGGTTCTCCCTGGTTTGGGAACTAAGATCCTGCGAGCTGCATGCCCCGCCATCAAAAAAAGCAACAACAACAAACAAGAAGTAACAACACGATGGATGCCTCAGTGCGTGTGTCACTTAGATTATTTTGAGTTAACTTCTGAAAATAGTTATCACTAGCATCATTGGATCAAAAGATAGAAATGAGATTAAACATTTTTATTTTAACAGGAAATTCTGCAACTAGACAATGATGTTTTTATCTTTAAATCACAGCCAGAGTATGTCCTTTTGCTGGGATCTTAGAAAACGGAACGGTACGCTATACAACGTTTGAGTATCCCAACACCATCAGCTTTTCTTGCCACACGGGGTAAGGACTTTTGGCTCACAGAGGCCGCGCATTCCTGCCCCCTTAAGCTGAACATCAAGGCCGGCCCCTATTTTATTTCTAGTCTTTAGGCTGGACTTGCTGAATACAAATCACTGAATAAAAATCCACAGTGGGGTTGGGGGTGGGGTGGAGAATACAGCAGTCAGTAAAATACGAAGTTGATGCTCTATCTAATTTTCCTGCACCCGATTAGCTACTCATACGAGGAGTACATTGAAATTATTGAAGCCGGGTGATAATTCTTTATAATCTCTGGGCCAAATCTTGGCTTGGGGGTTAAAGTATTCTAGTAGTCAGACTTGGGCTTTAGGCTAATTTGATGGACTGTGACCTAGGTTCAGTGGTAAAGAATCCGCCTGCTAATAACGCAGAAGGCGAGGTCGATCCCTGGGATTGAGAAATCTGTTGGAAAAAGACATGGCAACCCTCTCCAGGATTCTTGTCTGGGAAATCCCATAGACAGAGGAGCCTGGCAGGCTGCAGTCCATGGGGTCGCAGAGTCGGACAGGACTGAGCACACAGCAGGAGAATTCTGCGGAGAAGGCTGAGGGTGATGGTGTAGAAACACCCTCCTTCTCACCAGGGCTGCCTCCCAGGGAAGGAAGCGGCAGAATTTCACTGAGGATCCTGGTTTGTGATTAGAGATTAAGAAATGCTGTGTGTGGAAGAGAAAGGCAGTCCTTTCAACAGAAACACCAACTTATTGATGAGTGATCTTGAATACATTGTCTTCAAGGACAATGGCACATTTATAATGTTAATAGACAGCATTGTTATTACACATTTGGGCCAGCAGGCTCTCAGAAAATGAGTATTAGAGATTACTTGGTGTGATTCACTTTTGTGATTCCCAAAAAAGACGTGAGTCTTGGATTAGAAGCCGTTACCCTGATACCCTGACCAGCTGGTTGGGGACCAAGGGTTTGGGGACTGGGAGGGAGGGTGGGCCCACACCCAGCGGTGATGGGACCCTCTCCTGCTTCAGCAATTGCCTTGAAGCCCCAGGCTGGGAGGCTTGCTGAGCCTTAGAGGAGTTTAAGCCTCTCAGGAAAACAGTATTCTAAGATGGAAAAGAAGCCAATAGCATTCATCTGCAGCACTGCTCGATGGAAAAAAATTTGAGGTGCAAGGGGTGGATGACTCTGTAATTTAATGGGTTCAATTTTCCCTCCGCAGGTTTTATCTGAAAGGAGCTAGTTCTGCAAAATGCACTGAGGAAGGGAAGTGGAGCCCAGACCTTCCTGTCTGTGCCCGTGAGTCTCCGGGTCCAGCTCTAGGAGGGTGACCGCTTGGTTGGCCTGGGGTTCCTGGTTTTATCAATACAAGATCTACACCCTGAAACCCCTCAGTCCCAGCTCCCTGAGGTGGCTGCTCACCTCTTTTGGGACTGCTTGTCCTGATGTCTTCTTAAATGATTTTATTGATTGATTTTTGTGGCTGTGCTGGGCCTCGGTGGTCACGTGGGCCTTTCTCTCGTTGCGGCGAGTGGGGCCACTCTGATTGCGGTGCGCAGGCTTCCGTTGGCAGGGGCTTCTGTCTAGACCACAGGCTGCGTTGCTCCATAGCACGTGGGAGCTTCCTGGATCAGGGATCGAACCCATGTCCCCTGCACTGGCAGGTGGGTTCTTTGCCAAGGAGCCACCAGGGAAGCCCCATCCTGGTCTCCCACTCTGGAAGATGAAGCAGCCCCTTTGGAGTGACACACCCTGGCCCGAGCTTTGAAACTCTACATCACTTAGGTCAGGATGGCAACCCACCTCTGAGTCCCTGCGTGAAGCCACTTGTGCAAGCGCCACACAGAGAGGGTACAAAAGCGGGAGGTATTCAGTGGGAGCAGACACACCGGCACTGACACCAAGGTGCCACGCAGACGTCTCAGTGGCGAGCTACCATCAGCAGCTACTGCGGGATGCTGGCTCGGTGAGGCCCTTCACCAGTTCTGACTCCGAGAAAGGTCTTCAAGGCAGTGTTTTGTTCCAAGACGTCCAGTCGCCTAAGCAACATGGTCTTGTAACAGGCAGATCAGTGATGGCAACACTTAAATCCCCTTCATTTTTCAGTTTTCTGGCCGGCCCAGACATCTGATTTTCCGATCACATTTTCTTCCCTGGCTTCTCCAATGGACTGTGGTTATCCTGGCATTTGATCGAATTTTGCATTTTCTCAAGTTAATCTTTGGATTTTTTCCTTTCTGTAAAGAGTATTTTGTTTAAAAAAGACTCAGCTATTTCCATTCAAATGACAGTTCTTTTTTTTTTTTTCAGCTATAACCTGCCCTCCACCACCCATACCCAAGTTTGCAAGTCTCAGCGTTTACAAGCCGTTGGCTGGGAACAACTCCTTCTATGGCAGCAAGGCAGTCTTTAAGTGCTTGCCACACCACGCGATGTTTGGAAATGACACCGTTACCTGCACGGAACATGGGAACTGGACGCAGTTGCCAGAATGCAGGGGTAGGTGCCACGATACGGCAGAGCAGTCGTGGGAGTGCAGGGCCTCGCTGCTGAAGGGGGCTGCACATTCCGCTCTCCAGAGGGTTCTGAATGACCCTGTTTACCGTGGCCTCTGCCCTGTGCCTGGGGCTGAGGGTACCAGGTGAGGGGGGTCTGGCTTCTAGCTCAGGGTGATGAGAGGTGATGCAGTGGACAGTCTGGAGCAGCCTGGGAGAGCTCCTGGGAGGAGGACGTGGGGGTGGAGTGGGGGACAGTGCAGCCTGCCACAGGAGGGGGAGCCAGGGAGGCGGGGACAGGGAAGAACAGGGCGTGAGCATGGACAGCTGAATGTTACAGTGAGGTTGGTGAAGAGACGCCTGGATTAAACTGGGAAGTCCAAAGAGATTAGGGCTTCCCTGTTGGCTCAGAAGGTAAAGAATCTGCCTGCAATGCAGGAGATCTGGGTTCGATCCCTGGGTCGGGAAGATCCCCTGGAGGAGGAAATGGCAACCCACTCCAGTATTCTTGCCTGGAGAATCCCATGGACAGAGGAGCCTGGCGGGCTACAGTCCATGGGGTTGCAAAGAGTCAGACACGGGTGAGTAACTAACGCTTTTGCTTTACTTTCAAGAGATTTAAAGTGAAAAACTGGGTTGCGATCAGATCGATATAAGCTTTTGTAGTTTTTACCTAAATTTAAGAATCACAAGAATATTCAATTTAAAAATATATATGAAAATTCTTTCTCCTTTAATTGGAATCATCGTTGCTATATTTATTTATTTGTTTATTGGCCATGTGGCATTGGGATCTTCCCCGATCAAAGATGGAACCCGTGCCTCCTGCCGCGGGAGCGTGGAGTCTTAACCGCTGGGCCACCAGGGAAGTCCCATTACTGTCTTTGAATTTGTCCACTGCATAATGAGCAGGTAGAGTAAAGAATTTATCATGCACACGAGGAGTGGCACTGAAGACTGTTACCCTCTCGCGCAGTGGATGGGACAGACGTCTGCTGAACGATTCCAGCAGAAGTACTTAGTAGCACAGGGACGCTCTTGCTTCTACTGATCCCTAGCACCTTCTGCGGGACTTAACTCAGGGCCTGGTGTCCTGCTATTCACTCATGTGTCATCTCATTTAATTCTCCCGAGTCCTAAGTAGTGGGTTCTTCAAGGGGTTGTTTTTCCTCTTATTTTCAGCTGTTTACATTGATATGTCAGCCATCAGCATGTTGTAACATTCTCTCTCTTTCTTTCTATAGACATGCTTTTTCCCCTGAATTTTCTGAAAATAAGTTATACACATGATGACACTTACCCATGAACGCTTCAGCAGCATGAACCTCCTAATAACAATGAGATTCTCCTATGTTATCCCTGTACCCAAGATATTTAACATATTTGGAATTACGATAATAATTTAAACAATCATATACAATTAGCAATATTTATTTCATATGCAAATTGCCCCACCTGATCCAGAAGTTCCTTTACACACACGTTTTGTTCTGTGTGAAATCTAATCGTGAACCACGCCTGTGTCTGGTTGTCACGTCTCTTTAGTCTCCTTTACAAGGAGGAAATGGCAGCCCACTCCAGTGTTCTTGCCTGGAGAATTCCAGGGACGGGGGAGCCTGGTGGGCTGCCGTCTATGGGGTCGCACAGAGTCGGACACGACTGAAGCGACTTAGCAGCAGCAGCAGCGGCGGCAGTCCTGTAGTTAGGAATGATCCTCTGCCTTCTCAGTCATCTTTCATTGATGTTTATGAAGAGTGCATGCTGGTTGTCTTTAGAAGTTTCCAGAATGTGAATTTGGTTGCTTATTTACTCATGATTAGACTCAAGTTAACACTCTTTAGGAATGCACCCCCTCTCAGCAGAAGGCGCTGCTGTCAGTCAGCACCGTCGGGCGTGACTCGATCCTGTGGTCAAGGGGGCACACCCTTCTTCTCTTGGTGAAAAAGAGCGTCTCTTCCTCTTTGGAGTTAGTACGCACCCTGTGGGTGGTAGTTTGAGGCTATGTGAACACCTGCTCTTGAGCCGTCATTGATAACCCGGGACTCAGTCAGCAGAGGCCCTGATGGTTGCAAAGTGGTGGCTTTCTCGTGTTATCTGTCCTTGATATTTATTACCTGGAATTCTTCTACAGGGAAAAGTTTTTCTCCCATGGACTGTTTCTCTTTAGTTTTATTATAGACTCATACATTCCTTTGCACTCAATTTGCTGAAGAACCAAAACTGATCCAAGCAGTCCAACTTCGAATTTTGTACTCTTTTTTAAAAAACCCATTTGATTTATTCGGCTGTGCTGGGTCTTAGCTGCAGCACAGGGGATCTTTTAGCTGAAGCATGTGGTATCCACTGCCCTGACCAGGGGTGGAACTCGGGAGCGTGGAGTCTTAGCCGCTGGACCAGGGAAGTCCCTGGATTTTGTATCCTTGAACCATCGCATTAGACTACCTTCCAAAAGCTCTGTGCTCCTCCATCCAGCCTGGTTTTCTGTAGTGTGATAAAGAGGGGACAACAGAGGATGAGATGGTTGGGCGGCGTCACCGGCTCAATGGACATGAACTTGAGCAAACTCTGGGAGACAGTGGAGGACGGGGAAGCCTGGCGTGCTGCGGTCCATGGGGTCGCAAAGAGCTGGACAGACTTAGTGACTGAACGAGGACGACGAAGACGGGTGTGGGTTTCGGACTTCAGCGCCGGGGTCTTAAGGCCAGGGGGCAGTACTGCTTGTCTCCTCCGTGCTCCGTGCTGGCTTCTTGTACGGTCTGAAGACAATCATCAGAATTGGGTTTAACATTTAAAACCCAAACAATAGTGTTCTACTGTGCATGGAGGGAATCTTTGTGTTCTAATTTCATGGTCTGCTGATTAAAAGGCACAGACTTTTCTTTCGTTCAAACCCACCATCTTAGACGGTGTGCAGATGAAGTTTGCAATAAATAATACCTTGTGATTATACGAAAGCCCAAAGAACTTGGTAACTCATTAATTTACTTTCAAAGTCTTGTTGTTTCTCTGTTAATGTCCAGGGTCTCACGAGGATAAGATAAAGGGGAAATCAGAGGAATCACGCAGTGACTCACGGGTGTAAGAGAGGAGCTCCTAACCATTCTGTGATCACCGGGCCCCACACTGTTTATGCTAACATGGCTTACTGCTTAAACTTCTTAGAAGTAAGATGCCCATTCCCATCAAGACCAGACAATGGGTTTGTGAACCATCCTGCAAATCCAGTGCTCTACTATAAGGACACCGCCACCTTTGGCTGCCATGAAACGTATTCCTTGGATGGACCGGAAGAAGTAGAATGCAGCAAATTCGGAAACTGGTCTGCACAGCCAAGCTGTAAAGGTATGCGATGTGGGTAAGGGCTCAAACCGCCTGCAGACTCATCCCGTGAATCTCCTTTACTTGCCGTTTTCTTGTTCCAATCATTTTCCACTTTTTTTCTCAGACTTGCTTCACAGCTCTGGGGATTTCTGTGAACACGGGGAAGCTTCACGCCTAGCAAGCCTGTGTGCGATTTAAGCACTGTATACTTTATTCATTTATTTATTTTTGGCTTCATCGGGTCTCAGTTTCAGCTCTCGGGCGCTGTAGCTTTGGCATGCAGGCTAGCTGCCCTGCTGTGTGTGGGCTTTTGGTCTCCTGAACAGGCATCAGGCCCACGGCCTCTGCACTGGAGGGCAGATTCTCAACCGCTGGGCCACCAGGAGGTCCCTCCTGACTGCTCAAGACGAGCGTTCTGTTGTCAGCCTTGGTAATGCGGTGGGAGATTGTGTGGGCTTCCTACAACTGCTTTTATGTCCTGGCCCACGACCATCCTGTTTAACTTGGTTCTAGTCAAGACTCTTCTCACCGGGGCAAAACCCCACCACACAGTCAAGAGAGTTCCTGGAAATGGTGATTAACTACAAACGGGCAACGGGCGATCGTATAGACCATGAGTATGGGGAAATGAGGACGGGAACTCAGAGTCAGGAACCGCAGCTACTCTCTCCATGTCTTACGGCCTCAGGGGCTGCCTTGCACCTCTGTTTCTCCGCTTACTCAGCTTGAAGCTGGCCTGATTCTGTGCCAGGACCTCTCACCTGAAGGATCATCACTCGGGGCATCTTTTCCCTGAGAAGTTGGCTCCTTTGGCATCATCGCTCCTTGGTCTGGCCCGTGTCGCACTTGTGCAGAGAGCATCAGGTGGGCGCTGTGCTTCTGCTCAGGCTGCTGTGGGCTGGAAGGACATTGGGCAAAATGGAGAATGACTAGGTTGGGGTCTCCTCGAAGCAGAGCCTGAGACAGGGATTCAAACACAGCTGATTTACTGAGCCTCAGGAAACAGAGAGTGAGGCAGGTAGGATGGAGCCGGACACTGCGCGTCAGAAGCGCCTGGAGGGCTTGTTTCAACAGTCTCTGCTTCGCTGGGTCTGGAGTGGGACCTGAGAACTAGCGTTTCTACCAGGTCCCCAGGAGATGCTGGTGCTGCAGACACAGGGCCCATGTCTGGAACGAGGATGTGGGCTCAGCTAGAGTGTAACTTCAGTTTAATCCCCGGGGGAGCTCTGGACAGGGCCGCTGATCCCATGGAGAGGCGAGGGGACTTGTTTATCTTGATCCCCTTGTGAATCTGCACGGGCTGGGCTGCCCACTTCCCTGCCCCTGGGCTGACGTGCACGTTCTCCTGGGAGAGGAGGCGCTCTGTGGCTGAAGGCTGTTTTTCAGAGAAGGGAACACTTGTCAGGTGTTACCAGCAACACTCACTTGGCTCGGGGTGGGTGTGCTCGTTCAGTGAATGGGAGCTGAGTGGGCAGGGGAGGCTTACCTGCAGCAGCAGTGTCTTTTAAAACATATTTTATTGGAGTATGGGAGCTTTACCATGCTGTGTGTGTCTACTGTACAGCAAAGTGCATCAGCCACACGGAGACACACGTCTCCTCCTTTTGGACTTCCTTCCCACGAGGTCACCACGGAGCACTGAGTGGACTCCCCGTGCCGTGCAACAGGCTCTCATTAGTTATCTTACGCAAAGTACCAACAGTGTATATGTGTCAACCCCAGTCTCCCAACTCCTCCCACCCGCTTCCTGCCCCTCAGGAACCATACGTTTGCGCTCTCTGTCTGTGTATCTGGAGAAGTGCTTTTTAAAAAAACGGTTTATTTATTTATTGGCTGTGCTAGGTCTTCACCGCTGTGTGGGCTTTGCCTAGTTGCTACCAGAAGGAGGAGCCACTGGAAGTGAACGGGGGCTACTCTGGGACGCGGCATGAGGCTTCTCCCTGCAGTGGCTTCTCTGGTTGCTGAGCACGGGCTCTGGGGCCTGTGGGGGTCTCCCCAGGCCGGGGACCAACCTTGCATTGCAAGGCGGATTCTTAACCACTGGACCATCAGGGAAGCAGAGCACCTGATGCTTCTTCTCTGACCTTCTCACCTGGCTACTCCAGGCGAAGAAAAGGTGATCTCGGAAATCAGGGTTCATGGTCCTGCTGATAAAGAACTGCAGTTGGCAATGATGCTGAGGCTATTCACGATGCACCTTCTTAGAATCTCCTCCTCTTGGGCCATTGGTTTCAGGTCTACTCATCCAGTGGCTCTGATGTTACATTCTCTTTAAGAAAGAGAAAGTGAAGTCCTGTCTTGACTACAAATATTGTCTCTTTCAGCATCTTGTAAGTTATCTATTAAAAGAGCTACTGTGATATATGAAGGAGAGAGAGTAGCTATCCAGAACAAATTTAAGAATGGAATGCTGCATGGCCAAAAAGTTTCTTTCTTCTGCAAGAATAAGGAAAAGAAGTGCAGCTACACAGAAGATGCTCAGTGCATAGACGGCACCATCGAGATTCCCAAATGCTTCAAGGGTGAGTTTAATGCTGGAGTGTTTAGCTGGCATCTGCCTTGCCCTGGCCATAATCAGTACTTAAAAAAATATTTCAGTCTGTTTTGGAATATAGCTGATTAACAATGTCGTGATAGTTTAAGGTGAACAGCAAAGGGACTCAGCCATATACACATACCTGTATCCATCCTCCCCCAAGCTCCGTTCCCATCCAGCCTGCCACACAACACTGAGCAGAGTTCCCTGTGTGGTACGGGAGGTCCTTGTTGGTTATCCATCTTAAATATAGGTGTGTGTACATGTCCATCCCAAACTCCCTGACTATCCCTTCTCCCTATCCCTTCCCCTGGCCACCGTACGTTCCTTCTCTACCTCTGTTTCTGTTTTGTAAGTAAGTTCATTTGTATCGTTTCCTTCTGGATTCCACATGTAAGGGCTGTCGTACGACACTTTTTCTTCTGCCTCACTTGCTCAGTGTGACCATCTCTAGGTCCGTCCATGTCGCTGCAAAGGCATCACTTGTTCTAACAGTCGAGTAATCACAATCTGCACTTTTATGATTGACACATAATGACTAAAAGAAGCCATGTCAGTTTGGCCACTGGATTTTTAAAAGGAGGGTTAGATGGGAGAAAACGGCAAGATGAACAGTAACTGCATTTGGTATTTCCAGTTTCCTTTCCAATTCTTTTCCTTAAAACTCAGTCAGGATTGGGGCTTTCTTTGATGAGTGTTAAATTATGCCATGGTGTCTAATTCCAGATTATGCATGAATAATAATAATGATATTGAAAGGAATACTGAATAGTAATATTTAGCACCTCTTGAGCCCAAATGATAATGAACTCACCCCAAATTACAAAGTAATTCAAGTCAGTGGTCGTTGGTTTACAGATCTAACATTTCTTTCCCTCTTTTGACAGTTCCTAGAGTTTGAAAAGTACCCATTAGAGAAAAGTATTCATTAGAGCAAAACATTTAAAGAAAGATGACCCTGTGTTTGTGTGAGATAAAGGAGTGTACAATGGTCAGCATTTAAGCCATCAGTTTCAGGTCTAAATAAATACCTTTGTTGCCACAAAGGAGGAGCCAGCCAGAGGCTGAAGCTGATTGTATCTAGGTTTAGAGATGCTTCTAGAATGTTGTTAGCCTGTATCAGCTGGCAGAGGACACAGATGGGAGCAGACTGGGGAAGAGAGAGGTCTGAGAAGTGGGCAGCTAGAGACAGGAGGAAATGAGAACCAGCAAACAATACCCACCTCATAGGTCTGATGACTAGAAATCTTACACAGGACATACGGTGAGTGCTCAATGATAAGCGTGACCGTTCTTTTCACTCTAATTACAAACAGTTAGAAATGCACTGCATAAATTGTCATTGTTCAAGATACAGCAGAGCCCTGGTGCGATGTTACATATTGCTAAGTCATTTCAGTCATGTCTGACTCTGTGTGACCCCATAGACGGCAGCCCACCAGGCTCCCCGATCCCTGGGATTCTCCAGGCAAGAATACTGGAGTGGGTTGCCATTTCCTTCTCCAATGCAAGAAAGTGAAAAGTGAAAGGGAAGTCGCTCAGTCGTGTCCGACTCTTAGCGACCCCATGGACTGCAGCCCACCAGGCTCCTCCATCCATGGGATTTTCCAAGCAAGAGTACTGGAGTGGGGTGCCATTGCCTTCTCCGTGTTACATATTAAAACTGACAAATAATCCTAGTACAGATTGGCAGAAAAAGTACTAGCAGAGGGTGATTTTAAAAAGTCAAATAGGGCTGGTTAATGTATTTCTTCAGGCTGCTCTCCCCTACAGTCTGCCGACAGATGAGTGCTGTGGGTACATTGGGGAATAAACACAGGGCTGATGCAGCTTTTTCTTTTAATCTTGAGTGTCAGAATTATATAGAACTTTTCATTTTCTCGCTTGGAAATGATTGCTTTATCTTTCCCCTGATGTTTTCTCGAACCACTTAAACCTCACATGGAATGCTTTCATTCATATAATTAGATTTATTCTACACGTTTATAAAACGTATTTGATTTGGCTTGGCTATTTAACAAATTTAAGAAATGATTGTTTCTCTTAGAGTATTTATTTATTTTTTCTCCCCAAACAGAGCACAGTTCTTTAGCTTTCTGGAAAACGGATGCATCTGACGTAAAACCATGCTAAGCTGGTTTTCACACTGAAAATTAAATGTCATGCTTATATGTGTCTGTCTGAGAATCTGATGGAAACGGAAAAATAAAGAGACTGAATTTACCGTGTCAGCCATTGCAGTGTCACTCCGCATGGTAGCTTACTTTTAGTTATGTTTTTTTGCTTGCTATTGTTCAGTTGCTAAGTTATGTCCAACTCCTTGTGACCCCTTGAACTGCAGCATGCCAGGCTCCCCTGTCCTTCACTGTATCCCAGAGTTTGCTCAAATTCATGTGCACTGAGTCATGATACTATCCAACCATCTCATCCTCTGCCGCACCCTTCTCCTCTTGCCCTCGATCTTCCCCAGCATCAGTCTTTTCCAGTGAGTTGGCTCTTCACATCACTTCAGTTCAGTTCAGTCTCTCAGTTGTGTCTGACTCTTTGCGATTCCATGGACTGCAGCACACCAGGCCTCCCTGTCCATCATTAACTCCCGGAGTTTACTCAAACTCATGTCCATTGAGTCGGTGATGCCATCCAACCATCTTATCCTCTGTCATCCCCTTCTCCTCCTGACCTCAATCTTTCCCAACATCAGGATCTTTTCAAATGAGTCAGCTCTTTGCATCTGGTGGCCAAATTAAGAAACCCAAATATTTGGAACACTGCTCTCGCACAGCTGTGAAATGGAAAGTGTAAATAATTACCTGGTTACCCAGTTCCCCTCTCCCTAACTCTACTCTTAAGTGCTTTCACTCAAAACAACTGCAATGCAATTATTTTCTTAGAATGGTCCATAGACCCCAGCATCAGTATCGCCTGGTAATAATCACAAAGGAAAAAATGCTATGTACTGGAATTTCTGAGGTTGGCCCCCAAATATGCATTTGTAACCAAGTCCCCAGATAACTGCCTTTTTGAGAAGTATCACTGTAAAGGATAAACAAAGTGCATAGCCCTTCAGGCCAGTAGAACTGGGTCTGGACGGGGACAGCTTGGTTTACATAACGCCTGTGCGTCTCTCCCTGTCCACCAACATGCCTCTGGCCCATTGCCGATGTTGCTCCTTTCAGGCCAGTAGAACTGGGTCTGGATGGGGACAGCTTGGTTTACATAATGCCTGTGCGTCTCTCCCTGTCCACCAACACGCCTCTGACCCATTGCCGATGTTGCTCCTTTCTCTATATTTAGCTTCCTTGCCCCTTTCTCCTTCCGTAGGAGGTGCTGGCAAACCGCACCCCAGGCTCAGCTTGTGTTTCCTATGCCTGCACCAGAGCAGCTGAACATTGCTGGAAAAAAAGGAACTTCACAATTATGCTATTAGGTCCTGCCTTGATCCATGAGCATGAACGTCACACGAGCTCAGCTGTGCCCGGCAATCCCACCACGTTTCTCTAGT
Organism: Bos taurus; assembly: GCF_002263795.3. Classification (NCBI taxonomy): domain Eukaryota; kingdom Metazoa; phylum Chordata; class Mammalia; order Artiodactyla; family Bovidae; genus Bos; species Bos taurus. The sequence continues at coordinate 62,610,385 of NC_037346.1, read as the reverse complement.
TGGTTCTCGCCCCGCCTCCCCGACACGGCTGTGTCTTCTCAGCCCTGCTCAAGCCACCCTCCATCCCTCTCAGACAATATCCCGCTCTTATTTCACCAGGAAAATAGGAAAGACCCTTCAGTCTTTGCACGACCGAGTCTGTCCCCTCAGCAGTCTGTACCGAGTTCTCTGCGCTCTTTCTCCTTACTCTGAGATCCCATCTAAGGGCGAACCTCATGCCCGGGACCCCATCTTCTGTCTTCTTAGTTAAGAATTTTGCTCCTGTGATGAACGATCTTCCATTTTTTCCCCCTTTCTATTGGAGCAGTTCTACACAAATATACAATAATGTTGTTGAGTCGCTCTTATCCAACTCTTTGTGACCCCATGGACTGCAACACACCAGGCTCCTCTGTCACCACTATCTCCCAGAGTTTGCTCAAACTCATGTCCTTTGAGTCCATGACACCATCCAACCATCTCAGCCTCTGTCGCCCCCTTCTCCTCCTCCCCTCAATCTTTCCCAGCATCAGAGTCGTTTCCAATAACATCATCACTTAAAAAAGAAAACCTTGCTGTTACCTCACATCATTTTCCAGCTACTGCTCTCCAGCTGTGTCAAAATAGTCACAACCTAAAGTTGAGAGTTATGTTTTATTTGGTGGGAATTTTTAGGACTTCAAGTCCTGGAGACTTGAAGCATCTCAAGTGACTGAGAGAACTGCTCTGAGGAGGTGGGAGGGGAGTCAGGTTATACAGAAGTTTGCCGCGAGTGGACGTCAAGCGTGTTTTTGTGAATTAAAGAAAGCCAGATATCTCAAGCGGAGAAGGCAATGGCCACCCACTCCAAGACTCTTGCCTGGAAAATCCCATGGACGGAGGAGCCTCGTGGGCTGCAGTCCATGGGGTCGCTAGGAGTTGGACACGACTGAATGACTTCACTTTATTTTTTCACTTTCATGCATTGGAGAAGGAAATGGCAACCCACTCCAGTGTTCTTGCCTGGAGAATCCCAGGGATGGGGTAGCCTGGTGGGCTGCCGTCTATGGGGTCGCACAGAGTCGGACACGACTGAAGAGATTTAGCAGCAGCAGCAGCAGATATCTCAAGGTGAGGAACTGGTGCTTTTCTGGGAACAGGGAGATGCAGGCGTCTGGACTCCTTGAAGTCGCTGCTTCGTGCGCACCTCGGCCCTCTGGGCAGGCTCCTGAGTCCTCACCGCTCACCCACGGGGTAGCTGCGGCCTCACGGTTCAGACCGCAAGTACTGTTCTCCTCCGGGCACCCTGAGGGCTCAGAAACTCATACGTGGAGGGCCAGATTGCTGCCGGCTGTGACATCCTTGTTTATTATGGTGGCAGAAAATACTCCATTTCTCATCTGTATCCCTTGTTTTTATAAAAGTCCCAGAAAGAGCTGTTGGTCTTTGCCGGCTCCACATTGTACACCCATCACAACTCTTCACCTCGGTCTCCCCCAGAGGCCTCTTCTCACGGACGCTTGGTCCTCAGGACTCAGTCGCCTTCCCCTGGCGAGAGTCTGATCCCTTTACCAAGATGCTCTTCTGCACCTCTTCCCTTTACAGAAGCCAGTGTGGCTCTTCCCAGGTTGTCGTTCAAAATCTCCGAGTCCCATTGTTGTTGCCGTTTAGTCGTTCAGCTGTGTCCAACTCTTCTGGGACCCCATGGACTGTAGCCCACCAAGCTTGTCTGTCAATGGAATTTCCTAGGCAAGAATACTGGAGTGGGTTACCATTTCCTCCTCCAGGGGATCTTCCTGACCTGGGAATCAAACTTGTGACTCTTGCATTGGCAGGCAATTTTTTATGACTGCACCTCTTGCATAGCCCGATTACTGTATATATATGTGCATATATATATTCAATATCCCATTATATATCACATCTTCTTAATCCACTCATCTGTTGATGGACACCTAAGTTGCTTCCATGTCTTGGCTATTGTGAGTACTGATGCTGTCAACACTGGGATGCATGTATCTCTTCCAGTTAGTGAAGAAAACGTAGGCAGAACACCCTATGACGTAAATCATAGCAATATTTTCTTGGATCTGTCTCTTAAAGCAAACGAAATTAAACAAAAATAAACAAATGGAAGGTATTTACACTTAAAAATTTTTGTGCAGTAAAGGAAACCACTGACAAATCAAAAAGACAACCCACTGAATAGGAGAAAATATTTGCTAATTATATGACTGATAAGAGTCATGTATCAGTTTAATAAGATGCTGAAGCTCCAATACTTCGGCCACCTGGTGTGAAGAACTGACTCATTTGAAAAGACCCTGATGCTGGGAAAGATTACAGGCGGGAGGAGAAGGGGACGACAGAGGATGAGATGCTTGGATGGCATCACCGACTCGATGGACATGAGTTTGAGTAAGCTCCGGGAGATGGTGATGGACAGGGAAGCCTGGCATGCTGCAGTCCATGGGATCACAAAGAGTCAGACACGACTGACTGACTGAACTGAACTGAAGAGTTTAATAGCCAAAGTATATAAATAGCTCAGGCAACTCAACATTGAAACAAACAAAAAACAACCCAGTTTAAAAAAAGGCAAAAGGCCTGAATAGACATTTTTCCAAAGAAGATACACAGTGGGCACGCGAAAAGATGCTGCACATCATTAATTGTCAGAGAAATGCAAATTAAAGCCACAATGAGACACCAGCTCACACCAGAATGGTCATCATCAAAGAGGCCACGAACAACAAAAACGGAGAGGCTGTGGGCAGAGGGAGCCCCCTCCTCTCTCGGTGGGAATGTGAACTGGTGATCCACCGTGGAGAACAGTATAGAAGTTCCTTAAAAAACAAAATAGAACTACCGTACGATGCCACAATTCCCTCCTGGGTATTTATCTGACCGTATAGGTTCTTTCAAATCTGTCTTGCTGAAACTTTTTGTAAGGAATCTCCAGGTTGAACTTCTAATAGACTATTAAAAAAAAAACACAAAAAACCTCCTGGAATATGGCAAGTTTGTTGTGGATGGCTTTTTGCATAATCTTTTTCACTGGAAGGCATTTCAGGCCACTGGGTAGGCTTGAGTCCTTGAAAACTAATCAGAGTAGACTTTAGAGCTTAGGCCATAGTACTGATTCCTCTAACTTAATGATATTTTTACAGAAAGAAAAATCTGCTCTTTTTCAGTTTGAAGAGGCAATTTGGATTAGCAGAGCCTATCAGGGGAGCCTCCCAGTTGCAGCTTAGTGATTGGTGGTCCGCTTGGTGATTACCTGGTCCACCCAGTGATCATGTGGTCCATTTAGCTCCGTAAGGGCACTCTCTGTTCAAAATGTTTTTCTTCTGAAACTCTTAGATCACCAGGCTGCCCGTCATCAGAATTCAGCTGTGCGCTCCCCACTCAGATCCAGTGACTTTGCTGCTGGCTCAGAGTCCAGAAAACAACACTGTCCTGCACACACAAGCAGCCTGGTGGGCAGAGTGAAGCATGACCACAGACGGCTGGTCCTCCATTTTAACACGGCCGAATGTGGCCTTTCCCATCGCAGGTGATGTCACTTAACCAGCGACTGCACACCCACTGCACCCCTCGAGCGCTCGAGGCCCACAGGAACTTGTTCTGTGGCCAGCAGGCCCCCTTGTGTGCTTCCCAATGACCAGCTCTCTTCTCTTCCAGTGTGGCAGGGGGACTTCTAAATGCAAAGGGATCCAGGTCTTTACTTTTGTTTCCTGTGATAACATATTTATGCAAGGAGTTATGGAAAATGAACTCTCTTATTTCTAAGACATTGAACAATCTTTCAATATGTAGGTTCTCATTTCTGAGTCCCCCAAGCTGAATAACAAGTGTTCATCGGTAACGTTTCCTGGCTACTAGCCTGAAGGTCGTTCCCTGCCTTACACTGAAATAAAAGATTTAAAACAAAGAGAAAAAAGAAAGAAAGCAAGGAAGGAAGAAAAAAGCTTGGAGTGTGTGCATATGGGTTTGAGTATATGTCTGCATGTGTGAGTGTGTGGTTGGTGTGTGTGTGTATGTGAATGTGTATGTTGTGTGTTCTTTGTGAGCATGTGTATATGTGCATGCCTGTGTGAGTATGTGTGTACATGAGCATGTTTGTGTGCTTTTTGTGCACATATGTGCATGTGCGCATGCATGTGTGTGAGTGTGTTTACGTGTGTGTGTGCGTGTGTGTGAGTGTGTGCGCGCGCGTGTGTGCATGTGTGCATGTGTATGCGTGTGTGCGTGTGCGTGTGCGTGTGTGGCATACCTAGTTCTTTCTGTGCTAATGCTGCCTCCTGGTGACGTCCACCACTTCTGAAAGTACACGAGTTCTGAAAGAAAAGATCGACGTTTCCCGAGTCAGGCACAGGGCAAGACGCCCCACGTATCTCACCCATGTGAAGTCCATCTTCCCAAGCACCGTCAGGAAGGTAAAGAAACGGAAGCTCACGGAGTTCTGCCACCGGCTTACGCAAGCGGCGGAGCTAGACAGCCACGCTTCCGCACTGGGTCTTTTCTCCCTTGCTCACACTGCTGGTTTAGCGGTGCATTTCCCAGTGGCTTCCTGGAAATAACTAAATCCCAAAGCTGAAGTTTTCCAGCCTAGGGAGGAGTGTGGAAACGGCGGTGGGGAGATTTTGGAATAGATGAGGTGCCCTAGGGGTGGTTGCTGGTCGAGTGAGTGCGGGCTAGAGCACCGTGTCCACGCGTCTTCCTCGGCTTCCAACGGGGCTTTGCATGTGTGTGGGTCAGTTGTCGTGTCCGACTCTTTGCAACCCATGGACTGTAGCCCGCCAGGCTCCTCTGTCTGTGGGATTTTCAGGCAAGAATACTGGAGTGAGTTGCCATTTCCTCTTCCAGGGGATCTTTCCAACCCAATGGGGTTACCTCCTGGATAAAAACATTGTACATTGAATATATCGTAAGTTGAAAATACATTTAAACACCCAACCTACTGCTGATCATAGCTTAGCCTAGCCGACTTTAAACGTGCTCAGAACCATTACATTAGCCTACAGTTCAGTCCGTAACGCATCTGTCTGCAATGCGGGAGTCGTGGGTTCAATTCCTGGGTCGGGAATTTCCCCTGGAGAGGGAAATGGCAACCCACTCCAGTATTCTTACCTGGGAAATCCCATGGACAGAGGAGCCTGGCTGGCGGGCTACAGTCCATGGGGTCGCAAGAGTCGGACATGACTTAGCGCTATCTTTCTTTCTTACAGTTGGCCAAAATCATCTATTGTAAAGCTTATCTTATAATAAAATGCCAAATATCTCATGCAATTTATTGAGTGGACTTCCTAGGTTGCTCAGTGGTAAAGAATCCACCTGCCGATGCAGGAGACATGGGTTTGTTCTGTGGGTCAGGAAGATCCCCCGGAGAAGGCCCACTCCAGTGTCCGTGCTTAAGGAAACTGCATGGACAGAGGAGCCTGGCGGGCTATGGTGCATGGGGCTGCAAAGACTGGGACAGGACTGTCAACTAAACAACAACCAAATGTATTGAGTGCCGTACTGAAAGTACAAAGCAGAATGGTTGGAAACTTACGGGTAATTTATCCTCCTGATCGCATGGTTTTCTGGGAGCCATGGCTGCCCCACGGCCAGCATCATGAGAGAGCATCTTGCTTCGTATCACTAGCTGGGAAAATATCCAAAGTCAACATTCAAGGTTTGGTTTCTACTACATCTGTATGACTTGCACACCATTATGCAAGTTAGGGCCATCGTAAGTGGGGGACTGTTTGTATTATTGAAAGACAGGGGCGGGGAGAGAATAGCCAATTTATCTCTGCTCATAGCCGCTGGCACCCACGGGTGGCCCAGGAAGGCATGGAGACCAGGCCACGGAGGAAGGGATGGAACAGTGACTTCACCTTACTCCTGGCAAAAGAAAGGCATCCAGAATCGTTGAGTTACAGGTTGTAACTCTGTTTTCTGGTGGTGATGAAAAGAAAATACTCCCCACTATTCTTGGTTTCTACTCTCTCTACATCTATTTGTGGTGTAATTTATAGTTCTGTGATCTATAAAGTTCTGAACCATTTCCTATCCAATTTAAGGACTTCACTGGCCACAGGATTATTCTGATATATATCACTAATGTCTTTCATGCTGGTGTGCTCAGTCACTCAGTCAGGTCCAGTTCTTTCCGACCCCATGGACTGTAGCTCTCCAGGCTCCTCTGTCCAAGGGACTTCCCAGGCAAGAATACTGGAGTGGGTTGCCATCTCCTCCTCCAGGGGGGTCTTTCTGTGTCCCCTGGGTCTCTTGCATTGGCAGGCGGATTCTTTACCATTGCGCCATGTCTTGACAATAATAATGCTCTTTCTTGATATTATCTAAATTGCTTACCATTTAGATGTCTGAGTCACTCGTGTATTTCAATCTAATGATAGAGAGGATCTTAATAATGCAAAATGGTGAATCACTGACTAAAATTTGGTTATTTAGGATAACAACTTATGCAATAATACTGTGTATAGAGCCATTTGCTGGGATTTAAACAATAAATTAAATTATTGAAGGTACAGGTATCATGTGAAACTCCTCCTCAAAATGGGCAAAGGACTAGAGAGGTATTTTGTAGAAGAATTTTTAAAAAGGACTAATAGAGATGCTTAAATATTTCAGCTGTTCTGAAGTGGAAAATGCAAATTAAACAGAGATGCTATTTTTATACACACAATTATCACAGATTAGAAAAATTGTTAATGTGAGACAATCACTCTCAGGAACTGTTGAGTGGAATTGCAAATTTGCCAAACACTTCCAGGAAGCAATTAGGCAGTACTGATTAAGAACTTTAATTTCTTTCATGCCCATAGGAATGTCTTTTATGGAGATAGCTGAAACTTCAACCAAGATGTATATATTAAGAGACATTTATTACAGTATTACTTGTAAGAGCCAAAATTGCTAATAATTTATATATCCAATCACTGGAAAATAAGTAAATTATGTTATATCCAAATGAAGCAAAACTACTACTACTACTACTAAGTTGCTTCAGTCATGTCCGACTCTGTGCGACCCCATGGACTGCAGCCTACCAGGCTTCTCCGTCCATGGGATACTCCAGGCAAGAACACTGGGGTGGGTTGCCATTTCCTTCTCCAATGCATGAAAGTGGAAAGTGAAAGTGAAGTCGCTCAGTCATGTCCAAAGCAAAAATAAGTAGATATTAAAATGACTATATATGTGTAAGATTTGAGAACATATTTACTACTGTTAACAGTGGCTATTCATTAATGGTAGAATTACATGTAATTTTTATATTCTTTGTTAAACCTTTTCAATTTCCATATAGTATCAACAAAACTTTTATAACCTGAAAAAACACTCAATTCAAAAATCTCATCTTATGGAGGACTTTCCTTGAGGTCCAGTGGTTAAGACTTTGCCTTCCAAAGCACACAGTGTGGGTTCAATCCCTGGTTGGGGAGCTTAAAGACTAAGAGCCTAAGAGCCCATATGCCTAATGACCTAAAAACCAAAACATAAACAAAAGCAACATTGATTGAACAAATTCAATAGAGGCTTTAAAAGTGGCCCAATTAAAAAAAATCTTTAAAAACAAAACCTCCAAAATCTCAGCTTGGGAAGAAACATTTTGTTTCTCTTTATAGTTCAGTTCAGTTCAGTCGCTCAGTCCTGTCTGACTCTTTGCGACCCCATGAACCACAGCACACCAGGCCTCCCTGTCCATCACCAACTCCCGCAGTTCACCCAATCCCATGTCCAATGAGTCGGTGATGCTATCCAACCAACTCGTCCTCTGCCGTCCCCTTCTACTCCTGCCCTCAATCTTTTCCAGCATTAGGGTCATTTCAAATGAGTCAGCTCTTTGCATCAGGTGGCCAAAGTACTGGAGTTTCAGCTTCAACATCAGTCCTTCCAATGAACACCCAGGACTGATCTCCTTTAGGACGGACTGGTTGAATCTCCTTGCAGTCCAAGGGACTCTCAAGAGTCTTCTCCAACACCACAGTTCAAAAGTATCAATTCTTCGGCACTCAGCTTTCTTCACAGTCCAACTCTCACATTCATACATGACCACTGGAAAAACCATAGCCTTGACTAGACGGACCTTTGTTGACAAAGTAATGTCTCTGCTTTTTAAAATGCTGTCTAAGTTGGTCGTAACTTTCCTTCCAAGGAGTAAGCATCTTTTAATTTCATGGCTGCAGTCACCATCTGCAGTGATTTTAGAGCCCCCCAAAAATAAAGTCAGCCACTGTTTCCACTGACTCTTGATTATTCTTGATAGTAAGTGGAAATAATCCACAACAGTGATCCGAAGTCACTGACATTTGCTTTGTGTCTCATGTTTGCTTTGCAGTGTGTTCGTTAGTCACAGTCCCTCAAATTGTTGGATAACTTCACATGGAAGCTTTTGAAACCTCGATTTCAGAACATTAGAGAGAAGAAGATGGTGAATTCTGTAGTTTTATGTCTAAGTCAATGTTTTTCAAAATGAAGGCTATTTTTGGAGAGATTTGAGGGTATTTAGGAAGTAAAATTGACAAGACTTGAATCATCTTTAATTTCATTATGTAGAGAATCATTGATTCACACGCTTACATCTCTCTGTATGGTAAGTATGTAAGTTAGTAGAATGGCTTGTAAACTATTTTGTAATTCATTTTCTGTGAGTTTATTAGTAATTCATTTATTGGTATAGACTGAAACGCTACTTGCAGTGGAGGGTTTGAAAAAAGCATCTTGGAAAGAGTATGATTTCCCTCCAGAAGCTTGAAAGAAACTAGTTACAAATGAATGAATCTTCTATTTTCTTTATGGAAAATTGAAAAGATGCTTCAAGCTGTGTTTATGTTAGATTTGGCATCACACTGTATGTATTGCAAAGATACTGCAGAAGGAATCCTGTTGTGAAATTACATGAAAAACAGTGGTAAACTGAATTTCTTTTAAATGAGTGTTTTTACAATTTAAATTTTGTTTCTGCTCGGTATTTTAAAATATATATATATGTGTGTATGTATATATATATATATATATATATATATATATATATATATAGTTCAGAGCTTTTCTAGAAAAGTAATAGAAGACCAAAGAAAACCACAACATAGCAACGCAAACATGGAGATCGCTCTGAGGTGGAAGAGACTTCTTGGAGCAGCAGAAATAAATTTTCCACTTGATCTTGCCGTTCTGCACAGAATTGGTAAACACAGTCTTTTCATTTTATTTCAGCGTCTTCAGAATTTGGGGTACGTTCTTTCAGATCTTGGATAGTTCTGAATCCAAAAAAAAAAAAATGTAATGTTCATTTTCTTGTCTAATTCAACGCTATTCGCCTCTGAGTTGTGAGATCACTTCTTTAGACTCATTCAATGTCATCTGTCCTAATAATGGGCACACCCCTCTGTGAATATCCTCCTGCGACCCCATTTTCTTTGCTCTTTATTTGTTTTTTCTCTACAGCCCCTAAAGTGTTGACAGGCTCCTATCCGAGCGGTATACCCGAGGGCAGCAGTGTCCCCACAGCGGTCTGGTCATCCTGGGAGTGTTGGCCTGGGATCGGTCTAGGGGCGGCCAGGCTGGAAAGCCAGCCTGGAGGCTGCGCAGAGAACCGGACGTCGTCATGACAACGCCACCCAGCGTAGGGAGGCGGGGAAACTCGAGTGCGGAAGTCCCCGACCCCGGCCTGCCCGGCAGGGCTGCCGAGGCCCGGGCGTCGCCATGGCAGCGTCGGGAAGGGGTGTGGCCTGCGACGGGGCGCCCCCGCCCCGCGGACCCCGCCCGGGCCTGCACCGCGGGCGGCGACCTCGACGCCCGCAAGGGTTTGAAACCGTTTTGTGGCGGCGGCGGCGGCGGCCGGTCGGAAAGCTTGCACGTAGGGGCGCCAGTTCTGGTTTTCTCGAATCCCTTCCCGGGCCCCCACGCGCGGGTTCTCGGTGGAATTTTGTGCGGGAAGGGGTCGCCCCGGGCCGGCCGCCGTCCAGGCCCCTGGCGCGCGCCGCTGCGGCGTCGGGGCGCGGCGGCCGCGGCTCCGCGTGCGGAGAGGGGTCCGGGCGGTGCGGGCCGGGGCTTCTGACAAAGTTGGGGGCAGGCGGGGCGGGTCAGCACGCGGGGCCCCGGCTCCCGACGGGACGGCGCCTGTGAGCAGACGTCGGCGCGCGGCCGCGGGGTCTGGGCCGGGTCGCCCCCCTCTCCCGGGGTCCCCGCGCGCCCCCCGCTTTGACCTCCCTCCCTTCTGCCCAGGTCCTCTCCGGGCGGGAGCACTCCCTCCGCATCCGGGCGGGGGTCCTGGGCGCTCTGGGGGCTCCCCGGGACGATTGCGGACCCTGCGCGCGGCCTGCCGGCTGATCGTCGTAGAGAAGCCGGACGCGGGGACTCCAGCCGCCCCGTGGGGGTCAGGGTGCGGCGGGGGGCGGTCCCTAGCTCCCTGGCCGCCGGCCCCGGCGTCCCTGGTCTCCGAGGCGATGCCCACAGGTCGTGGGAACCGCGGTCAGTGCCTGGTAACTATCCAAACACCCGGAGGTGCGAGCTGGTGAAACAGGCACCTGTAAACGGGTTTCGGGTTTTGTTTAATGACCCGCCATCCACTTCAAGAACGATTTGATTGAGCAGAATTGATTTTAGCCGACTTGGAGGAGTGTGTTTATTTCGCATGCCCCGGGGCGTGACCTGTGTGAGCGGTGTCTCTCTTTGGGGGTGTGGCCGCGTTTCCCCAGGACCTAGAATGTGTGCGGCTTCCTCGTGCTTTTCTAGGACCGCTGAGCACCCTCAGAACCACATCTTAGCCCATTTCCTAGCTGTCAGCAGAGACACAGGTATAAAAAAAGACCATGAGCTAAATATATTAGAGCTATAAGCAAGAATCATCCAGTTTATTTCTTTTTATGTGATGGGTAAACACATTCTAAGTATTTTAAATCTAACTCAAAGACATAGCTTTACTTATTTTTTAAATTCTAATAATTTAAATCTGCAATTCTAATAAGCCATACATAATAAAACTTTTTGATTAGCTGGGATTAACTAGATGTAACCTACCTGTAAGAGGTAATTCCTTAAAGGTTTGAAGCAAGAATTCTTTGATGATTTGAACCAATAACTTAATTTTGTTTTCATTTTGTGGAGAATAAGGGATAAGAAAAAGCTGGGTTTTAGCATTGACCAAGTATCACTGATTCTTCATTGTGCTTTTTAAAAAGGTATTTATTTGGCTGCACTGGGTCTTGGTTGCTGCATGCGGGATCTTTAGTTGAGGCATGTGGGATCTAGTTCCGGCTAGGAATGGAACCTGGGCCTCCTGCATTGGGGCCTCAGCATCTTAGCCACTGGACCACCAGGGAAGTCCCTCTTTACTGTGCTTTTTAAAAAATGTACACTCCAGCATTGCATGTTAGTATAGCGATTTGATTGCCGGTCTACTCCAGCATTGCATGTTAGTATAGCGATTTGATTGCCGGTCTACTCCAGCATTGCATGTTAGTATAGCGATTTGATTGCCGGTCTACTTTCCAAAATACTTCTTGGAGGTATTGCTGATTTATATTTGAATGGCCAACAGATATAATGAATCTGAGAGCTGATGGTTTCAGAGTTTGAATCTGAGCTTTATGCTTAATTTCATGACTAAGTGAGTCTTTTTACTGTTGAGTTTTCATTTCCTCTAACACTGAACTTTAACATCTCCTGCCTATGTCAAAGGATTGAACGAGAATTCGTGATTATAAGGAATCTTTGTTTTAGCGGTAGCTAAAGACCCTGATGCTGGGAAAGATTGAAGGCGGGAGGAGAAGGGGACGCCAGAGGATGAGATGGTTGGATGTTGCATCACCGACTCAATGGACGTGAGTTTGGGTAAAATCTGGGAGTTAGTGATGGACAGGGAGGCCTGGCGTGCTGCAGTCCATGGGGTTACAAAGAGTCTGACACAACTGAGCAACTGAACTGAACTGATGGACCCTCCCAGGCATATGTTTGAGTATGTGGGCAGGATGAACTGTTTAAGCCTGGAAGTACACTTCAGGTCAGAGCTGTGCTTAAGGCTCTGGGTTTCTGTGTTTCCATTTGTTTGTTTATCCATTTGATTAATTGCTTTTCAGCTTAATGATAGTAATATAACATCTGGCAGTGGTATCTTGTTACCAGCTTTCTGTTGATACTTTCTGTTACTGATGGAGTTATGTAAATTATGCAGCTAATTATTGTAGGAATGTAAACAAAACCAACCAGAAACTAACCAATCATTGTTTTTATTTAGTCACTAAGTTGGGTCCGACTCTCTGCAACCGCATGGACTGTGGCCCACAAGGCTCCTCTGTCCATGCGATTTCCCAGGCAGAAATACTGGAGTGGGTTGCCATTTCCTCCTCCAGGGGATCTTCCCGACCCAGGGATTGAACTGTGTCTCCTTGTGTCTCCTGCGTTGACAGTAGAGTTCTTCACCACTGCACCACCTGGGAAGCCCTAACTAATCATTAAACGTGATTAAATAGAACAAAATTTATGTTAACCAAGCCTTGAATTCAAAAATATGTTTCTTTTACTGTAATGCAGAAGGTACCATGACCAGTTTTGGTTAACAGAGTTAAGGGCAATAGTATTTCTATTCTAGAAGAACCATTTGGTACTTGGAACAACAACAACAAAAAAAACCGCCACAGACATACCTTGTTTTATGGCACTTTGCTTTATTCCGCTTCACAGACACTGTGTTTTTAACAAATGGAAGGTTTGTGGCAGCCCTGCCTGGAGCAAGTCCACCACTTGCCAATACCATCTGCTCACGTCGTGTCTCTGGGTCACAGTTTGGTAATTCCCAGAACATTTGAAATCCTCCCCAAAATGATTACAAGTGATGGATAGTGGTTTTTTTGGTTTTGTTTTTTAGCAATAAAGTATTTTTAAAATTAAGGTATGTACTTTTTTAGCATAATGCTGTTGAACACGCAATAGACGACAGCATAGTGTAAACATACCTTTCATATGAGGGAGCGTCCCTGGTGACTCAGATGGTAAAGTATCCACCTGCCGTGCAGGAGACCTGGGGTCCATCCGTGGGTCAGGAAGATCCCCTGAAGAAGGGAATGGCAGCCTACTCCAGGTTTCATGCCTGAAGAATCCCGTAGCCATTCCAGTCCTTCTTTTATGCACTGGGAAAGCCCCGTGTTCGGGCGACTCGCCTCGCTGTGGCGTGTGCCTCGTTGCTGTGGTCTGGAACTGAGCCTGCGGTGCCTTTGAGGTCTGCCTGTGTTTGTCCCGTGGAAGTGGGATGTTCATTTCTTCAGCTTCTGTCACATGCCATGTGGTGTACTGGGCACCTACTGAGATGCGTCAGACACGGTCCCTGCCTTCCAGGAGCATCTCACAGATGGTGGGAGACGTGTGAACAGTGTGCAGTTGTGTGAAGAAAGAGTAAAAGCACGATAAACGCTGCCCCACAGCTGTGAGCGTGCACACTCGGATGGAGCGAAGAGTCTGGGCCACGCGGGGCAAGTCTCAGATGGGCGCTTGAGCTGCACTTGCTGACTCCAGGCAGGGGGACAGCCAGTGTGGAGGAGGAGTGATCCTCTGGAGAGCAAGCCTGAGCGAGTGCGGACCGGCAGGGAGTGCTCGTGGCGTAAGGGCATCTGGGGAGTGGTTACTGAGGCAGAGTGCGTGTACATGTGTGTGTGTAGAGAGAGTGGTCATCCGTGGGGTGGTAGTGAGGCAGAGTGCGTGTGTGTGTGTAGAGAGAGTGGTCATCCATGGGGCGGTTAGTGAGGCAGAGAGTGTGTGTGTGTGTGTGTGTGTGTGTGTGTGTGTGTGTGTATAGGAGTGGTCATCCGTGGGGTGGTTGGTTAGGCTGTGTGTGTGTGTGTGGGTGTGTGTCTGTGTGTGGGTGTGTGTCTGTGGGTGTGTGTGGAGTGATCATCCGTGGGTTGGTTGGCTGTGTGTGTGTGTGTGTCTGCCTGTCACTGTGTGTGTGTGTGAGTCTGTGTGTTTCTGTGTGTGTGTGTCTGTGTGTGTGTCTGTGTTAGGCTGTGGGGTGGTTGGTTAGGCCCTGTGTGTGTGTGTGTGTGTGTGTGTGTGTGGAGTGGTCATCCGTGGGTTGGTTGGCTGTGTGTGTGTGTCTGTGTGTGTGTGTCTGTCTCTGTGTTTCTGTATGTGTCTGGGTGTCTGTGTGTGTGTGTGTCTGTGTATGTGTGTGTGTCTGTGTGTGTGTGTCTGTCTCTGTGTCTGTCTCTGTGTGTGCCTCTGTGTGTGTGTCTGTGTGTGTGTGTGTCTGTCTGTGTGTGTGTTTCTGTGTGTCTGTGTGTATGTCGATTTGTGTGTCTGTGCCTGTGTCTGTCTGTGTCTGTGTATGTCTTTGTGTGTGTGTGTGTCTGTGCCTGTGTCGATTTGTGTGTCTGTGCCTGTGTGTCTGTCTGTCTGTGTCTGTGTATGTCTTTGTGTGTGTGTGTGTCTGTGTGTCTCTGTGTGTGTGTCAGCATGTGTGTCTGTGTGTGTATCTGTGTTTGTGCATCTGTGTGAGTGTGTCTGTGTGTGTGTTTCTGTGTGTGTGTCTGTGTCTGTCTGTGTGTGTCAGTCTGTGTGTATGTCTGTCTCTGTGTGTGTGTGTCTGCCTCTGTGTGTGCCTCTGTGTGTGTGTCTGTGTGTGTCTGTGTGTGTGTGTATGTGTGTGTGTCTCTGTGTGTGTGTCTGTGTGTGCATGTCTGTGTGTATGTCGGTTTGTGTGTCTGTGCCTGTGTGTGTGTCTGTGTGTATGGGTGTCTGTGTGTGTCTCTTTGTGTGTCTGTGTGTGTGTGTCTGTGTGTGTGTATCTGTGTGTGTCTGTGTGTGTCTTTGTGTGTGTGTCTTGTGTCTGTGTCTGTGTCTCTGTGTGTGTCTGTGTGTGTCTTTGTTTTGTGTGTGTCTTGTGTCTGTGTCTCTGTGTGTGTCTGTGTGTGTGTCAGTGTCTGTGTGTGTCTCTGTGTGTGTGTCTGTGTATTTGCCTGTCTGTGTCTGTCTGCGTGTGTGTGTGTCTGCCTGTCTGTGTCTGTCTGTGTGTGTGTGTGTCTGCCTGTTTGCCTGCCTGCCTGTCTGTGGAGGGACGGGCTCGGAAGGCACCGCACTGGGCCTCCGGACTGGGTCTGGGCTCAGCGGTCGCCCGCGCCCTGGAGGCTGGGGGTGAGGGACTGAGGGGGAAGCGGGAGGGCGTCCTCGGGACGCGGCAGTGAGCGGGGCACAGGCGGGTTTGGAGGTGTTTCTGGGTGTTTGTTCTTTGTCGGGTCCTGGGAGGAAGTCGAGGCCACACAGCGAGGAGGTCGTCGGCAGGGGAGGGAGAGGACGGTGGGCGACAGTCAGGGCGCCGCGCAGACGCGCAGCCGGCGCGCATCTCGAAGATGAGGGAGCCTCTGCCCGTCGCCCCGACTCTTCGGCTGACGCGGGAGCCGGGCCCTGGAGTGGAAAGTGAGGCGAGGCCGCAGCGGCCTGGTCCGGCTTCCGCGCTGCCCCGGAGCAGGAATGCTGAGGGACCCCCAGCGAGCCTCGGTCACGGGGGCAGGGCGGCTGGGGGCCCGAGGGGCGCCTCACGAGGGGATTTGGGGTGCGGCTGGAAGAGCCGCAGGTGGGAGCCGCGTGCTGGTCGACCTCCGGCCGGCCCGGCTGCGTGCGGAGCCCCTGTGCGGAGGGGCCGACCCTGCCGTGGAGGCGGCCACGGGAGGGGGGCGGAGAGGCACAGCAGGGCTGTTCTCCAAACGTGTCATTTGCAGATTTGAATAAATGTCGTTTGAACAAATGACAAATGGGGACCGAGTAGCACATAGAGACAGTACCCAGGCATTTCAGAACTTAGAGGAACATGTGGACCCTTGAGTAGATTTTAACTTGAAGAGTCTTGTCAAAACCTATGTTTCTGATTTTGGGGGTTCACCCCTTTATAATCAGTGCTTTTCCTGTTGATTAGGAAGAAACCCAAGGACCAGTATTTTAAATTTTTTGATGGGAGGACTGTGTGGATCACAATAAACCGTGGGAAATTCTGAAAGAGATGAGAATACGAGACCACCTGACTTGCCTCTTGAGAAATCTGTGTGCAGGTCAGGAAGCAACAGTTAGAACTGGACATGGAACAACAGACTGGTTCCAAATAGGAAAAGGAGTACGTCAAGGCTGTATATTATCACCCTGCTTATTTAACTTACATGGAGAGTACATCATGAGAAACGCTGGACTGGAAGAAACACAAGCTGGAATCAAGATTGCCGGGAGAAATATCAAGAACGTCAGATATGCAGATGACACCACCCTTATGTGAAGAGGAACTAAAAAGCCTCTTGATGAAGGTGAAAGAGGAGAGTGAAAAAGTTGGCTTAAAGCTCAACATTCAGAAAACGAAGATCATGGCATCCGGTTCCATCACCTCATGGCAAATAGATGGGGAAAGTGTCAGACTTTACTTTTTTTGGGCTCCAAAATCACTACAGATGGTGACTGCAGCCATGAAATTAAAAGACGCTTACTCCTTGGAAGGAAAGCTTTGTCCAACCTATATAAGCATCTTGAAAAGCGGAGACATTACTTTGCCAACAAAGGTCCGTCTAGTCAAGGTTATGGTTTTTCCAGTGGTCATGTATGAATGTGAGAGTTGGACTGTGAAGAAAGCTGAGCACCGAAGAATTGATGCTTTTGAACTGTGGTGTTGGAGAAGACTCTAGAGAGTCCCTTGGACTGCAAGGAGATCCAACCAGTCCATTCTGAAGGAGATCAGCCCTGGGATTTCTTTGGAAGGAATGATGCTGAAGCTGAAACTCCAGTACTTTGGCCACCTCATGCGAAGAGTTGACTCATTGGAAAAGACTCTGATGCTGGGAGGGACTGGGGGCGGGAGGAGAGGGGGATGACAGAGGATGAGACGGCTGGATGGCATCACTGACTCGATGGACGTGAGTCTGAGTGAACTCCGGGAGTTGGTGATGGACATGGAGGCCTGGTGTGCTGCGATTCATGGGGTCGCAAAGAGTCAGACATGACTGAGCAACTGAACTGAACTGAACTGAAACATTGTACATTTATGGACATTAAAAATCACTTTTTCGGTATACAGTTTGATTAATTTTTACACATACATAGAATAGGTTCTTATAACCTGCACACATAGCATGTAGAACAGTTCCAGGACCTGTGTGATTTCCTCACCCCGCCCCATCCTGTTGCTAACCCAGTGAGTGAGCCTGTGTGCCTGTACCTTTTCTTTGTGCCTGGAGTTTCTGCATGGTCATACAGTATGTGGCCTTTTGAGAACGGCTTCTCTGACTTAGGCTGATGCACTTGCAGTTCGCCCATGTTGTCGGGTGTATCGGCACTTCTTTCCTTGCTTTTCATTGTGTGGATGAACCATAGTTGGTTTATCCGTTTCCAAGGGGAGGGATACTTAGTTGGATTCCAGTGTTTGGAATTGGTTACAGAAGAAAAAAAAAGTGGTTACAGAAGAAAAAAGCTGTTATAAACAGTACATTCAGGTTTCCGTGTGAATATAGATTTCATTTCATTTAGATAAATGCCTAAGACTAGGATTTTTGAGTCCTATGCTAAGTGTGTGCTTAACTGACTAAGAAATGTCTGTTTTCCAGAGTGGTTGCATCATTTTGTATTCCTACCAGCCATGTGTGAATCTTCCTGTTGTTCCGTTCCTGTTGTTCTGTTGTTGTTCTGGTCCTGTTTTTCTGTTGTTCTGTTGTTGTTCTGTTCCTGTTGTTCTGTGCCCTTAGTGGTTTGGTATCGTTTGCATTTCTAAGTTTAGCTGTCCTCATAGGTGGGTAGTGATGTCTCAACGTGGTTCTCATTAGCATCTGTCTACTGATTAGAGATGTAAAGCATCTTCTTCACCTGCTTACGTGTCAGCTGTACCTCTTCTTTTGTAAAGGAACTAATTTTTTTGCTGATTACTTTTATTGGGTTGCTTGTTTACTTGTGCTTTAGTTTTAAAAGTTCTTTATGTATTCTTGATATAGGTCCTTTCTGAGATATATGCAGTGTTTCTTCCCAGTCTGTAACTTATCTTTTCAGCTCCTGGCAGAGTTCTTTGCAGAACAGAAGTTTTTTTTTATTTTTATAAAGTCCAATATATCAATTTTTTCTTTTATGGGTAGTGCTTTTAATGTTGTATCTGAGAAATCCTTGACTAACTTCAAGTCATGAAGATTTTTTTCCTATGTTTTCTTGTTTTACATTTTACACTTAGGTCTATGATTTATTTTGAGTTAATTTTCAGTTCAGTCACTCAGTCATGTCCAACTCTTTGTTACCCCATAGACTGCAGCACGCCAGGCCTCCCTGTTCATCACCAACTCCTGGAGTTTATTCAAACTCATGTCCATTGAGTTGGTGATGCCATCCAACCATCTCATCCTCTGTCGTCCCCTTCTCCCCCCACCCTCAATCTTTCCCAGCATCAAGGTCTTTTCTAATGAGTCAGTTCTTTGTATCAGGTGGCCAAAGTATTGGAGTTTCAGCTTCAGCATCAGTCCTTCCAATGAATATTCAGGACTGATTTCCTTTAGGATGGACTGGTTGAATCTCCTTGCAGTCCAAGGGACTCTTAAGAGCCTTCTTCAACACCACAGTTCAAAAAGCCTCAGTTCTTCGGTGCTCAGCTTTCTTTATAGTCCAACACTCACATCTATACATGACTACTGGAAAAACCATAGCTTTGACTAGATGGACTTTTGTTGGCAAAATAATGTCTCTGCTTTTTAATAAGCTGTCTAGGTTTGTAGTCAACGGCACCCTACTCCAGTACTCTTGCCTGGAAAATCCCATGGATGGAGGAGCCTGGGAAGCTGCAGTCCATGGGGTCGCTGAGGGTTGGACACAACTGAGCGACTTCCCTTTCACTTTTCACTGTCATGCATTGGAGAAGGAAATGGCACCCCACTCCAGTGTTCTTGCCTGGAGGATCCCAGGGACGGGGGAGCCTGGGGGGCTGCCGTCTCTGGGGTCGCACAGAGTCGGACACGACTGAAGCGACTCAGCAGCAGCAGGTTTGTAGTGTTTATAGTGTTTCTTAAAATCAGGTAAAGTGAGTCTTCCAAACTTACTCTTCTTTTTCAGAATTATGTCTGCTATTCTAATTCCTTTAACTTTCCATGTAAATTTTCGAGTCAGCTTGTGTATATCTGTAAGGAATACTGCTGGGAATTGTAGTGGAACTGCATTATATCTGTAGATCAATTTGGGGGTGTTCAATATAATGAATTTTATTTGATCTCTTCCAACAGGTATATAGTCTTCAGCATACAGACTTTTTACTTTTAAATATTTTACAGGCTGAATTATGGAAATGGGAAGGGAAGAAGAAAAATGGGAGAAGCTGGATGCAGAATTTGATCACTTTGTGGTAGATATGAAGCCTTTCGTTCTAAAATTGCCCCATAGGTCAGGTAAGATTATGTTTGAAAATTAGGTTCTTAGCATTAATTTTTTTCTTCGTATTATTTAGCCAAACCAGTGAACTTCCAATATGGAAAGAAAACTGAATTTGTTTAATAACAATTTTCATCTTATAAAGGATTGTTTACTCTGAGCTGTTCGAGGGAACATGGAAATTCAGCGATGATGATGTCCTATTAAACCATGGCAAGGTCTTAAGATGTTACCCGTCCGTGACAGAAGCTTAAAGTGCATGAATCTTTCAAGTTAGCTGAATGGTTTTTTGCTGAGACGTTTTCCTCCTCCCATGGAAATGGTTCCTTTCAGGAGCTTACTGTCCACCTGTCTCTGACCCTTTTGTTTATTAAAGCAGAAAGTAGTGTTCATCTTCCCTGCTTATTGGTTGACTGAATAAAATCACGTGTGAATGAGTTCTTGTTGCTGTCTTGTTTGCAGTTCCTAACCTGTTGCCTTTGAGAGGTTTTGTCTCAAGTCAGAGATTTTCAGATAATGTAAGGTTTATTAGAGAGCAGTCAAGGAGACTGTGAGGAGCTTGAAAGCTTCTCTAAGTGACGGCAGCCGTAAGGCTGGCTGTAAAAGTAAATGTGTTTTTGGAGCTTTTGAGTGGAGGGTTAGGAGTGGAGACAAGAAACTGGTGTTTACCCGAGTTTTGTCCAGGTTCCCTCTAGCTCTGAGATACCTAGTGAACTTTACATTCAAACAGAGGAGCCAAGTCCGTGTAGACCTTCACCCCAGGGAAGGGGCTGCAGTGTTTGAGTCCCACGTCCTGTGTCATCCTCCGTGCAGGCCGGCCTGCAGCCCGCCGAGCCCAGGGGTTTGGCTCGGTCTTCCCTTCTCGGTCTTCCTCTGCCTCTTCTCTTGCTTTTTTGGATGGTAACCTCTTTTTTCTTTCTCTGCTGTTCTTAAAATGAGTATTTCCTATCCCCTGGCTCATTCACAGTTAGTTGAATTAGTATTTAATGGTATTTCTACCTGGTGTTCTCTTCTGATATTCACTGTATTATTTCCTTCTTGAGTTAGACCTGCTGATTAGGATAAATGTATATTAAAATCTCTCATTATAAATGTACTTCAAGTCAAACTGTGTTCATATTCCATCTTTTAAAAAGGGATTTGGGGCATCTAGAATGGGATTAATTGTGGTCTTTGGTTTGTGACTCATTGTGGATATTGGTACATCCCTGGTGCTTTTTATGCCATTAATTCGTAATGAAAGCTCAGAAACTCACATCCCTGTCAAGACCTGACCATTCATCCAACTTCAATCTCATTGTAGCTAAATTCTACTTCGTTTCGCCCCATTATTTTAAGTAATGAATTTCTTCATTAGCCAAATGGTTGTACTAAGCTCTGTTCATTTGAATATTATATGTTAATAGATTTCAGTTTGCTCCAGGACATATAGAAATGCACAGTTTGAAAAGCCGTTTAAGTTGATCAGTTTTACTTGCTGTTTTCTTTTTGCACAAAGTGCACCTGAAATTGGGGCTTCCCTGGTAGCTTGGCTGGTAAAGAATCAACCTGCAGCGCAGGAGACCCCGTTTCAGTTCCAGGGTCAAGAAGATCCGCTGGAGAAGGGAAAGGCTACCCACTCCAGTATTCGGGGTTGCAGAGTCGTACATGACTGAGCCACTTTCACTTTCACACCCAGTGTTTCGAGAAGTGTTTTGTGATTATATAATTTTCAAAACTAAAAATACAAAGTTCTTTAGAGACTACTCTTATACCTGGAGTGATAAATCCAGCATGAGCAAAGTGGTAAATCAATCCCAGGGATTTTTGTAGGTAAAACAATAAGCGAATATGACCTTTAGAGACTAAGAGATTAAAGCAGATTTATGATTTGTGTTAGATATATAATCCTTAAATTGAGTTAGACAGCAAGATTAATGTTGAAATAGACTTGGTGAGCCCTGAAAACAATTCTGTGTCATGGTGAGATGAGGCAGTCAATAGGCCATTTTATGTGGATTAAACTGTGGTACATTTTTAAGGTAGTTTTTAAAAGGATAATTATTTTTCAAAATTGTATGTAAATACAGTAACCCTCAAATATTTTTAGAGAGGTTAAAAGAAAACCCTGAATAAATCATCCACAAATCCCTGAAAATCATCAGCTTTAATAAATGAAACATTTGTGATTCAATTAGAGATTGAGTTTAAAATGCTTAAGTTTGCATTTTCTCTCTCGTGGTTTTAAAATTACAGAAAGATTTTTCATCACAACTAAAATTATTTTAGAGATGATTTTACGGCAACATTTTTGTCTCAGAGATTTATCTGATGGTAATCCTGGGACTCTAATCGACTGATAAAGGCCAACTAGACCAGGGGAGGCGGACTGCAGCCCCTTTCCACATCCCGCCTGCAGCCTTTTCTGTGAAGATTGATTAGAAAACAGCCGTGACCCCCGGTGGATGTGTGGTGCAGGGGATTTCTTGCAAACTTGAGAGTTGTGTGGAAGATCACCTGGGCCTGCAAAACTGAAATGTTCGCTGTCTGGTGTTTTCAGAAAAGATCTGCTAGCCCCTGCAATGGACGAGAGCAGATGTTTTATGGGTCTGTAAGGGAATGTGTTTCCTGAGAAATGCAGCCTAACAGCCCCTGTGTGTGTCTAGAACGGCAGCGGTGTGCACTCTGGATCAGAAAGCTGTGTGAGCCTTCAGGCACCGGCACCGGCATCCCGGGCAGGAAGAACCGCAACTTGTACGCCAAGCTCCTGCTGCACATGCTCCGGCGCGGGGTGCTCGAGGGCCCGTTCACGCAGCGCCCGGAGCCAGGGACCCTCAGAGCCCTGCCTTCCTACATGGTAGGTGTGTGCGCGCCAAGCGCCTTACTGCCCATGCCCAGGCGGGGGCGCCCCAGGGCCCTGCCTCCCTACATGGTAGGTGTGTGTGCCAAGCGCCTTACTGTCCATGCCCAGGCGGGGGCGCCCGAGGGCCCGGTCACACAGGACCCTAGGGTCATTTGTTAAGTCACAAGTCCTAGATAGGTGTTAGCTAAAACAATTTTTTTGCTCCCTGATTCAGTTTTTTCCACCTTGAATGGAAATTAGAGATTGGGCTCTAAGGGGACTACACTTAATTGATTTAGTCACCACAGTATTCTGCACTATTTCTTTAAAAATTAAAATTAATTTTCAAGCCTTCATTTCCCACTAATTTTCACTGGATTACACTAATAATGTATAGATGTCAGTAAATTCTAGCTTCTGAAGCTTTCTGGATGTTAACATGAATTTGACCAAACTTCAGAATAGTGAATGTGAGGGAAGCCTGGTGTGCTGCAGTACATGGGGTCTCAAAGTCAGACACAGCTTAGCCACTGAACAGCGAATATGTTTTACTTAATGTATATGAGAGGTTGGATTGAATGACGTCTAATGTTTTTTATAATCTAATAAAGTGGCAATAATAAGTTAGAGTTTAGCAGTGACTTTCTGTACTTGATTTCATTATCGAAAGTCAGCTTTGTCCTTGTGCTTGGCTGAGTCTTCACTGTCTTGGGCCTCGTAACTGTGAAGTAGGTCTTGGTTTATGTGGTGTTTGGATACTTGAGAAATCTGTAGGTGTTGGTGGTCGCTGATAGATACATATTTATTAAAAAATAGAAAACCCTGCAAAACTTCTGTGTGGTATATTCTAAGATTTGACTCTATTTTATCAGTTAAACCAAAGTTCCGTCAAGAGGCATGCTGCACCCTAGATAGTAATCTCTGTTATTCGTGGCAGAGTGCCAGATGAGATTCTGCTTTATGTGTTAAACTATGGCCATGTGTTTCCTTAAGATCAGTAGTCTTTGGGGTTGTAGTTAGTTGACTTCATCATTGATTAAGCATTGAAGGGACTTCCTCAATTAAAAAGAAACAGCTGTGCTGGTTTGCCTTGGGATAGAGGGTCGTGTGTCACCCTTCCCTAGAAAATAGCCCCTGGAGAATTTTTTGAGTAGGATTGGGAGGATTACAGTTAATGCAAACTTTATATGCAGAGTTTTCTTCAGAAATCTGTCATGAAGCCTGTCTCCCATGAGGAGAAATAAATGGGCTGGTGTCTTTCTTCTTAATGACCGAAGATAGAACATTTTCTGAAATATAGTCAGATGTTGAAATACAAGTGTACTGTATCATGTTTTCCCATTCACACTCATAGTATGGGATCATAGGAAAGGGCTTTAGTTTATAAATAAAAATAATAACATAAAAGCCTAGAGACCTGTCTTGGATTTTTTGGCTAGGTCGTGGCATAGCCAGAACTAAATTCTAGGTCTTCAACTCTGTTATTACTAATGATGAAGAGGTTTCTAAATTTTTTCTGATTTTTACTGATTTTGGTTTCTCTGCCTACTGATTTGTGTGTGTGTGTGTGTGTGTGTGTGCATGCACACAGAGTAATGATCACAGCACAAAAATGACCTTTTCATTGTCTTTTCAGAAAGCTAATATTCGTTTTGTAATATAAATCATAAGTATCATATGTGTCTGCCATATAATTTTATGATTTATCAAATTTAAACATGCTATAACTAAAATGTGAGCCATTCATTTTTATGTATTTCAGTATTTCATTGAATGATGCATTTTTATATAATTAAACTTGAGTATTTGAAAGGTTGTTATCAAAGTTGAAACTTGATGGAAGTCTTAACTGATCATTTCATTATATAGTACATTTTGAAAGAATAATTTTTCTAATTTTTAAAAATCAGTCCATCTATTTTGATGAACCAAATCCAGCACCAGCGAAAGGGTCCGGCGCGGATGGATTGCCGGACTGGGTGGTGGGTGAGCTGGGGAGCAGCGAGCGCAGACTCAGCGAATCCCGGGAGCTGTCTTCTGGAGAAGACCACTCTTTGGTGCAGTCGCCGACCGCCGTCCACAGGTACGCCCGAGCCCGGGAGTCCACGCACGTTTCATCATTTGGCTTCTCTTTGGTACTGGTTAATACAGTCCATATTTCCTTTTTTTTTTTTAAATGGTAAATAGTTGGTTTAGTTTATGTTTTTGCTGAAGTTGAGGGCTATGAAGGAATGTCATGTAGGTAAAATGACAATGTTGCTTTTCCGTTGATTGTATATTGAAGATTATATTACATTTTTAAGTGATTTTTGAATATCTATTAAATATTTATTTCTCTTCCCATTGCTTGGGAAATGGTGACTGAAAGTCTGTAAGTAACATAGTTCTCTGTTTTCCTCTGGGACAAGCATGAACTGAGAATATTTCAGTGACTTCAACAAAATACAACATCTTCCATATCCATCTTGAAGCTTATGCTTGAATTTCTTTCCTCTCCCCTCACCAAACAATATTTGTTTGGATTTAATAGAATAATGAATGCAAACATAAACCCCATTAAAATGTGCTTTCTTACTAGATATAAGCTTAAATGCGATTTTTAGTACAAATAAAAGTGAATTTCTGAATTTTAAGTACACGATAAAACAATTATTGTTGTAGTATAGCTTTTGGCCTTTAGGAGGAATAGATTTAAACTGGACTTTAATCACATTCTGAGTTCTGCGTTTGGCGCTGTTCCCTGAGACGCTGGCGTACTGGATGGCGTCAGCTGACGTGTCGTGCTTCTGCTTCACTCCTCACCATTCCCGTAGTAATCTTAATTTTTGGAATTTGATTAGGTTAACAATGTAATCTTTCTTTTCTACTACTGTTTTTTTTTTGCTTTATTCCTTAAAGGGTACAGAAATCTCACTAGTAATTTGAAACATCTTCATGGTTGATGTAGTCTGGTTATGTTTTTCAGACCTCACATATTATGGTGGAAAAGAACAGATGAACGTAAAGCAAGAGATCCAGTCCCTGTGAAGTTTTTTTATTAGAAAGGGGAAATAAGTTAATATGGAGAGGCAGAACAGGAAGAGGCGATGTAACTAGGACACGTGTCAGAAGCATAAAAAGGAAGGAGCAGATGAGCCCATGGCAGATGCTTTCCTAGGAAGCCTAGGGTTCAGGACAGGAGGTGCACCTGTGGCCTCCAGGGAATCCAGGTGAATAGGACTTTTGTCTCTCAGAACAGAGGATCAACTTGGAGGAAATATGGTGATAATATTCTTCAAATATTACTCAGTAACTTTTCTGGGCGATGAAACCATAGTAAAATCTCTATGGTTTTAACAAGTAACATTTCTCTTTGTCGCTCACTTATAATAAAATAACATTTCAATGAAAAGTACTTGAGTTTGAGGCTTTCGTTATTGGTTATAAAATAAGTAATTAATGGAAACAGCAGACAGTCCTCCATTCGTACTCAGCCCTTCAGAGGAGCCTCACTGACAGCCCAGGTCTCTGTGGGGGCCTTGTTAGCGCACGCGTGCTCTGTGCGTCTCTGCTGCGCTCACAAGTGCAGAGGCGCTCCCCTGTCCTCGGGCTGGATCTGCAGCTTCACAGCTCAGGCACTGTGTTTCTGTTTGCAGGTTCCCCGTGCCCTGGGCAGGCACTGAGGGCACGTGCCCGAGTCTTAGTCTTTGGTGAGTGTGCGCAGGAGTCTGGGAGTGGGTGGTTAGGCCACACTTTATAAAATCCTGCTTTACTTAGGCCTTTTTGTATGTGAAGTATTTCTCATGGCACTTTAGATTCTGCTGTTTGTGTCCTGGCCTTTCCATATTATTAAAGACGCAGAGGCCTTCTGAAGCCTCTCTGCCAGGACTCCTGTTGAATTTCACCTGTGCAAAGCCTCTTTCAGACAGATATGTTGGGGCAGAGAGAATAGGCCACGAGGATATATTTTAAAAATTATTTAGAAAAACTTGAAGGAGGGATAAATTTTAGAAGTTAAGAGATGTATGGATATAGGCTAGAGATGCCTGTTTGTTTCCTAGCCTTCTTATTTCTGATGAAGTTGTAAAAGAAAATGAAGGAACTGGAAAAGACAACTGTCTTTCTAGTCAAGCGTTAGAATTTCACTAAGGCTAAGGCCAAATATGGAGAAGGCAATGGCACCCCTCTCCAGTACTCTTGCCTGGAAAATCCCATGGGCGGAGGAGCCCCGTAGGCTGCAGTCCATGGGGTCGCGAAGAGTTGGACACGACTGAGCGACTTCGCTTTCACTTTTCACTTCCATGCATTGGAGAAGGAATTGGCAACCCACTCTAGTGTTCTTGCCTGGAGAATCCTAGGGACGGGGGAGCCTGGTGGGCTGCCGTCTCTGGGGTTGCACAGAGTCGGACACGACTGAAGCGACTTAGCAGCAGCAGCAGCAGCAGCAAGGCCAAATAACAGTATCTTTCCTTACATGCTTTTAACTCAATCTGTTTACAATTTTTAATTTGCATGTATATTACTTAATAGATATTTGTAATTTTACATACATAAAGGCACTTAAAAATAAAACTAACTTTTACTTTACCTAAAGGCTGTACACTTTATTTAAGGCCAAATACATAATGTGTTTGATCAGCTCATAAGCAGTGGTAGAAGCTACTGATGGTCTGTCTTCATATTTCTTTTCTAGAGTTGATCCTTTGCTCTGAGTGGTCCTACTGTGCTAGTGAAAAAGTTAGAATCTGCTCATGTTGACCTAATACATCTCATCAGTTCTGCACGAAATTGTTTTAAAAAGTTTACGAGGCTTATAATGTGACACATGTATGTTTTTATAGTGAATAATTTATTGTTACTTAGAACTGAAGTTTAATGCTGCCTCATAAATTTTACAACCACTTCAACTTGTCCTTTGAAGAACCTCTTTAATCTTAAAAGATTTTCCCCCTTAGTGTTTCTTTTTTGATCACTTTATAAAATCCTGCTTTACTTAGGCCTTTTTGTATGTGAAGTATTTCTCATGGCACTTTAGATTCTGCTGTTTGTGTCCTGGCCTTTCCATACTATTAAAGACGCAGAGGCCTTCTGAAGCCTCTCTGCCAGGACTCCTGTTCAGTAGAGGTGGGCGTCTCCAAGCCTTTATTCTCCTGCAGCTCGAGTCGCGTGGCCGCGTCCTAGGCGCATTACACGTGTGGTGAGGTTTGGCGCCATCAGGCTGATTCTCATGCTTTTCTCCTCAAATACGCAGTGCACGCTAGTAACCTGAGCGTTTCACTTCAGTTTCAACGCATGACTAGTCCTGTCCTGGCTTTATCCTTTGCTTTCCTTTTTCATAGTTCTTGGTTTAAGATTATATTATTACCCTTAGTTTATTTTAGAAAAACCACTTTCCAAATTGCATTGCAATATTATTAGAGATCTTTTATTATATTTTTATATCAAATATCTGATTCTTTTATTGACAGTGAAATATCTGGGTTATATTTGAGTTTGGAGCATGATTTTACAAAATGTTACTAGTGGGACTGGACACTTGGATCTCTCCGCTGTACAGTCTGGGTAATTTCATTTAGCTGGACGGCTGTGAGCTACATCCATGTGAATTACTTCCTGGTCATCTTTCAGGCGCTTAGCACTGAGTGACGGTAAAGGCCCTCGGTGTCTGTGGACCTTCAGGCGGCCCCAGGATCCTGCTCTGGGTGGTGACAGCCTTGTACGGTCCCTTCTCCTTGAGTGTGGGCCGGACCTGTGAGTGGCGTCTCACCAGTAGAATATGGCTGAGGGGACGGGCTGAGGGGGTTCCTGGCGGTGTTGGAGACTGCCCTGCGTGCAGACCCGCTCTAGGGGCATGCTGTCTCCCTTGCTGCTGAGGAGCGGGCTGCCCTGAGTCTATGGCCCGAAGAAGGTGAAGCTACTGACAGCCGTGACCGCAGGCAAGGTGGGTTCCTCCGTCCAGGTGGGGACCCGGCCCTGGGCAGACCCCGAGCGCAGCCTCGTGCGGCCCTGCGCAGAGGGTCCGGCGTGGCCGCGCCCGCACTGCTGACCCACGGAAACTGGGAGGAGCCTGGGTGGTGTTCAGAGTGCTCTGTTGGTGGTAGTCAGTCATGCAGCAGGAGATGACTAATACTTTTTACCCTCATCTTAGAAGATTGTGCAGTCATACGTGGTGCATTCTTGTAAAAATCTCAGTGTAGGACTGTGAGGAGTAAAACGTGTTCTCGCTCCACTTCGCCGTGAGAGTAGCGGGCGTCAGTACTTGGTGTGAATCACCCCATGCACACGCGTGCCCACAGACGTGTAACTGAAGATTGTCAGCCTGCTCGTGCTGCGTGTAAGTTCTTTTGTCACTTAACTGTGTTTTAATCCTGTGTCACGTGACCTGTGTCATCTTTTTGAATACAGATGATAATCCGTAGTGTAGATTTGCTGTAACTAATCTGTCTCTGTTGCTGGTGATGCTTTGGTATTACAAAGTATGTCCTATTGACATCCTGGTACATGTATCATGATGAACCTGTGTGTACTTGGGCTGTTATTGACTCTGTGGCCAGGAACAGTGAAACATATAATGAGCTGTTGGTGGGATTAGTAGGTTCTACATCTTGTGCAGTGGTACAGAAAAATGCCTGGGCCAGCATGGAGCGATGTCTCAGGTGTGTGAAGTTCAAAAAAGTACGTAAAAGTGTGGTAAGCTTCCGTCTGTGTGTGCCTGTCTCTTAAAGGACATGTGGATGTGTCTGTGCACACGTGTGTGGAATATTTCTGGGTGCCGTGTGTGAAGCTGTTTTACGTTTAGGGAGTGGGGTAATCTGGTGTGAAAAGTTAAAAACTTTTTTTATACATGTGTCTGTTATTTTTAATAACCACACTTATTTTTTGATAGGGAGTGTCAAGTTGCTTTCCAAAATACTCTCTCATTAAAATACTCAGCCATACACACTATTTAGATTAGTGATGCACATTGATGAATCTAACCAGCATAGCAAATACACAGATTTAAACAGAAGGATGAAGTTTTCCCAATAGATAGTGTTTGTGGGTTACACTTATATTTCTAGTTTGTTAAAACAGGAAGCAAGTGAGGCAAGTTGTACATTTATGCAGCACCTACTGTACGCCAATACTATTCTAGAAATCTTTCGTAAGTTACCTGACTTTGTCCTCTAGAATCCTGTGAGGTTGACACCGTTGTCCTTTGTATTTATTGAGGAGGTTACTGCTTCAGTAAGGTCAATAGACTCCCCAGTGACGGATGCAGAATTGGAATCTAGGTCTTATGATTCCAGACCCTGTGTTCTTTCTGGTAGACCATGCAGGCACGAGTACTTTTTGCAGCAAATACAGAAACTTCACTTTAACCCTTTTTCCTGCCTTGCGCTTCGTTAGCAGTCTCGGGCGACTGTGCCTTTGCTCGTGGTCATTTCTGGGTTGAGTGAAACGAGGCAGTTTGCCTCTGTTCAGATACCACTTCTGACACTTGGCAACCACATGTCCTCAGGCACGTTCCTGCCTTTCTCCGAACCCGGTGTCACCCTTTGTGAGAGGGAGGTGGCAGTGCTGACCTCAGAGCAGCGAGGGTGGGGGAGCCCCGCCTGGCGCCTTTGACATGGCGCTCCCCACCTTTGAGGGTGCAGGGGTCCTTCACGTGGGCTTGCTTGTTAGCTTGGTTCTTCTGCTGCTGCTCTCATGATCTAATCTTCCCAGAAGTATTGTCTTAAATCCATTGGTCATTAATTATTTTCAATTTAAAAGTCGTTTTGTGTTCCTGAGAAAAGGAAATTAATGGCTGTGCAGAAGGGTTCTGATTGTAAGTGTGAATCCTGCACATTCTCAGAATAAAGAGAGGGAATAGTATTTTAGAAGAGGCTTTTGAGAGTTCCTTAGTGGTCCAGTGGTTAGGACTCATCATGCCAGGGCCTGGGTTCAAACCCTGGTCCAAGAATGAAAATCCCATAAGCCACGCAGCACAGCCAAAGAAATTAGAAATAAATAAAGTGAAAATAAAAGAAGCTTTGAAGCAATCTTTATTTGGACAACTCAGCAAGTCCCCTTTTCCAGAACAGAGGGAGCACAGTGTGGCTGGCCCTGGTTTTAAACATGTCCCCACACCAGGTGTTAGAAGCTGCCTGTGTAGGACCAGGCTTCAGTTCTTGTCATCTCCATGTATTTCTTGGTGTGCATTATTCCAAAGACAGACACAAAGACAGTAGGTTGTATTCTTATCCTACAGTTCTGTGGAAGATGTTTTGAAGCTTCTTTGTAATGGCTGGTAATTATTTTTATGAGTTTTCAACCAAGTATGATGTGGTCTGGTAGCTTATCACCAAAGTGATAAGATGGGGTGAAGAAAGATGAAAAAGAATGATTTAATGCCACATTATTTTTAACTTGAAACTTTGGTTAAAAGTTATGAGTTAGGAGAGAGCAGAGAGTAATGTCGAATAAACCCCAGCCTTTAAACGCTGCTTCGCATGGAAGAAAGACAGTTCTGGTCATTTTGGAGGACTTTGTTGTTGAAAAAGAAGGCATTTGTAGTTCAGATTTCTTTAGATGCCACTTTATAAAGAATCACGATCCAGAATGCTTACAAATTCTAGGAACGTGCAAGCAGAATTATTACTTCCCAGGTGGCGCTAGTGGTGAAGATGTAAGATGCCAGTGCAGGAGATGTAAGAGATGTGGGTTCGATTCTTAGGTCGGGAAGATCCCCTGGAGGAGGAAATGACAACCCACTCCAGTATTCTTGCCTGGAGAGTCCCGTGGACAGAGGAACATGGCGGGAGGGGGTGTGTATGGTCCATGGGGTAGCAAAGAGTAGGATATGACTGATGACTGCACACATGTATTACTTTTACCATATTAGATTTAGGTTGACTTTGTATAAATAAAACTTGTATCTTTTAATTCATGTCATGTCCTTTAAATAGCATATACATTCACACATTTAAGAAAGGACTTGGGGAATAATTATCCTGTTTTAAATGAGATTGCGTGCTAAGTCACTTCAGTCATGTCCAGGTCTTTGTGACCCCATGGACTGTAGCCCACCAGGCTTCTCTGTCCATGGGGTTCTTCAGGCAAGAATACTGGGGTGGGTTGCCATGCCCTCCTCAAATGGGGATAGAGGGCTAATTTCTGCATCTTGCTTTAATGAGATCTTTCCATGGGTTATTTCATGCCAGGTTTTAGTCTGGAATGAAGAATCTAATTATAGTCCTGCCCGTATGGAAAATATGATTTGCTTTACAATGATCCTCTTTAACATGTGGTTTTCCAGTAATGATTGTGGCGAAAAGCCGAGGCTCTGTGCCCTTTCCAAGTGCCTCCCAGGACAGCCAGCCCTTCGCTTGCGGCTGCAGTTTAAACACGTTGCCAGCAGATGGCGATCAAGTAACGAAAATGTGCTTGTGCTTCCAATTGAATATGTCGATCCATGTGAAAAAACATGTTCGCTTTAAAAATATTGAGTTAATTTTTAGTCTGTATATTCACACAACATAATAGACAGACTCTTCTTAATTTGTTCAGCACCATTTTTATATGTAAATGACACTGGCCTGTGAATGGCCCCTGCTTCTGAGTTGCTGGATGAATTTATGGGGGAGCTGATCATTCCCTTCCTTGGGCTTCTTTGTGTCCACTGGCTGGGGTGGTTAGGGTTACATATGGTACAGCATCCTTCAGTATTATTCACAGCACTGCGTTCCTTTTAGTTGAGAATCGCCCTGTTGATGAGGCAGAGATCTGTCTGCAGCAGTGCCTCACGCGTGTTCGTATCTGTGTGCATCATGGGTGTCCTGCCGCGGTGCGGTAGTGAGTCCTGGAGTGTGACGCGTCTGCGGCTGCTCCGGCCAGCGTAGCAGCCACCGTCCACACGTGGCTGGCAAGCACACGAAGGGTGGCCAGTGTATCCCCCAGGAATGGAATGTTCGGCTTTAATTAACTCAGAGAGCGTGTGGGGCTTGGAGGTCGAGACCTGGTTTTCCTGGCAGACGGGGAGCTGCTCTCTGGGGGGTGGTAAGGCGGGTAGGGAGGGGGCATTGGGGGTTGGCACCTCTCAGCCGCCTCCGCCCAGGGGAGACTGTTCTGGGCAGGTGTCTCCCCTCATTGGTGAGGATCACTTGTGGTCAGTGGTTGGTCTCAGTTGGTCAGCCTAAGGTTTCAGAGGAGCTTCCCCAAATGGTCTGTTTGGGAGAAAGAAAGATTGATCAATTCCCTTAATTTACTGAAAGAAGGATCAGCCTTTTTCATCCTTTTGTTTGGAGAGAACATTTAGTGTGGAGCAGATCTGACTGATTTGGTCTTTTTGCTAGAATGGACGTTTGTCAGCTGGACGTTTAACCTTGAGCTGTGGGAGTAAGACTGCCTCACCAAGGAGGAGCAGAACCTCTTTCTTAGGACCCTCAATCCAGCAGTGCGTTTCACACACTCGTGGGACCACTTAACTGTTCGCTAATTTTCAACAGTGATGTGCTAATTAAATATCCTTCTTAGGTATTTACCAAGACAAGGCCAAGCAGCAACAGTTTGTAGCTGAGATGCGGCTCTAAAGATAATGACCTGGCATTTCTTTTAGGCTTTTTAAATTTTTTTTCATTGAGTCAGGTTTTTGACAAATTTAGTCACTCCTTTTTTTAAACATTTTTGATGAGTGGGGCTTTGTAATAAGTATCTTTTTATTTCACAAGTTTCTTTTTGTGAGATCATAATATTGAACAGTTTACTTTTGATGTTCTTTTAAGCAGAAAAGGATGACAGTAAGCTTATACATGTATTGTGTAACAATTTAAAGGGAATTAAAATACTTTCTGGAATGTTGGTACTGTTAAACCAGAGATATATTAATAAACATGGATTTAAATGTGTTGACTTCTAAAGATGGTTTCTATTTTTAAGTTAAAAGTCAAATGTGTTATTCTAAAGTAGTAAATGGGAAAAATATGAAGTCTTAAAAAGTTTATGAATCTCTGGTCAGTTTTTAGTTTTGTCAGGCATATCACTTTTTAAAATATAGTTTTTCTTTTTATTCCTAATAAAGTTCCCTTTGAAATATTAAAATAAATATGTTGTGGATCCTTGTAAAGTATTTTCATTTCTTATTTTCAGTGTTATTTCATACTTTACTGTAGTATTAGTTGTTGCTAGTTATGTGTATGTTTCATTGATGTTAGCAATACGGTAAGAAGACTTC
The DNA here is from genome assembly GCF_002263795.3 of Bos taurus. Classification (NCBI taxonomy): domain Eukaryota; kingdom Metazoa; phylum Chordata; class Mammalia; order Artiodactyla; family Bovidae; genus Bos; species Bos taurus. The sequence goes on along the minus strand of NC_037346.1, from coordinate 62,577,059 downwards.
TGCAGGTGGTATACAACAGTATTAATTGCTACTTAGATGAATGCAAAGACACGAAACCTAAAGTTCTCATTTTAGTTTTCTGATTTATAATACAGTAGTCGTATTAGTCTTAAAGTGTTTTACAACTGTGAAACATAGCATGTGTGTAAAAACTATATGAAAATGCATTTAAAGACCATTATAAAATAAACATCCCTGTACGTTTGACCCGGCCGGGAAGCAGCACTTTGCCGCATCCCGGAAACCTTCTGCCGCCCTTTGCCTTGGTGCCTCTGCTTCCCATCTCCTGAAAGACCAGTGTCCTGCATTTTGTGTTAAGTATTTCTTTGCTTCTTTTTTAAACTGCATGTAAGTGAAACCCTACTGTATGTATTATTTTGAAGGTCGCTTCCTTCTCTTGTATTTTTCAGATTCATTCATGTTAATAAATACAGCTGTAGTTCATTCTTTGTTTTGTAGGAAACTTTTAAAGTCGGTGTATAACATGACATCAGGACTCACAGATCTGCAGTGTGACGCTTGATGCAGCTTTACGGAGTGGCTGCATCTGTGTGTCCTCTTCCAGGTCAAGACAGAGACCGTTGCCAGCGCTCCAGAAAGCGTGCTCTCTTTCCCAGTCATATATCATCCCCCCAGAGCTGTTCGCTGTTCTGCAGTATATGACCACAGATTAGTTTTCAGATCATACAGTGTTCTCACTTTTTTCTGGCTTCTTTTGCTTGACATTGTGTTGTGAGATTGGTCCATGTTGCTGCATTTAGCACTGGGTTATTTTACTTTAATACTGTGTGAATGCGTCACATTTCTATATCCATTTTGCCCGTTATTGGGTGTTTGGGAGTTTTTCCAGTTTTTGGCGGTTACGGATAACCCCGTGAGCATTCTTTCCTGCGTCTTCTGGTGCCCGTAAGCACACTGTATTTACCTGGAGGTGTAAGTGCGGCAGATACTGCCAGAGAGTTTCACACGATGTCTGTGCAGTTTACTCTGCCACCAGGAGGGTTTAAAAGTCTGTCTCACATCCTCACCAGTTCTTGGTTTGTCAGCTTCTCCAGCTTTAGCCTAAATTCTAGTATAGTGAGTGTGGGTTTTCATTTGCATCTTCCCTCATTACTGATGATATTGGGCTTTTCTGTGCTTGATATAATATTGATATTTTCTATGCTTGATAGCCATTTGGGTATCTTCTTTTGCGAAGCTCAATTTGTCTCTGTCCACCTTGTAATAAAAATGGTTCGTCAGTCTTTTCTCCATAGATTTGTCACAACTCTTTATGTATTCATCAACAAATTCTTGGATACACATACGGCAGGTATCTTCTCCCACTTTCATTGATTTGTTCTGTTGAAGAATATTCAATTATAATGTAAATTATTTTTAGTCAGTCATCTGGGATTGTTTGTGTTTTTTTGTGTGCTGTTTAAGATTTTTTGCCTTGCCTGTTCCAAGATCATGGGAACATTTGCCTTGTTACCTTCTAGAAGCTGCCTTATTTAACCCTTGGGATTGTGCTACTTATGGAGCTGGGTTTTATGTATAAAGTGAGGTAGGAGTCATCCCCCCACCCCTCCTGTGGATAGTTGATGGCCATTTGATCCATTAACAGTTAGAAAAGCTGTTCTTTCCCGACTGCTGGGGTTGACACCATTACTGTAAACCAGGAAGTCTTGCTTGTTTGGGTTTCTGGACCCCGTCCCCTCCCTTGGCCTCTTCGTCTGTCTGTGTACTGATGCTTCACCCCTTAGTTACTGCAGCTTGAGAATGAGTCTTGATTTTTCACAGAGGAGTGCATGTACTCCAGCTTTCCTCTTCTTTGAGACTTCCTTGGTTCTTTTTGGTCCTTTGTATACCCATATGAGTTTTAGAATTATCTTGCCAGTTTTTATAATGCCCATACACACGCCCCTGTTGAGATTTTAATTGAGAATGCATTGAGTCTGCAGATCAGTTTGGGAAGACTGTATCAGTAATTCATTCCTTTTTATTCCTGAATGGTGTTTCATTGATGAGTGTATCACATTTCTTTATCCATTCACTAGTTAATAGATATTTGGATTGTTAGCTTTTAACTATTCTGAAAAATGCTACTATGGACTTTCATATACATATTTTTGCTTGGACATTTGTTTTTCATTTCTTTTGTGTAGATATCTAGCAGTGAGTTGTGTGGTAAGTTTATTTTTAACTTTTTTAGGGAATCAAACCCTTTCCTAAAATGGCAGTGCCATACATTCCCATGAGCATTCCAGCTTCTTCACATTCTAAACTGTTGATATTGTCACTGTTTTAGATTTTCGTCATTTTAATGAGCATATAGTGGTATCTATCTCATTATGGTTTTGATTGACATTTCCCTAATGACTAATGATGCTGAGCATTTTTTCATGTGCTTACTGCCCATTTGTATATCTTCTTTGGAGAAATGTCTATTCCAATAGTTACCTGCTTCCCACACACCCAACATACAATAATCACTATAGACGTTTCTAAAAAGGAGGTACAAAGGAGTCCATCGAAATTCTGAAGCCCAGTTGGGCAAATGTGGAAAGTTCCTTAATTAGAGCTCAAAACCTGGATGTGATATTCTGTGTCTCTTGGCTCCTCCAGGTAGGAGGAGGCTTTTGAGTCCACCTCTGAGTTACCCTTTGTTTCTGCAGTTAGGCGGCTCTCGTGGTGTGCCTCCTGACAGAAGAATCCGGGGGTCCAGTGGCCCCTTTTCACTTTTACTCTGTCCTTTCTGGTCCAAGAGCAGTGATTTTGCTAGTATGATTTTCTCAGAACCTTTGTAGGCCTCCTGTGAATCCTGTGTGTGTAGGGAAACTAGAAATCACTATCTGTAGTAAAACTGGAAAATTCATAAATATGTGGGAATTAAATAACAAACTCTTAATCAAGCAAAGGAGATTTCAGTTGGAAAGTTAGAAAACATTTTGAGACAAATGAAAACACAACATACCAAAACTTAGGGGATGTGGTAAAAACAGTGCTGTGTGGGGAATTTATAGTTGTCAAACTTATGTGAAAAAAGAAGGAAGATTGCACATCAGCAATCTAAATTTATATCTTAAGTAACTAGAAAAAGAACAAACTGAAGCTAGCAGAAGAAAGGAAATGATAAAAATTAGAGTAGAAATAAACAAAATAGATATTGGAAAAAGCATTAGAGAAAATCAAGGAAATCAAGATCTTTTTTTTTAATTAACAAAAGTGAGAAACTTTTAGCTGAATTGTCTAGAAAAAAAGACTCATCTGACATGAAAGAAGGGACATTAGCACCAATTTTACAGAAATAAAAAGAATTATAAATGAGTACAAGAAGCCGTTGTGAACCAACAAATTGGATTACCTAGATGAAGTGGATAAATTTCTAAGAACACACAATCTACCCAGACCGAATCACGAAGAAGAAAAAATCTGAACAGACCCACAATTAGTAAGGAGACTGAAAGTGAAATTCGCTGAGTCGTGTCTGATCTTTTCCAACCCCATGGACTGTAGTGCATGGAATCAAGGAGACTGAAGCTGTCTTCAAAACCTCCCACCAGGGAAAAGCCCAGGACCAGACAGCTTCACTGGTGAGTCCTGTTGTTGTGCTGAGTCGTGTCTGAGTCTTTGCGACCTCACGGGCTACAGCGCCAGGCTGCCTGTCCTTCACGGTCCCCAGAGTTTGCTCAAGTCAGTGATGCTGTCTCACCGTCTTATCCTCTGGTTAATTCTATCAAACGTTCAAAGAAGACTCAGCACCCCTTCTCCTTAAGAGAAGAGGGTACTCCTAGGCTTATGGTGTGAGGCCAGCATTACTGTGGTGCCAACGCCACACAGACACACGAGAAAAGAAAATGACAGGCCGGTATTCCTGGTGAGCAGTGAAGAAAAAATTCCTCAGAAAAGTACTAGGAAACAATTCAACAGCACATTAAAAGAATTACACACCATGACAAAGTGGGATGTAGTCCTAGAATGCAAGGAGAATTTGACAAATGGAACCGTCATTATAATATAGAATGATGGGAAATCACCATGACAAAGTGGGATGTAGTCCTAGAATGCAAGGAGAATTTGACAAATGGAACCCTCATTATAATATAGAATGATGGAAAATAGCCACATGATCATCTCAGAAATTGATGCAGAAGATGTGACAAAATTTAACAGCCTTTCATGATAAAAATACAAACTAGAAATGGAAGCAAACTACCTCAAAATAATAAAGGCCATATATGAAAAGCCCACAGATAATAGCATACTTAATGGTGAAAGCAAAGCTTTGCCTTTAAGAGCACTAATAAGACAGGGACGCCCACTCTTATCACTGCCATTTGACATAGTACCGGAAGTACTAGCCAGAGCAATTAGGCAAGAAAAAGAAAGAAAAGTCATCAAAATTGAAAAGAAGAAATGAATCTCTGTTCACAGATGGTGTGGTCTTGGATACAGAAAACTCAATGGAAAACTAATAAAACCAACACAGAAGAATCAGTTGCATTTTTATACATTAACAGTGAACAATCAGAAAAGGAAATTTTAAAAAAGTTTCATTTGCTATAGTATCAAAAAGGATAAAATAATTAGGAATAAACTTAACCAAGGAGGGGAAAGACTTGTACACTAAAAAAAAAAAAAAAACTACAAGATACCGTTGCAAGAAATTTAAAAAGACACCGCAGTAAACGGAAAGACATCCTGTGTTCATGGGTTGGAGGAATTAATATTGTTAAGATGCACAGTATGACCCAAAGTGATATAACTCAGTCCCTATCAAAATTCCAGTGGCTTTTTTTTTCCCCAGAAAAAAGAAAATTCTTCCTAAAATTTATATGGAATCTCAAGTGACACTGAATAGCAAAAACAGTTTTGGAAAAGAAGAAGCTGGGATTTAGCATTTTCTAATTTCAAGACTTACCACATGGTCACAGTCATCAAAACAGAGTGGTGCTATCTCCGAAGGATAAAGTGAGCTTTCTGCACCATATGCGGTTTTAATCTTACCTGCTCTGTTAGGAGCTTGCATCTCCCGATACAGACTGAAGAGGTGTGGAAAAGAAAAAGAGGATGGAAGTGGCTGTATGAATTGCTAAAGTTGAGAAAAGCCATCAGAAGTGCTACAGCCGTGCTCTTAGGCTCCTTTCCCGTCAGTATGATTTGAGGTCTAGCGAGGATGGAGTCCCCAGCCCAGGCGTGCAGGCCGCTGTGCAGGACAGTCAGTGCCAGTGCTGGTCTGAGACGCACGGAGGGCAGCACGACCTGGACACGGTGGCAAAGTTCACGTCCAGTGTTTGGGCTGGGAAACGTGGGAGGCTAGATCTGTGGCCAGCTTTGTCTTTTGTAATGAAAGAACTTTTTTTTTTTTTGCATTTTAAATAAAAATAACTAGCGGTTTTTTAATTAAAAGTTTGTTGCCTAGCTACACTGAAACGCTATAATCATTGGAGAGTGAGCGCCAAAAGTGTGTGTGTGCGCACACTGCCTTTGGACTTTGCAGGTGTACTTGGTATTAGGTACTTGTTGGAGCACAGAGGAGATGTGCCCGTGCCGAGCTCTGTACAAAGGACAGTTGTTGCTTTAGTCGCTGAGTCGTGTCTGAGTCTTTGTGACTGCATTGTGTGCCACCTGCCAGGCTCCTCTGTTGATGGGATTCTCCAGGCATGAGTACTGGAGTGGGTTGCTGCTTCCTTCTCCAGTGAATCTTCCCGACCCAGGGCTCGAACCTGTATCTCCTGCATTGCAGGCAGCAGATTCTTTACCACTGAGCCACCAGGGCGGCCCACAAAGGACAGACGCTAGTGTGAACGTGAGCATCCCCTCGACACTTGAAACACTCTGCCCGAATTTGGTGAAGGAGGCACCAGAGTTCGCCAGCAATAGTCGTGTAGAAGCCACCACTCTTAGGTATTGTGTAGCAATCAATAAAGTGTTTTTCTTCTTACGATTCCATGTTTTATGAAGATGATACAAAGACTGAGAATGATCTTATCCAAACTATAAAGGGGTGTAGTGCTTTCTGATATCAGCCTGTGGTTCCTCTTCACAAAGCTCCTTGAGGGTGCATTCTGCCCTGTTCTCTGATATCAGCCTGTGGTTCCTCTTCACAAAGCTCCTTGAGGGGTGCATTCTACCCTGTTCGCAGTTGGATTCCTAAGACCTGTCACTATACCGTGGAACACAGTTGCTCACTCAGTTATTTGCTGAAGGAATATATGAATGAATGGACAAATAAATGATCGGATAAAATTAAAAGAGGAAACAGTGCAGCACAGGCGTAAAGACAGCCATGTGGACAGATTGGGATGGAGAGCCCAGAAACACGCCTGTGCACACATGGGCACGCGATGCTGACAAGGATGCCAAGACCGTCCGGCAGGAAAAGGACAGTCTTTTCAACAAACGATGCGGCAAAACTGGACATCCACGTGCAATAGAACGCAGATGGACTCTTCCTTTTCACATACAAAATCTATTGCAAAGTGGATCAAATACCTAAAGGTACAATCTAAGACCGCAAAACTCGTAGAGGAAAATACGAAGGAAGCTTCGTGAGAGTGGAGTCGGCATTGATTTATTGGATATGTACCAAAAGCGCAGCCAGCAACCCCAAAGGCCCTAGATAAGTTGGACTACCTTAAACTTAAAAACTTCTGTGCATCAACGGACAGTCAGCAGAGTGAAAGGGCAGCCCATGGAATGGGAGAAAGTATTTACAAATGACCTGTCTGAAAAGGCGACTGGTATCCCGAATGTGTAAGAAGTCTCACAACTCAACAACAATAAAAACAACCTGATTGAAAAATGAGCAGAGGACTTGAACAGACATTTCTGCAAAGAAATGATCGCTAATCATTCTGGAAATGCAAATCAAAACCTTACATCTATTAGGATGTCTACTGCAAAACAAATGAGCAAACAACTACATGTTTGGCAAGGACGTGGAGACACTGGAGCCCTTGTGCACTGTGGGTGGGAATGTAAAATAGTTTAGCTGTAGTTGAACATCACTGGCAGTTCGTCAAGAAAGTTAAAATAACCATAGCAGCCAGAACCCCCACTTCTGGGATATACCCCGAATACCTGAGAACAGGGCCCGAGCACGTGTGCATAGCACCATGATTTGCAGCAGTCAGAAGACGGAAGCACCCAGGAGTCCGCCAGTGGATGAGTGCACAAACAATGTGGTGTGTAATGCTGCTGCTGCTGCTGCTGCTGCTGCTGAGTCGCTTCAGTCGTGTCCGACTCTGACACCATAGATGGCAGCCTATCAGACTCCTCCATCCATGCTATTTCCCAGGCAGGAGTACTGGAGTGGGGCGCCATTGCCTTCTCCGGTAGTATGTAATACTGAGCCTTAAAAAAGAAGGGAATTCTGACACATGTTACAACATGGGTGAGCTTCGAAGTTATTATACTAGGGCAGAAGAGCCAGTTACAGTGAGGAACCCTGTCTGATTCCACTTACATGAATGAAGTGTAAATTCAGAGAGGCAAAGTCGAATGGTATTTGCCAGGGGCTCTGAACATTTGAAGAGACCCTGATGCTGGGAAAGTTTGAAGGCGGGAGGAGAAGGGGATGACACAGGATGAGATGGTTGGATGGCCTCATTGACTCAATGGACATGAGTTTGAATAAACTCCGGGAGTTGGTGATGGACAGGGAGGCCTGGTGTGCTGCAGTCCAAGGGGTCGCAGAGTTGGACACAACTGAGTGAGTGAACTAACACCCAAAAAAGATGTCCTTTTCATTATAGGGGACTGGAATGCAAAAGTAGGAAGTCAAGAAACACCTGGAGTAACAGGCAAATTTGGCCTTGGAATACAGAATGAAGCAGGGCAAAGGCTAATAGAATTTTGCCAAGAGAACACACTGGTCATAGCAAACACCCTCTTCCAACAACATAAGAGAAGACCCTACACATGGACATCACCAGATGGTCAACACCAAAATCAGGTTGATTATATTCTTTGCAGCCAAAGATGGAGAAGCTCTATACAGTCAGCAAAAACAAGACCGGGAGCTGACTGTGGCTCAGATCATGAGCTCCTTATTGCCAAATTCAGACTTAAATTGAAGAAAGTAGGGAAAACCACTAGACCATTCAGGTATGACCTAAATCAAATCCCTTATGATTATACAGTGGAAGTAAGAAATAGATTTAAGGGCCTAGATCTGATAGATAGAGTGCCTGATGAACTATGGACTGAGGTTCATGACATTGTACAGGAGACAGAGATCAAGACCATCCCCGTGGAAAAGAAATGCAAAAAAGCAAAATGGCTGCCTGGGGAGGCCTTACAAATAGCTGTGAAAAGAAGAGAAGCGAAAAGCAAAGGAGAAAAGGGAAGATATAAGCATCTGAATGCAGAGTTCCAAAGAATAGCAAGAAGAGATAAGAAAGCCTTCCTCAGTGATCAATGCAAAGAAAATAGAGGAAAACAACAGAATGGGAACGACTAGAGATCTCTTCAAAGAAGTTAGAGATACCAAGGGAACATTTCATGCAAAGATGGGCTCGATAAAGGACAGAAATGGTATGGACCTAACGGAAGCAGAAGATACTAAGAAGAGGTGGCAAGAATACACAGAAGAACTGTGCAAAAAAGATCTTCATGATCAAGATAATCACGATGGTGTGATCATTCACCTAGAGCCAAACATCCTGGAATGTGAAGTCAAGTGGGCCTTAGAAAGCATCACTACGAACAAAGCTAGTGGAGGTGATGGAATTCCAGTGGAGCTATTTCAAATCCTGAAAGATGATGCTGTGAAAGTGCTGCACTCAATATGCCAGCAAATTTGGAAAACTCAGCAGTGGCCACAGGACTGAAAAAGGTTCAGTTTTCATTCCAATCCCAAAGAAAGGTAATGCCAAAGAATGCTCAAACTACCGTACAACTGCACTCATCTCACACGCTAGTAAAGTAATGCTCAAAATTCGCCAAGCAATACGTGAACCGTGAACTTCCTGATGTTCAAGCTGGTTTTAGAAAAGGCAGAGGAACCAGAGGTCAAATTGGCAACATCTGCTGGATCATGGAAAAAGCAAGAGAGTTCCAGAAAAACATCTATTTCTGCTTTCTTGACTATGCCAAAGCCTTGAACTGTGTGGATCACAATAAACTGTGGAAAATTCTGAAAGAGATGGGAATACCAGACCACCTGACCTGCCTCTTGAGAAATCTGTATGCAGGTCAGGAAGCAACACTTAGAACTGGACATGGAGCAACAGACTGGTTCCAAATAGGAAAAGGAGTACGTCAAGGCTGTATATTGTCACCCTGCTTATTTAACTTCTGTGCAGAGTACATGAGAAACGCTGAGCTGGAAGAAGCACAAGCTGGAATCAAGATTACTGGGAGAAATATCAATAACCTCAGATATGGAGATGACACCACCCTTATGGCAGAAAGTGAAGAGGAACTAAAAAGCCTCTTGATGAAAATGAAAGAGGAGAGTGAAAAAGTTGGCTTAAAGCTCAACATTCAGAAAACAAAGATCATGGCATCCGGTCCTATCACTTCATGGAAATAGATGGGGAAACAGTGGAAACAGTGTCAGATTTTATTTTTAGGGGGCTCCAAAATCACTGCAGATGATGACTGCAGCCATGAAATTAAAATATGCTTACTCCTTGGGAGAAACGTTATGACCAACCTAGATAGCATATTGAGAAGCAAAGACATTACTTTGCCAACAAAGGTCCATCTAGTCAAGGCTATGGTTTTCCAGTGGTCATGTATAGATGCGAGAGTTGGACTGTGAAGAAGGCTGAGCACCAAAGAATTGATGCTTTTGAACTGTGGTGTTGGAGAAGACTCTTGAGAGTCCCTTGGACTGCAAGCAGATCCAACCAGTCCATTCTAAAGGAGATCAGCCCTGGGTGTTCTTTGGAAGGAATGATGCTAAAGCTGAAACTCCAATACTTTGGCCACCTCATGTGAAGAGTTGACTCATTGGAAAAGACTGATGCTGGGAGGGATTGGGGGCAGGAGGGAAAGGGGACGACAGAGGATGAGATGGCTGGACGGCATCACCGACTCGATGGACGTGAGTTTGAGTGAACTCCGGGAGTTGGTGATGGACAGGGAGGCCTGGTGTGCAGCAATTCATGGGGTTGCAAAGAGTTGGACACGACTTAGCGCCTGAACAGAAGTGAGTGAGTGAACTGAGCTGAACTGATGAACATTGGGATGCATGTATCTTTTTGAATTAGTGTTTTTCATCTTTGCATATATACCCAGAAGTGAAATTGCTGGATCATATGGTAGTTCTATTTTTAGTTTGAGAAACTTCCTTACAGTTTTCAATAGTGGCTCTACCAACTTACATAGCCATCAACAGGGTATTAGGTTTTCCTCTTTTCCGCATCCTCAGCAACATTTACTTGTGGTGTTTTTTGGCGATAGCATGGCATTTCGTTTTTGGTGGGGTTTTTTTTTTGCATTTTTGTCTGAGCTAAAAGAGATGTCCTAGGTTATTCCTTTAGGCTCTTCTCCAGTTAAAATGCAGTTTTAACTGGCATTGTCATTGCTATTTCTTTAATTACTATTTTCCTAGTTTCTGTTTATATTTAAGGCTTCTGGAATTCATATTATTTTGATGTAAGGTATTTTGAATTTATTTTCTTTATCTCTTACGTTTTCACATATTATATTCATTCCTTTATTTTTTGTGTGTTCTCAGAATATCTCTTGAACTAGTTTTCTAAGTTGCTGGTTTGATTTTTATGCTGTATTTAATGTGTCATTCTCTTACATTGGGGTTTTTTAAAATTTGGTAATCACGTTTTTCATTTTTAAGCACATTTTTATGATCACAGATTGTTTATTTCCTTTTCTATCTGAAATGTGTACTTGAATCACACTGAAAACAAATTAAAAAGACTTTTTAGAAACTTTCTATGCATATTATGTTTCTTTAGCAGAAGGACATTCAATTAGACCTTTTTTAGACTTTTAAATCTTACATCTCATTACTTACCTCGTTATCTATAGTGACAAGTCTGTGATTCTGTCGTATCTGGAATCAACAAAGGTGCTGGGAGGATGTTTCTGGATTTCCGTTGACATATTTTACCTCTCCCTGGTGGCTCAGATGGTAAAGAATCCGCCTGCAATACAGGAGACCCGGGTTCAATCCCTGGGTCGGGAAGATCCCCTGGAGAAGGAAATGGCTACCCACTCCAGTATTCTTGCCTGGGAACTCCCATGGACAGAAGAGTCTGACGGGCTACAGTCCATGGGGTCGCAAAGAATTGGACATGACTGAGTGACTAACAGAACGTTAGCCTTGGGAAGAAGCGACAGGGAAGAGCTTTGTATTTCCCGTAGTCTTACCCCTTCAGAGGAGTAAGGTGGCGCTCTCCTGGCGGGGACCCTCACTAGTACGCGGAAATCTCGCTTTCTGTGTTAGTGTTAGCATTCCCTCTTCCGGCACCACCGCGGGAACCCTGGCGCCTCTGCCACCGCGCCCCCTGCCAGCTGTGGGCGGTCTCTGCGAGCACCTGGACCGGCTCGTCTGTGGGGCAGACGGCACCTGCTGCTCTTCATGCAGGATAACGGGGGGTGAAGCTCTGCCTCCTGCCCTCTGTCCCCTGTTCACCGTGACCTTGGCCCCATCACTGACCGCTGCAGCTCAGAGCAGCAGTCAGTTGTATTCCCATCCGGCGTCATTATCTGTAGCAAGGAATGGAGCCCCCGTGCTTGGTGCCCCGTGTGTGTTTCAGCAGTGACACCGGCGTCCGTCGTGTTTGGCTCAGCGGCCTCTGCAGGGAGCTGACTTGGGCTGTCTCTGCTTCACTTGGCCTGTGCTGGGGACACGGAATGCACTCGGTCTTGGAAGGAGGGCTGTTAAGTGTGTGTTTGTAGCAGGGTTGGAGGCCAGCAGAACAGGTTGGACTAGAGATGAAGATTGGTGATGAGTTTCCCCTTGTGATTTGGAAACTAATGGTACACACCAAATTGAGCAGGGAAGCACATGACAGAGAAATAGATAAGGCTGGACACAGAGCTCAGGGATCAGAGCCTGTGTGAGGTGGGCAGAGGAAGAAAAGCCTGCCTAGCTTCCGGCTCAGAGTCCGGGCATGTTCGGGGCGGCTTGGCTGTGGGCGGTGCGGGAGCGTCTGGAGCACCGGTGGGACTGGGAGGAGGGGCTCCGTGGAGCCAGCACACGCGGCACCTTTACGGAGAGGAGGCAGGGTGGGGACCGCCTGGGCTCCTCTGCTCCCGCTGACTTCACGCTCAGCACCTACAGGGTGACAGGAAGGGGCAGGGCAGGGCAGGGCAGGACAAGGACGCCGTGGCTCCCCTGGCAAGTTCGCTGAGAGGGAGAGAGCTGGGTTGGTTCAGGACGGCTGCCCGCGACTGGAGAGGACGTGCTGGTTTATGTATGCGCCCTGTGTAATAAATAGATGAATGTTTCAGTCCTCTTTTTCATTAATATTTTCTGTGAGAAGAATTACTTTTAATATTTAAGCATTTTTTTCAATTTTTTAGCAGAGCTCTTTTTATGATTGTTTAATCTGTTCTTAAAGTGCAGCCACCACCTGGTGTGATGTAGCAGGTGTCTCTCCCACATACTAAGTTTGAAGAGCTTCTTATCAGCTCAGGCACACTGACTGATGAGATTATCCTCAAAATGTCACTGTATTTCTTTTTCTAATTTATTCTTAAGTGTTTGGATATCTGGACTATTGATTAAGGGTATAAAAAATCCACAGCTCACTTTAAAACAGCTTTTTTTCAGACATTCTAAATTACCTCGTAACTAGTCTAAGGAATGTTGTTCTGTCAGCGTTAACTACCAAAACCCACATTCATGTTAGCCTTGTCTTTCTGAACTACAGCTCTGTCTTTTGGAAACACTTAGTATGACCCACAGCTTGTGAGGGAAATCCTGATATGGCTAGAAGTAGAAAGTCAGTGACTTAATTCATTCAACAATGGTTCATTTTCATGTTGTGTCTCCTGAAGGAGCCATTCAGAGAACAGTTATTTGTCATCATGGAGCTTTCACTGCAGTAGCTGGAATAAAAATATATGGGAGACTTCAGACTAAAGTAGAATACGGAGAATGGCATTTTGTATATTTGGTATATTTTATATTGGAGGAAAATCTTTTTTGTTCAAATTCATCTGGAAGCTTAAACCATTTTCCTGTTTATGCTGTGCTTATCATATTTTACCTGAATTAACATGGCATATTTTAAAATTTAGGACTTTGATTAATCTGTGGTTTCTGACATGGTTTTGAATTTTCAGACTTTCAGCTGCATGAAAGTTTGTTATTTTGTGTGTTTTAAGACTTCATCTTAATGTGAAACATGAATCCAACGAAACTTGCCAGCCTTTTAAAGTGTGATCTCCTCTGAGAGGGTGCGCTTTAAATCGTCTCTTCCTACTCTTAGAAAAAGGGGAAATACCTGTGGTTTATTATACTCCCACTTGACAATAGCATTTGTTTGTAAGAAAGCATGTGACGTTTAGGTGACATTTTATTTGTTGTGTGACCTAATTGAAGTAAAATGTGAGATACAAGTGGTTATTATCTGTATTTCTTTTTCCTTTGCTATTGAAATATCACTGTCAATATAAACAACCATCTCATTTCCAAAAGAAAAAAACACATGGGAGTCCTAGGTTTCAATGCCCTCGTGTCCTCTGACCTCCCCCAGTTCTGACTGTGGCTGTTGTGATCTCTTAATAGGGAGCAGTGCACTGCGAAGTTCCAACCCAGATCCCAGTCTACAAGTCCAACCCACAGGGAAGATGGACAGATCCTCACCCCACAGGACTGTGTAAGATCAGATTTCACTCCTGCTTTTCTGTTTGTTTTCTTCTTGTTTTAAAATACCTCCGCACATTTTTAGTTTCGTGTTGTTAAATTCCTGTGATTCCTGACAGACAGTAAGCAGTCTGACGGTTTTGGTGGGTGTCCTGAGCTCAGGGAGAGGGACGTGTTGGGTACATTGCCGTGCTCCTCCTGCTTTCCCTGCCATTCTGAAGCATCGTGTCTATGAGTCTGCCATTGTTCCTGGGTACTGAAAAATAACTTTGAAAAACTTCATTGTTTGGTTATCCCCCTTTTCTCTGTGTATATATAAAAATGACTAGACACACAGTGGTCATAAACTTAAGAAACGGGACTGGTTTGTAGTGAAGTAGGGGACACTTCCTTTCTGGTGAAGGTGGACCGTTCACCTCCTGAAATATGAATACCTCTCTTGCATGTTAGACTCTGCATCGATACTGTTTGAACATGGAGCTAGGGAGCTTCGTGAAGAGAAGGCTGTTGCCTGCTTGCCTCCATCCTTGCACAGTCCTGGCTTGTCTTGGGTTACAGCCTTTTAGTTACAAGCAAGCCATGCGTGATGCGTGAGTTTTTTAGCACGTTTGCTCTACACATAATTCCTTCCGTTTTCTCAGTGATGGGGAATTCCAGTTTGGAACTTTAATAAGCCTCTTGATATAAAGAGGAACACATTTTAAATATTTGTGAGTTTATTATTAATCATCATATTTATTAAAAATAAACAAGGGAGGTACATTTTAAAAGATATTCTCATTCACACACACAAACATTCAAAAAGCAAGGGACCAACTGTAGAAGCAATAATGAATTTTAATACAGTGTAAATAGTAAACCCAACATTTTGTTCAATAGAAATTTGTAAATTTTTAATTAGTTTCTAAATTAGTTTCTAGTTAATTTCTAGATTTCAAATTAGTAAAATATGAAGAACATTTTCGTGTATTTTTCATTACTTCAGATAATATAAATGACCATAGATAGATTTATTTGTGAGTAATGAGGTTTTCCGGAGAAGGGAATGGCACCCCACTCCAGTGTCCTTGCCCGGAGAATCCCAGGGACAGAGGAGCCTGGTGGGCTGCCGTCTGTGGGGTCGCACAGAGTCGGACACGACTGAAGCGACGCAGCAGCAGCAGCAGTGAGGTTTTCTAGGAGCTTCCCAGGTGGAGCTAGTGGTAACGAAGCCACCTGCCAGCGCAGGAGATGCAAGAGACACTGGCTGGACCCCTGGACTGAGAAGCTCCTCTGGAGAAGGAAATGGTAACCCACTCCAGTATTCTTGACTGGAGAACCCATGGATAGAGGAGCTTGGCAGGCTTACAGTCCATAGGGTTGTGAAGAGCTAGACACGACTGGAGTGACTTGGTACATATGCACAAGGTTTTCTAAAAGCATGAAAGTGCTATACCAACAAACTAAATTTAAATAAAATAAATTTTTTAGCTGTACTCTAAAATATACATTATTATTTTATACCGAGTTACCTTCCTAAGTTTTTGGGCTTTCAGATCATTGTCCATTTCTAGACACAGATCTTTGGCTTTCCTCAGTTAATTATGATTTTAATCTGATTTGATAAATATGGAATATAAAAAATTATACAGCAGGGAAAAGAGCATGGAGTTTTAATTTTTAAAGGAAGTTAAGAATTACCATGATTACGTTTTCATGATGTGAATCCAAGGCTTATTTCTCTTTATGTTCGGTGTATAATGAGAAATAATTTAAGAACAAAGAGCTTCTTGGACATCAACCCAAACTTCCCTGCTCATTTTAATGAGAGTAAGTAATTCGTCTTTTCAAGTGTTCCCCTTTCCGCCTTTAAAACTACTGTGGTACACCACAATTAAAACTTTTTGTAAAAGAACTTAGAGTCTGGATTATTTTTTAAAATATTCTTTTGCATTTTTTGAAATGTAGTTAATGTGAGTATATTGTGAAGCAGTCTCATAGCCTTAAGCAGCTGCAATAAACAGTCATCCCTTGGAACTGAGAACTAGCTCAGCTGTAGCCTCCTCTCCTTGGAGTCCTTTCCTCTAAGGGTGGTACAGCATTAACCAAAACGCACGCAGACACTCACTACTCTGAACGACACGTATTTGGCCTGTTTTCTCCCTCTCTCCCCTCTGCCCTTCCTACCTTCTTTCCTCTGTTATTTCTTCCCTCCTTCCTTCTTTCCTCCATTCTGTCTTTTGTTTTCATTCTGTTTTTCTTTTTCTTTTTTGTGTTTCAGGATATTCATTTGAAAAAATCTACTCTTTCTTTGGATGACAGCGACATGGGAACTCGCCTTAATAGTTGGAATCTTGGGGTAAAAAAACATTTGCTTTATGAATGTATGTTGATGTGGCAGAATCATTTTGTGTTTGGAAACATCTGAACTAATTTAATTCTAAACAGTGACTCTTACCAGTGTTAGACATTTAGTCCTGGGTGAGCGCTGGGAAGGGCTTGGGGAACAGGAAAGAGAAGCGTGAACGGTCCCTGTGCTCGACAAGCTGGCTTTCTTGTTGGTGAGACGAGATCCGCACATGAAACAGTTGAATACAGTTTCAGACAGTATGTGATCGAATACCAGAATGAGTTACCCAGAAAGTAGAATACTGAAGGCCACATGCGTGAAAAAGCTCTCTGGCAGACTTCAGGCGTGAACCACCGTCGCAAACAGCAGTTTTCATTTGCAGAGGTTGGGGTGCCAGCGTGCTTGGAGGGTAGAGGGAAAGGGCCAGGAACTTAAGGCCGAAGGAGGCATGAAGAAAGGCGGGACGAGCGGCACTCGGGCAGGTGGGCAGGGCTGCCAGGCTGGGGCCCGTTGGAGCTTGCATGCCAGAGCAGGAGTTGAGCTTTTAGATTTGAGATGGTCGTGAGCTCTGAGGTTAGTCCATTTCCACTTTACACACAGGCTGGTTAATGCTTTCAGGAAGTGAAAAGGGGTTTAATCAATTTTTAAAACCCAACTTTATTATTATAAAAATAATTTGTAATTTGAAAAATGCAGAAAGTCAGATATGCTGAGAGATGATTAACATTTTGTTGTATGTCTTTCCCTCATTTTCTTCTGCATGTACTTATAAAATTAGACATTAAACAAAATCGGGGCCATATTATACATGCCATGTTATTACGTGCTGCTTTAAGTTTGGGATAAGTCTACAGTAGTTCTATCAGCACCACTATTAATGGTAGCACTCACTTTTCTTCTGAGTGGGTAGTTCATAACTTACTTAAGCATTCTGATATTTTGGACATGTAGGTTGCTTCCAGTTTATTGCTAATATAAGTAACAACTGCAACAGAATTCCTTGAAAGAATCCTTTTGTTCCTATTTGGTTGCTTTCTTAGGTTATGTTAGGTCTTGGAGCATTGCCCTCCATGAGGTGTACACCAATCTATTTTCCAACCAGAAGTCTATAGGACTGTTCATTTTTTACTTCTTCGCCTACATCAGGGACTGTCATTTTTGTAAAAACCCTGAAACCCTTCTTGCTAATAATGGTCTTTGATGGAGGCAGTGCTTTGGGGAGGCTGAGCAGGTGGTGGTACGAAGGCTGTGCTGGATGTGTAGCGAAATGGAGAAGGGAGCAGTCAGGTGTGGGGGCTCCACCTTGCTGTGACTCCAAGCATGGAAGAGATGGAAAAGGAAAACATTTCAAAGAGAATAAAGAATGCTTGGTGACTCACTGGCAGGCCGAACAGGAGGGCATCTAAAGCTTTGGTTCCAGGGAAATGGAAGGTTGGCTTACTGTCAGCTACTTGGCTGTCTGACGGGGGAATCATTTCAAGGGTTTCACCGTTTTATCGTAGACTGCTAGCGTTTGGAGAGTAATCGGGGAAGTTCAAGTTTTCACCTCTGTGGTCTCCAGGGCTGCAGTCTTGTTTTGCAGCCACAGGCTGGACGTGGTGGCTGCACCCAGAGCCTGGAACAGCTCTGTCTTTAAAGACTTCAAACCGGGACTCAGTGGCCACCGTCAGAGGGTCAGAGGTGGGGGGACACGAAGGGATTTGAGTGGGTCATTTGGAGGTATGTTAATGAAGAAGAGAGAAGTAGCATTGATAACCAGAGGAGAATGGGTCAAAAGAAAACCATTTCCAACTTTGATGGGGTCGGAAAGCTGCCCCTGGAACGAGTCCTGTGTTACTGGTGCGGGAGAGGAGCGAGGAGGCCTTGGAGAGCAGAATCAGAGAAGGACATTCTGTGACGTCCTTCTGAAAGGGCCTCTGCCCTGGGCCGTTCGGAACTTCTGATGTGCGTTTCGTGGCACAGACAGTACTTTTCATGAATATTTAACTGTTCAGAGGATTAAACTTTTCATTTGTATAATAAAATTAAGATAAAAAATCTAAAATATTTTGAGGTACTGCCTTAAACCTAGGGCCACCTGGGAATTTGTTTCACATTTTTATTGTTCAAAGAATGCACTAACTGTGAAATAAAGTCCTGCATTCTTATGTATTTATAAAATGGCTGCATTAATCAGGTTCAACTATGTCTCTTGATCACAGTAGAATAATTTAAATATCCAGTGTATTAAAAAGCTTAGATTTTGCTTTGATTTTAGTTTTGTATGAGAATGTGTGATGGACTTTTATTTCTTTCTTCCTCTGAATGATCAGTGAATAGCTAGTTAATTTTTGTGGTCTATACTAAGGGCACATTTTTTTAATGTTGCTGGCATGCCTGTCAACACCTATTTTCTGACGCATTAGAAGTTCCAGATTTTGGATTTTCTAGTTTTTGTTGAAAAAATACATTTCCCCTAGTTATATTCTTTCTTTTCCCAGGAGTGTTTTAATATTTTCCCTGTGAAAAGTAGAGATTTACTTCCTAAACCTAGCTGTTAAATTTCCCTCCTGTATTATTATTTTTTATTATTATTACTCTTTAGCCTTTTTAACCTTTAGCTTTGGGGGAGCTTTTTTGCTTTGTTAACCCGTCTTATATACATTTCATTCATGACAGTCTTTATATAAACTTTTTTTTTTCCTGAGGAGGACCGGGGGGTCTGGAGGAGGAGCTTCTCTTGGGCCTTGCATGGGTCACTGCCCCCAGCCCGTCCCCACCCGGGACTCTTTGCTGACTGTGGAGGCTTGCTTCCACCAGGAGCAAACAGTGGGTACACTTTAGGTGACCCCTTAGGTCAGCTCTCTGCAGAATGGGCAAGGGAACATTCTGTTCTGTTCTGGAGAACTCATGTCCTGGGGACCTCGCAGGACAGGATGGTCAGCAGGAGGGTGGACAGCACCCCTAGTCCGGTGGCGCCCCTGGAGGGCAGGGCCCCTGGTGGGACCTCCTGTCCAGCGCCAGGGGCACCTGCAAGGCCCGGAACCCTGGGCAAGGAGCGTGGAGGCCGGGGGAAGTGTGCCGAGCTGACCCGCTGGGGAGTCCAGGTGGAGGAGTGGGGCTGCGGGGTGGGGAAGAGAGCGCGTGGGCTCCACGAGGTTGGGCTCGTGGTGACAGTGTGTGCGGTGCTGCGAACGGGAACGCCGTGGGGTCTGACGGCGCCCGTGCACATCCTCCTCTGATACGGTGTGTGCTGCGCCCGCCCGTCGCTTTCTCTCCGGCTCCTGGAGGTGCCAGTTATTAACAGTTTTTCTTTAAAGTATGCAACTGAGCCGCTCTCTGCGGCGGCTAGTGACACTGCACGTGTGGACTGAAAGTGCATTTTCCTGATGGCTGACAAAGTCCAGTCCAGGCCAGTCGCTCAGTGTGTTTTCCTGATGGCTGACAAAGTTCAGTCCAGTCGCTCAGTCGGGTCCGACTCTCTGCGACCCCATAAATCGCAGCACACCAGGCCTCCCTGTCCATCACCAACTCCCAGAGTTCACTCAGACTCACGTCCATCGAGTCAGTGATGCCATCCAGCCATCTCATCCTCTGTCGTCCCCTTCTCCTCCTGCCCCCAATCCCTCCCAGCATCAGAGTCTTTTCCAATGAGTCAACTCTTCGCATGAGGTGGCCAAAGTATTGGAGTTTCAGCTTTAGCATCATTCCTTCCAAAGAACACCCAGGGCTGATCTCCTTCAGAATGGACTGGTTGGATCTCCTTGCAGTCCAAGGGGCTCTCAGGAGTCTTCTCCAACACCACAGTTCAAAAGCATCAATTCTTTGGTGCTCAGCTTTCTTCACAGTCCAACTCTAGCATCCGTACATGACCACAGGAAAAACCAGAGCCTTGACTAGACGGACCTTGTTGGCAAAGTAATGTCTCTGCTTTTGAATATGCTGTCTAGGTTGGTCTGGTAAAGTTCGGTCCCTCTTAGTACGTTGATGGTGCCTCCAGCATGGCTTGGGGAGCCTCTCCGGGCGCAGGGCTAACTGGGGACTCGGCACGCTCCCCTGTTGGGCCCTCTGCCTTTTTCTTGTCAATATGTACGAGCTTTGTATCTGTTCTGGATGAGTCCTCCGGAATTTAGTATGGTAAACAGTTTCTTCCACTTTGTTGCTTTCCTCCATTATCTTACTGGTGTCTTTGATGAACAGGAATTAAAAAATTTTTTTTTAATTTTTACTTATTCACTTGGCTGCACAGGGCTCTGAGTTTTGGCTCAGGCTTGTGAGCTCTCAGTTGCAGCATGTGGGATCTAGTTCCCTGACCAGGGATTGAACCGCTGCCCCTGCTTTGGGAGCGCAGTATTAGCCACTGGAGCACCAGGGAAGTCCACGTCCCGGAAATTTTAAATTTTCATGCGGCTCATTTCCCCATGATTTTGCCTCATGAAAAAGTGCTTTCTGTGTCTGTGTATGGTGTTTGGCTGTCTTGAGTTCCTGCAGCTGTTCTCCCGCGTCGTCTTCTAGCAGCTGTACCGTTTCACTTTTTCTGCTTGGAACTGCTCGCCACCCGGAGGCGATTGCAGGCTGTGCTGTAAGGTAGGAGTGAGGACCTGTAGCCCTCACGTGCACCCACCTGTGCTCTCGTTTACCGAGAAGCCTCTGCTCTTCCCGATGCACTGCGAGGGTTTTGTCCCCAAATCAGACGATGGTGCATCTGTTTCCATTCTGCCCTTTGGCTTGTTTGCTTCTCCTTGTGGCGGTGGATGGTGTCTCTTATCTGTATTTTATTTGTGCTCATTAAATGTTGAAATGTGAGTAAACCAATTTGTAGTATTGTATTTTTTTCTGTGGAAAACATTTTTGAATTTCTAAAATGTTGACTTTGAGTAAGAGCGTTATTTTGGAGCATAAGTGACGCTGGTGACTGAATTCGTTTCATGCTGTAGAAAGAGGCCTGGCCGTTCTTCTGATGGGCGCTCTGACTGTAAGAACAGTTATTCTGCCTGTGCTGCTGAATTCGTTTCATGCTCTAGAAAGAGGCCTGGCCGTTCTTCTGATGGGCACTCTGACTGTAAGAACAGTTATTCTGGTTGTGCTGCTGAATTCGTTTCATGCTGTAGAAAGAGGCCTGGCCGTTCTTCTGATGGGCGCTCTGACTGTAAGAACAGTTATTCTGCCTGTGCTGCTGAAGTCGTTTCATGCTGTAGAAAGAGGCCTGGCCGTTCTTCTGATGGGCGCTCTGACTGTAAGAACAGTTATTCTGGTTGTGCTGCTGAATTCGTTTCATGCTCTAGAAAGAGGCCTGGCCGTTCTTCTGATGGGCACTCTGACTGTAAGAACAGTTATTCTGCCTGTGCTGCTGAAGTCGTTTCATGCTGTAGAAAGAGGCCTGGCCGTTCTTCTGATGGGCGCTCTGACTGTAAGAACAGTTATTCTGCCTGTGCTGCTGAATTCGTTTCATGCTCTAGAAAGAGGCCTGGCCGTTCTTCTGATGGGCACTCTGACTGTAAGAACAGTTATTCTGGTTGTGCTGCTGAAGTCGTTTCATGCTGTAGAAAGAGGCCTGGCCGTTCTTCTGATGGGCGCTCTGACTGTAAGAACAGTTATTCTGCCTGTGCTGCTGAAGTCGTTTCATGCTGTAGAAAGAGGCCTGGCCGTTCTTCTGATGGGCGCTCTGACTGTAAGAACAGTTATTCTGGTTGTGCTGCTGAAGTCGTTTCATGCTCTAGAAAGAGGCCTGGCCGTTCTTCTGATGGGCACTCTGACTGTAAGAACAGTTATTCTGCCTGTGCTGCTGAAGTCGTTTCATGCTGTAGAAAGAGGCCTGGCCATTCTTCTGATGGGCGCTCTGACTGTAAGAACAGTTATTCTGCTTGTGCTGCTGAATTCGTTTCATGCTGTAGAAAGAGGCCTGGCCGTTCTTCTGATGGGCGCTCTGACTGTAAGAACAGTTATTCTGCTTGTGCTGCTGAAGTCGTTTCATGCTGTAGAAAGAGGCCTGGCCGTTCTTCTGATGGGCGCTCTGACTGTAAGAACAGTTATTCTGGTTGTGCTGCTGAAGTCGTTTCATGCTGTAGAAAGAGGCCTGGCCGTTCTTCTGATGGGCGCTCTGACTGTAAGAACAGTTATTCTGGTTGTGCTGCTGAAGTCGTTTCATGCTGTAGAAAGAGGCCTGGCCGTTCTTCTGATGGGCGCTCTGACTGTAAGAACAGTTATTCTGCCTGTGCTGCTGAAGTCGTTTCATGCTGTAGAAAGAGGCCTGGCCGTTCTTCTGATGGGCGCTCTGACTGTAAGAACAGTTATTCTGGTTGTGCTGCTGAATTCGTTTCATGCTGTAGAAAGAGGCCTGGCCGTTCTTCTGATGGGCACTCTGACTGTAAGAACAGTTATTCTGGTTGTGCTGCTGAATTCGTTTCATGCTGTAGAAAGAGGCCTGGCCGTTCTTCTGATGGGCGCTCTGACTGTAAGAACAGTTATTCTGCTTGTGCTGCTGAATTCGTTTCATGCTGTAGAAAGAGGCCTGGCCGTTCTTCTGATGGGCGCTCTGACTGTAAGAACAGTTATTCTGCTTGTGCTGCTGAAGTCGTTTCATGCTGTAGAAAGAGGCCTGGCCGTTCTTCTGATGGGCGCTCTGACTGTAAGAACAGTTATTCTGCCTGTGCTGCTGAAGTCGTTTCATGCTGTAGAAAGAGGCCTGGCCGTTCTTCTGATGGGCGCTCTGACTGTAAGAACAGTTATTCTGCTTGTGCTGCTGAAGTCGTTTCATGCTGTAGAAAGAGGCCTGGCCGTTCTTCTGATGGGCGCTCTGACTGTAAGAACAGTTATTCTGCTTGTGCTGCTGGTAATATATTGCCTTAGAATGCCCTTTCCTCTAGGATGGCTGAAATACCAGATAAAATGTCTTTCTGTTTTTCTGAAACCTTGGAACATCTCTCTTTGATCAATATTAGTGTATAAGGAGGTCAGTTTGACCAAAGCCTGAATAATTTGAAAAAACAAGCTGACAGAACTCTGAACAATTCTGCTAAAAGACGAAACAAAGCGCCCAAAGGCAGTTTCCATTAGAGAGCATTCAGATATGTGTTTTCATGTCTAGTTTAAATTACTATTTATTTATTATTGTGATTCTACTTGTTTTTCAAACAAGCAACATTCTGTCGTGTGATTTATTCACGCTGTTGGAACTTAATTATTTTTGGCATTACTGTCTGTATAATATTTTGTTAGACTTTAATGTTTCACATAAGCTCTTTTTATCTTCCATTTTGGACATTGCTTATTGTGGTATTCTCTCTTGAGCTATTATGAGAGAACAAGAAGCCTTCTGCAAGAGCATGAAACACCACTGTTGAGACTGTTTACAGATTTCTGCAAGTCCCTGTTACTTGTGAATTACAGAGTGGGGACATTCAGCTTCAAAGCACATCTGGCTGCTGTTATAAAATCAGAAAATAGATTGCTTATTTCCCTCAGACAGAGTCAAGAACATGCTCTCCTATGAATAATTCTCATTACACGTTAAGAGTCGGTATGAGACAATGTACTGCAAATGAGTAAGAACAACAGAAGATTTATGCTTGTCTCCAGCATTCCCTGTTGCTTTTAAATATTAGAATAGACCTTTTTGTCATCTTGAGAAAGGAAATTTATGATAACGCGATGAGTCCTTAACTTCTGTATTTAATGGTTTTTAAAGATGAAGAAGATGAAATAGAAGTTATTTCTGCATAGTTGAAAGGCTACATTGTAATTAGCTAAACCGGTATTTTGTACCCTGCTTATAAATGTAGAGCTGGGTAAAAATAAGTCACAAATGCTTTTCTTGGCTTTTGGGTTTCAATGTTAAGCTTGATTAGAGCTTGAGCATCTTTGAGATGCTCTGTTTTTCTCTTCCTCTATTTTCCCCCTGTATTTAATCCTGCTTCATAAGTTAGGCTTTTGTGTGCCTGTGTCTTTGAAGGACTTACTTTCTTTGCTGGTTTTCTCCATTCCAAAAATAGAGAATGGTTACTTACTTTTCATATATATACCTTCAGACAATAAATATTTGTTGAGCGTCCTTGGCTGCCCGCTGGAAATTGGCTGCCTCTGTTTTTCAAAAAGCCGTGTATATATAGTGCCTTGTTGTTTACTAAAGACTATGCCTCTTTCTCTGGTATGATATTTAAGTAGACTTTATTATTGTCTTTATTTAATAATGTTTTCCCTAAGTAAATGTACTAAGTCATACACCCAACAGTAGGCCCCACATTTGCAACATTTCTATTATCAAATTTTTAATTTTTGTTTTTTAACTTATTTGTTAAAACTTATTTATTTATTTAAAAACTCATTTATGGACTATACCAGAGCCTTTGACTGTGTAGATCACAACAAACTGTGG
The DNA here is from genome assembly GCF_002263795.3 of Bos taurus. Taxonomy (NCBI): domain Eukaryota; kingdom Metazoa; phylum Chordata; class Mammalia; order Artiodactyla; family Bovidae; genus Bos; species Bos taurus. Next base: position 62,552,606 of record NC_037346.1, on the reverse strand, counting down.
AAAATTCTTAAAGATATGTGAATGCCAGACCACCTGACCTGCCTCCTGAGAAATCTGTATGCAGGTCAAGAAGCAACAGTTAGAACTGGTCATGGAACAACGGACTGGTTCCAGATTGGGAAACATCAGGACTGCGTGTTGTCACCCTGCTTATTTAGCTTATATGCAGAGTACATTATGTGAAATTCCGGGCTAGAAGAAGCACAAGCTGGAATCAAGATTGCCAGGAGAAATATCAATAACCTCAGATACACAGATGACAGCACCCTGATGGCAGAAAGTGAAGAGGAACTCAAGAGTCTCTTGATGAAAGTGAAAGAGGAGAGTGAAAAGACTGGCTTAAAACTCAACATTCAGAAAACTAAGATCATGGCACCCGGTCCCATCACTTCATGGGAAATAGATGGGGAAACAATGGGAACAGTGACAGATTTTATTTTGGGGGGCTCCAAAATTACTATGGATGGTGACTGCAATCATGAAATTAAAAGACACTTGCTCCTTGGAAGAAAAGCTATGACCAACCTAGACAGCATGTTAAAAAGCAGAGATATTACTTTGCCAACAAAGGTCTGTCTAGTCAAGGCTATGGTTTTTCCAGTAGTCATGTATGGATTTGAGAGCTGGACCATAAAGAAAGCTGAGTGCCAAAGAATTGATGTTTTTGAACTGTGGTGTTGGAGAAGACTCTTGAGATTTCCGTGGACTGCAAGGAGATCAAGTCAGTCAAATCTCAAGGAAATCAGTCCTGAATATTGGAAGGGCTGATGCTGAAGCTGAAGCTCCAATACTTCGGCTATCTGATGCAAAGAACTGACTCATTTGAAAAGACCCTGATGCTGGGAAAGATTGAAGGCGGGAGGAGAAGGGGATGACAGGGGATGAGATGGTTGGATGGCGTCAATTGATGGGCATGAATTTGAGCAAGCTCCTGGAGTTGGTGATGGACAGGGAAGCCTCGCGTGCTGTAGTCCATGGGGTCACAAAGAGTTGGACGTGACTGAGCAACTGACTTAACTGATTTATTTAAAATTTTTTTTCTTGGAGTCTAGTTGGTTTGCAGTGTTGTATTACTTTCTGCTGTATAGCAAAGTGAATCAATTACACGTACACATATGTCCACTCTTTTTAAAATTCTTTTCCCACGTTGGTCATTACAGAGTCTTGAGGAGAATTCCCTGTGCTATATCGTAGGTTATTATTATTTATCTATTTTATATATCTGATGTGATTTAGCTGCTAAGTCGTGTCTGACTCTTGCGACCCCATGGTCTGTGTAGCCTGCCAGGCTCCACTGTCCATGGGATGCTCCAGGTGAGAGTACTGTAGTGGGTTGCCATTTCCTTGTGCAGCAGATCTTTCCCATCCAGGAACCAAACCTGGGTCTCCTGCATTGCAGGCGGGTTCTTTATCAAGTGAGCAACATATTTTATATATAGTGGTGTGTATCTGTCAATTCCGGTCTCCTAATTTATCCTTTTCCCCCATACCCCCTGGTAACTGATAAATATGTTTTCTATAACTGTATGTCAAATTTTTAATGTATGCCTATCTGGTGGCTGTAAAATACCATCTCTTGAGGTATTACTTTACATTTTTCATAGTCATTTTTCATACATTTTCATAGTAGTTTAAGCATGTCTTCATATGCTTATGTCATTCAGATTTGCAAATCTGCTTGGGGCTTTAGTGATAAAATTGAGACTTGAAGGATGCTAGGTGCGTGCTTACAGGGACTGGGGCGGGTGGGCAGAGGTAGAGAGGCACGGGACACCTGCCGTGTCCGGGTGATGAGAGTCCTTCAGGACCTGGGGGTGAAGTGTGAGGTGAGCAGGAGTAGGGGGAGGCCGGGGCCTTGGCTGTGAGAGGATCACTCGAGGGTGCTTGTGTATGCAAAGGCAGTTACGCTTGACGTTTTATTTGTTAGTGGGCCACTAGAAATATATCATGCAGTATGTATTCTAAGAAACATGCTAAATATTAAGACATATGGAAGACATTTTCATTATAGTTTAATTAAGACTCAAATATTAATGTCTTTATTTTAAAATTTCAGATAGAAAACCCTCGATACCTGAGACAGAAGCCCATCCCAGTTACTCTGGTAGGTGAGAATTGCCCTGAGCTTTCCCTGTGGCAGATGTCTTAAAATAAAATAATTGTTTAGTTGTTTACAGAAAGTGATGCCAGTCCACATTATGAAGCGTAGTAGTCTTGTTAATCCTATCACTTGGAAGTGAATGCATCCCTTTTTCCCTCCAGTGTTTCTGTTATTTTGGCATGACCGTCAGGCAGTTTAGAGTTTACTTCTGGCCACACCAGGCCTGAAAAAGTATTGAATGGCTCTTCCTCATTCAACAGATGACTCCGAAATTCAGCCTGAGAAAATCCAGCAGTCTGCACGATGACCAGTTACTCTCCCGCATGCATGAGAAAGAGGTAGGATCGCGGTGTTTCTGGCGCATCTAATCTATGCATGCAGATTTCACGTTTTGTGTAACACGAGTTTTCAGGTCTTAGTTAGAGTAACGGACGCCTGGTAGGAAGAGGCTGTTGTGGGTGCAAATGTAGAATCCTGGTGCAGGTAAAGGCAGGTCTTCGTTCTGTTTTCACTGACATTGGAGCATAGCTCCTTTGGAGGGAGTGTTAGTTTCTGCTGTACAGCAGAGTGACTCCCAGATATGCATATACACGTCTCCCCTCCTTCTTGGATTTCCTCCCCATTTAGGTCACCGCAGAGCACTGAGCCGAGGTCCCTGTGCTGTGCAGCAGGTTCTCATTAGCTACCGGTTTTATGCATGGTGTCAGTGGTGTATGCATGTCAATCCTAGCCTTCCAGTCCTCCGCCACCCCTTTAAATTTCAGCCTGCCGGAATGACTGCTGCTGACCTCAGTAATTTAGAGGTCCTCTTAGAGCTCCCATTCGGGGCATGCAGGCTTTTGTTTCCTAGTGCACGGCTGGTGCTTTTAAAAAAGCCTGTTGAAATAAAAAATGTTACATTCCATGAAAACTTTTTGAGGACAGTACTTACCTTCAGATGGACCTTCTTTGAAATTCTTGTTCTGAAAGTTTTTCTTTCCTTTTAAGAAATTGTCAGTTGTTTTTACACGTCATTCCAAGTCATTACCAACCATTTTCCCTTTTACTGTTCAGACTGCTTACCATAGAGTAGTTACCTCCTGTCTTTTTGAAATTTTTTCTGGTCTTTTGTGACACCGTATTCTTATTCTTTATGGTTACACTTTGGGTTAGGGCTGAGCATACCAATGTTCGCCACATACGTGTTGAAAGAGAAGATACTTAAAAGTATCCTGTTTTGCACCAGAGATTCATTTCTAAATGTGTGTGGCTTTTTTTTTTTTCTGTGCCCTTATGTTTTTGTTTTTCTTTTTGGTATACTGGCAAAAATATTTGCGGGATCACTGAGAAGTTTGCATGTAAACATCGACTGACAGCGCATCTTAAAATGCACCCGGTGTGCGCTTTGACCAAAATAACCCTTGTGTAGTTACGTAGTTGTTTCTGGCTATTTTGGGTGAAAGTTTTGGTCATTTTTTTTTCCCCTAAAATATTTAAGAGTATGTGCTGGCTGAGTTGCTCCAGTGTGAGAACTTAAGTTTCTTTTAAAGAAGTGTCTGTGATTATAAAATAATTTTGGGTGTTTATTAAATAAATTTTGTAAAATATAATAAAATAAAGAAAAACAAAGGTTTTTAATTGCCCAGAGGGGGGAGAAATTTTGTAGAATACAGCCATATGTAAAGAAGGAAATAAATCACCTGTGAAATTAATATATAGAAATGAAGAAGTAGCATTGTGTTGACTTTGATTCTTTTTTTAACATATTCTACAGAATACATGTTATTTTTCTTTAGACAATTGAGATGATATAACCTAAGTGTTTTTGTATAACTTGAGTATTTTACGCTACTAAACATTGTTCCTAAGCATTTCTTTCTTTATTTTTGATGTCCATTCTTTTATTTCTCATATGTGTTTAACATGAGGTACATCCATCTGTACATGTAAAATTTAGTAACATCAGAACACATTCCTGCCTATTCTTGGCTACAAGTCAATACTGTGAATTATCTCTCTGGCTTTCTCCAGGAGGTTGCTGCTGTTCAGCTGCTAAGTGGTGTCTGACTCTCTGTGACCCCGTGGACTGCAGCACACCAGTCCTCTCTGTCTCTCGTTTTCTCCAGGAGTTTGCTCACGTTCGTGTCAGTTGAGTCGGTGATGCCGTCCAACCACCTCACCCGCTTCTCTTTTTGCCTTCAGTCTTCCCAGCATCAGGATCTTTTCAGTGACTTGGCTGTTGGCATCAGTTGGCTAAAGTACTGGCATTTCAGCTTCAGCATCAGTCCTTCCAGTGAATATTCAGGGCTGATGTCCTTTAGGATTCACTGATTTGACCTTCTTGCTGTCCAAGCATTTATTTTTAATGGCTGTATTATAGTCTGTATTATAGAATTATCCCCAGTTAATTTGACGTATCCCTATTGTTAGATATTGAGATTGAGTTTTCACTAATATAAGTAATTCTGGAAAAAAAAATCCTCATATCTCTATCTTTATATGCATTCAGATATTTGTATGGGGTAATGAACTATGTCTGACAGGGTAAAATTGAAATGATGGATTTTTGTAAGTATAGTAGCATAAAAAATTTAACCTCTAAAATAAAAATTAATACTTGGAAGTCTTATGAAAATTGTATGTGATTTTAAGATACAAGTAAAGAATGTATTATATGCAAAAATGAGAATGAATGTAAAAAGGCAGAGGAAATTAGGAGCTACTTGAATGCTGAGGAAAGTGGCCGTTTAGACTGCCTTTGTAAATATAAAGATACTAACTATATTTTAAATACAGAGCATGGATTTTTAAAAGCTTTTTTCTGTTTTAGGGCACAGTTTTTTTTAATATTTTACTTTTTGAAATAGGAAATATTAATCATTAGTAGAAAGATATTCAGGCTTTGTCGATTTCCCTGAGTCACGTGTGCGTCCCTCTGCGGAACCTAACGTGGCTCTGCCTGATGAGCTGCCTCGTTGCCTCTCTGCAGGAGCCCCGGCGCCCCAGTTCCGGCCTCCGTGGGGCGGAGCGTCCAGAGCCTGTCTCCAGGCGCTGCGCTCTTCCGTGACACTTCCCTCTGTGTGCTGTCCTCCTAGTCTCTGACTGTTACACGTTCATGTCAACTTTCTGTCCATCTACCTTAACCTCATCATATTTGTGTAACTACCTCACAGTCTTTCTAGAATGGTGCATGAATAGATGGATAAATTTAAAAGTCCATTTGAAAAAAAAGAGTTAAAAACAAGAAACTGTCAATCCTACTGCTTTACTATTTTTGCTGGTTTTCCAAAGATAGTTTTCTACCTTGGACTTTTCTGTATGCTTAAATGCACAGCTACGCTGTGATGCGTTTCGTCATCCTTGAGAAGGATGGTCTAAGGCCCACTGGCCGAAGTCCCTTTTCTCAGATGCTTACTGTGGGCGCGAGGGTGGCGGCTTTTCCGTTTTGAAATTCCGCAGACCCTTGCACACCCAGGTCGGACAACCCTGAGGTGTCTTGTGTGTGTTCTCATCCAAAAATGCTTCCGCTGTTGCTGGGTCATGTTGTAAAAATAAGAAATAGTTTTGTTTGAGTTATGTTTATTTTAAAATTAAATAATAGTATTTATTTTCACAACACCTGATCACTCTTCAAGGTAATCATTGATAAAAATTTAATATGTATTCTCTTTAAAAGTTTAAAAATACAAATAATATACTAGATCATACTCTACATACTGTTTCATTTTGCTTTTTAAATTCAAACATAATTCTGATGATTTTATATCAGTAACACGGCTTAATCCTTTTAAGTAGTTGCACTGTACTTTGTTTTATTGATGGCCCATGTTTTGTTACTGGAGATTCCTACTGCGGGCTGTAGGTTGTGAAGGATATTTTGCTACAACAAGCCGTGTTTCAAGAGTATCCCTGTGTACAGTTGTATGTACTGCACGTTTATTCTTAGACCATAAGTTCTGTGAAATCTAATTGCACATTTCAATTTTTTATTGATATTGACAGATTGCCCTTAAAATGATGTTATGTCTGCCTTGGGCTGTAGGCATTGGTGAGAGTGGAGAGTGATGGCCAGCAGGCGTGCGTGTTCCTTTTTGGAGTAATGAAAACGTCCTAATTTAGACTGGGATGATGTTGCATAATTCTCTGCTGTGTTGAAAGACACCCAATTGCGTACTTTAAGTGGGTGAATGTTATAGGTCAGGTCTGTTTACACCTGCACCGACAGCGTATGAGAATGTCTGCCTCCCCATTCAGTCAGCAACACTGAAGTATAAACACTTTTATTTTCTGTGAGACAAAAAATAGTATCTTGTTTTAATATTTGCATTGCTTTTTTATGTGAGAATGAGCATATTTTTGTCTGTTGTCTTTTTAATTTCACTTTTGTGAACTGTCCTTTATTAAACCTTTTTCTATATTTTTGTTAAATTGTTTGTCTTCATCGTGATTCCTCAGCAGTTTGTATATTAAGGAACTCAGGTCTCTGTCATATATCTTACAGGTATTTTTCTCTGTCTTTTGATTTATTTCTGTCTTTTTTTAAACGTATAGAAGTTTCTTTTCAGTAGGTGGCTCTATCAGTCTTTTCTCTATGGCTTTAGGGTTTTGTATTGTGTAGAAAAGATTTCTTATTCCAAGATTATGAAAAAATTAATTCACATTTTTGTCTCTTTTAAAATCTCATCTTTGTATTTTAATCTCAGGTCCATTTCACAGGGTTTTACTCTAAGTAGTGATGATAATCTAGATTAATCAGTTCTTAATGTTACAAAATAAAAACTTAGGAGGTTGAGCGCTTAAGTTAAAGAATGCAGTAAGTGTGGAAAGAATTGAGTGACGTGAAGTCCTCTGTAGGTTACAGAGTATGTCTGCATTTAATAAGTGATTTAATTCTGTTGATGCTTTGGCGAGTTCTGAAATCTTTAATCAGCCTTTGGAAATTAAACTTTATAAAATGCAACTTCCATTTTAAGTTTATAATTCTGTAGAAAATACCTTAGATGTTAAATGAGTAATATTCACAACATTATTTTATTAGAGTTGAAGAACTGTAGTAGTTTTCTTTTGATTGGGAAAAACACACATATACATTATTTTAAGATTAGAAATTTTGTTCAGCGTGTTTGGCTTTATGCGAAGACATGTCTGGTGACTGTGACCCCTTATTTTCACCTTAGCCTGTCATTCACAAACATGGTTGGACTTGTCTGCCTTTGTAATTGTTAACACGTTTCCTGTGATATCCACATCACAGGACTGTGTGACCTTGAGCACCATCAAGCAGTGTGCTTCTTTTTTTTATTTTTTTAGTATTCTTAAAAAAGATTTCTGATATAGATTAAGACATTTGGAAAACCGTTGTCACTGAAAATGAAAGAAGAGAACACAGCACAACGAGAGGAGATCAGTTTTCAGAGCAACCATCAGTTCTCAGAGAACAGATGGTAGAAATTGCCCTTTTTGTGAAATAAAATAGAGTATTTCCTTTGAACTTTACCTCCACCCACAGTGACTGTTCCCACCCATTGCCTAAAAGGCTGCCTTGCTTCTTTCTTACACGTAATGCCAATTAGGCATTTTTTCCTTTTGCAAATCTCCTAGTAAAATGTAGAATTTAAATAAATCCAAATGACAAAATCTACAGTCATTGATGTAATAAATGAGAGAATTTATACTTTAAAGCATTTCTTATGAATAGAGCATTCAGAGACTCTCAGTCTTACAAAATGTAATAATTATTCAAAGGAAAACCATCGCGGACCACATGCAGGCAAGGGTTAGATCCTGACCAAGACGCCAGCCGCCTGCCGTCCACCTTCTCAGTCCTGCTCTCGTCCACCTCCCCAACAACAACCACCATCCTGACGTCTCTCATCATTTCCCGCCTTTGCTTTTTAAGTTGACTTTGCTACCAATGCCTGCCTTCTTAAGAATGAAAATACTTTTGTTCAGTGGATTTTGAACTTCATTTAAATACAACTAAACTTTTCTGCTCAGTAGCATGTGGGTAACACTCCTGGGTGTTAGGCACTCAGCTGCAGTTGGCTTCATTTGCAGTACTTTCTATTAAATGAATCTGCCACACCTTGTTGCCATTGTGTTGATGAATCTGTTCTAATTTTTGACTTTTACAAACAGTAGCCCTGTGAACAACCTTGTGCGTGTCTCCTGACACATATGTACAAGAGTTTCTTCAGGGCAGTGGTTCTCAGAGCGTGGGCCATGAACCCTGTGATCCCTAAGATCCATGAGGTCTATGAGGTCAAAATTATTTTTGCAATAATTAAAAATAATTGTTCTACTGTACTTACACTTGCACTGACTTTGCACACAGAGCGTTGGGTAAAACTATATCCCGACCCACGTCAAGGCAGCGGCACCAGATTGTACCAGTAGACGTATTCTGCATTGCCACATGCTCCCAGGGGAAAATTACCTATCTTATTTAAGAATGCTCTCAGTGGAGCAAGTAGAAAATTATTAATTTTACTAAATCTTGTAACTCAGATACACATCTTCTGCTAGCTGAGTGACAAAGCAGAACTGTCTAGAGGGCTGAGGGTGCATATCCAGGCGTGTGTCGGGGTGCCAGAAGGAAAGCCCATGGCTTCCTCAGTGATGAACTGTGATAGCTCCTGCTCGTGGGATGTCATTCTCACCTGATGTAATGACTGACGGACAAAATATGGTTATTCAGACTCGGTTATTGGGAGACGGTTTCTGGAAAGTGAACAAATCGAGCCTGTCACTTTAAGCAAAACAACTGACCATATTCACACTGATGATAGAATTTGACCTTTTAATACAAATTAGAATTTTGGCAACCCTGTATCAGTCACTGTGAGCTTGAGAACTTTCCAATACTAAGACTTTTCCGATGAGATTGGTGATAATATTAAAACCAGTGTGAGGTTTTGATATTATGTAATGAAATTTTCAATATTTGGAAACCTCTGCAACTCATTGAACTGATGTTTTCCAAATGAGTAATGCATGGTGTTATAGCATCAGACATGGGTAGCAGAGCCATTCCAAGTTCAGGACAGACCAACAGACCTGCTGTGACAGCGAAAAGCTGGAGTCCACTTACCAAGTCCACGTAACTTAGAAAGCCTAGCACTTGTGAGTGTTGATTTACTAAAAAAGAATATCTGCAGTTATCAAAAAGGGGATTAACATACCCTACTTTACAACTACCTATTTATGTAAGGAAACATTTAAGGAAGAACTGTGTTCCAGTATTACATATTACACAGATTCTCTGAGATAATAGAGGGGGATACTCTTTTCAACTGCTTTTATGAGGCAAACACAACACAGTTAGAACCAAGAACATTTCAAGAAAAAAATTAAATCCCCTTAAAAATAAAAACAGTGACAAAGTTCATTGTCAATATGTTGAGAAAAGACTTATTTAATGAATGATGCTGGTACAACCTTTCAGTTACTTGAAAGAAAATAAAATTGGGTCCTTTCCTCTAAAAACAAAAATAATAAAACAACAATAATAATAAACAATAATAATAAAACAATAATAAAAAAACAAAAATTCTGGATGTACCTAAAACCTAACCTATAAACACCCAGACAAAAAGTTTCAAAACAACAAAAATTTTTACATCAGGTCTTTCTTACCCAAAAACTTTTCCATCAGGTCTTTCTTACCCAAAAACTTTTCCAAACTCAGAATGAATAAAAGAAATGATAGAAATATTTGACTCAAGTGACATAAAGAATCTGTAAGGTAAATATATATATATATATATAAGAAAATCAATTGAAAAACAATCAATTTGGGGAAAATATTAGAGACGGGCTGTGAATGTATATACACGCCTTAAACTAATTCAGAATAAATAAAACTGCATGCCAGGCTTTACTGACCACAGACAGGAATGTGGATGAAATTGTGAAAGGGCCTTCATAGAAGACCGGATTCAGAAGGCCCCAAACGTGTGACATATTTATATCCTGAATGTTCATTGGAAGGACTGATGCTGAAGCTGGAACTTCAGTACTTTGGCTGTCGGATGCAAAGAACTGACTCATTGGAAAAGACCCTGATGCTGGGAAAGATTGAAGGCACAGGAAAAGGGGAAGATGGTGGATGAGATGGTTGGATGGCATCACCTACTCAATGGACATGAGTTTGAGCGAGCTCCAAGAGTTGGTGATGGACAGGGAGGCCTGGCGTGCTGCAGTCCATGGGGTCGCAAAGAGTTGGACACGACAGAGGGACGGAACTGAACTGACCGAAGCGTGTGACGAGGGGCCGACAGGCAGTGGTTTTCAGGGAAATGCACATGAGGATCGTAGTGAGATGTCTGTCCTTCCCACAAAAGTGTGAATTTGCCTTTAATAGAGGGCACAATATATCTAGATAATCTGATTCGTTGCCACGTCTTTTGAGAACCCACCTTGTAGAAAGCAAAATCCAAGTGTGCTGGGTGCATACAGGAGAATGCTTGGCCATGTTGTTTGTAGTGGAGACTGAAAAGAAAGTGACTACGCATTAAGAGTGTAGTTGAACGGATTTTATTTTCTGCTCATGAAGGAATAGTTGGTAACTATTTAAAAAATGAATAAGAACTAGAGCAAATGTTTTTAGAGGGATTTCCATGAGATATTGTTCAGAGAGAAAGACAAGGTGTAGAAAATACGTATTTTTGTTTTCATAATACAAACATTCATAATAAAAAGTTATATATTGCTGAGGGTGTAGCAGTTTAGAGAAGAGAGTCCACTTAGCATTCCTACAGCAGTGTGGGGCGCATGGGCAGTGTGCTGCTCTGCCATGTCGTGGGGGACCTGGCTGGTGGGCAGCCTGTCCGTCCTCAACTCACAGCTTCAGTCTCTGCACCTGAGGTCTTGGTTACTCATCCTGCAGAAAGAAAGAGGGTGGAGGGAAAGCCACTTCTGAGAAAACATGTCCGTCGCAGTTGCCTGCGTCCCGTCTGCCCCATCAGCCCCCCACCCAGCCCAGGTGGTGGCATTAGTGGGGCCCCAAGGGAAGAAGAGAGCAACAGATGTTGGGGACCCTCCTGGCCTGTGCCACACAATACCAAGTGGATTTGGCAAAATATCACTTCACAGTGACCCTTTCAGGGCAGTGGCGTGGGCTGAGTATCTGAGTATCTGTTCCTTAGCCTGTAGAGTGATGTTTGTTCAGAAGACTTTTAATCAACTTGGAGGTGAGCACAGAGTATACCCAGTGTATGAGTGTGTGCAGTGTGATTGCTGGACTCGTGACTGTAAGGTGATCTCTTTCATACAGGAGTTTATTTTAATTTAATTGTGTACTTTTGAAAAATGGAAAAGTAAATTAATAACATCTTTAAAATATTTTCCTTGAAGTTGGACATGAAAACAAAGCTGATGGAAGCTAAATATCACGAAGAGAAACTTAAATTGCAGCAGAAACACGACGCTGATGTTCAGAAGGTAGGGTGTGTACGTTTATTATTTTTTTAGGATTGAGTATTTGAAATATTCTAGGTCTCATGACCATCCATCCACTTATTATATTTATATGCTTATGAGAGTCTAACATATAAATGGGACTTGCTAAATTAGTATCCTAGCAAAGCTGATCTTTAAACTTCATTTGCTAAACAAATGTATTTATGTGAGACCTTATAGTTTACATGATCTTCAAGTTCTCCTTTATTTCTTCTTACAGCCCTTTACCTTCTGTCACTGCTTTTCATTACAGTTGAAATGAAACATCAGCTGTAAATACTAGAGTTTGTTTTGGTCTAATATCCTTTCAGTCTTCTGGCAATTGCAGTTTCCTTTCTAATTTAAAAAGAAATCCTGAACTTAGTTCTCTTTGGTGTAGACTGCACGCACTGTGAGGCCAGTGCTGGCTTTCTTTCAGTGGCTCGTTGGGATGTATGCCTTCCAGTATTTCAATTTGTACTTTAAAGTATACTTTTTCTTCTTAATGGGCACAGCAAAAGTCATCAATCTATAGTTATTATACCTTATAATTGTGTAACTATTTTTAGTACTGCTTTTAAAAATGTAGTGATATAGAAGTATAATTTTAATATATGAATTTGAAACTCATGAGAATTGATCCAGATAGAAACTTGGCATTGTCTGTTTCAAAACTAAGCCTGGGGGATGCTGCTCCCCAGAGTGAAGTGCCAGAGCTGGAGGGAGGGAGTGGAGGCCAGAGCGTCTCGTAACCTGCTTTCTTCCTGCCCTACCCTGCGTTCCTAAAAGCTGGAAATGTAGTCGTGGTTTAGTCAGGCGTGTACTGGGCTCACCTTCTTGCAAAGCAACAAGAGGGGAACCACTGATTGAAAATTAGAGAAAAACTATTGAATCCTTTTCCTTGACTTTCCTCTTTTCCTTTCAGACTTTAAAGGCAAATATTACTTTATGTTCTTACTAGAATTTTACCTAAGTATAAACGGTTAGATCAAAGCAGTTTTCTATCATAAATATGTTAGAGATTCAGTAATATAATTCTGTAATTTCAGTAGAGCATAATACACGTCTAAATTGAAATTTTAAAATATTGATGTGTAATATAAATAAATATAGAAATATATTTGGAAAAATCATGGTAATAGAGTTTGAAATAGGCTTTTTGGTATGTCCGTTGCAAAGCTCTGTTCTAAGAAAAACATTGAATAGTAGAATCCTTTCCAGGAATTTCTCTTTTAAAATAAAGTCTTCATGAAAAAAGAAAGCAGCACAACTAGTTTGAAATGCCAGGTAAAATATAAATAAGCTCGTTGACCTCATGCCAGGTTTGGAAAGTATATTCATCAGTTTGTTGCATGTATGGCATTTTCTACGTGTTAGGAATTGGGGAGGAATAACATTGAAAGTGGTTATCTCTTTGCACACATTCTTTTCCTGTTCTGCTTCTTTATGGACATGGAGCTCAAACTGGCTCCTTTACTTATTTATCAGTTGTTCTTAGAGGTGGGACCAAAGCAATGAAAGGTAAAGTAAGATGCTGGTAATACAAGAAAAACTTGGTTAGACATGCTGATAACCTGTTTTCAAAAATTGAATTTGCGTGTATAGGAATATACCGCAACCATAAGAAAAGTGGATATTCGTACTTCTGCTTCACTTTGGTTTTCCTTTCCCCCTTGGTTAGACATTTCTTTACCCTGCTTGGTAACTTTCCTATACTTGGTTTTTCTCCAATTTTTTTTTAAAGTATTGGGTATTTTTTAAAGTATTTAATGATCCATTTAAAAACTTCTGAGAGTATAAATTAATGACGTAAAATACTCATACAATTTTGGACATACTTTGAGCTGACTTTTTTGATTCCCAAGAGCAGAACTGAATGTAAAAGAAGTCTTTTGCACCCCACGTTCCCGTGTGTCTGGGCGTGCTTGCTATTGTGTGTGGAAGAAGTCGTTGCACCCCACGTTCCCGTGTGTCTGGGCGTGCTTGCTGTTGTGTGTGGAAGTGGCAGAAGGACCCTGTGGGGGTTCAGGCTGTGCTTGTCTGCAGGCACCTGCCCGGTGCTGGGAGGGGACTGCACTGTGTCAGTGGCTCAGGCTTCCGCTGCTTCTCTCTGCAGCCTGGTGACAGCGTCATCTGTGAGTCATATTTTAGAGAATCAGCTAATCTAGTATTTACAATCCCCTTAAGGATTAGTACATGAAAATTCAAAACAGCATATTTCTTTCAGTAATCAATTATTATAGTGTATTTAATGTTTTGTCAATGCATTGAAATATGATTTTGGCGGGTTGTTACATATAACATCGCTTTTGTTATATATAACAAAATCAGCTAATCAGGATTAGCTGAGATAGACTTAAAAGAATATTGTGCTCTTTTTTAAAAATTATGTGTTCCATACATAAAATGATGTAGTGTACTAAAATATTTTAAATTCGTTTGCAGATTTTAGAAAGAAAGAATAATGAAATAGAAGAAATGAAAACTTTATACAAAAAGAAACAAAATGAAACTGAAGAGACGATTAGAAAACTTGAGAAGAAAGGTGATGTTGTATATTGTTACATATATCCTTTAATAACATTTCTACTTTAGTGCTTCTATAAAGGACAGTTTTATTTCTGACTGTAGTATGAGATAGGAAGGTTTGTATGGGTTTCCTTTGTTGATGTGCTGATGTGAACTTCTGTATGACTTAAGAAAAACCTGTGTGTGTGTGTGTGTGTGTGTGTGTGTTTGGTAGCAATGGTGGTTGGTTTGATTAAAGGTTTAGAAGAGTCTGTAACTGTTACTCTTTCTTAATCCTCTCTCTCGTCATTGGACTGGAATGACCATAGGTCAGTCTTAGAATAGAACTTACTGGCTTTCACAAGAGTCTAGAGTAATTATTCATCTTGGTCTAATAAAAATTCATTCCATTAAATGTCTACTTTATGCTTTATAATATATGCTATATTGTGATGGACGGAACATTTAAAAAGTATTCCTCATTTATACTTTCATTATGAAGGAAAAGAAAACAGGAAATCCAGTGTTAAGTTAATTATGACTGTAGGTCAAAGCATTGAAATGTAGTGGACAGTCTTAAGGAGAGTGTTGGAAATATTTGGGGAGGGGGAAAGAACTTTAAAAGTTTTGTAAGATTTAGTTAGTTGCAGAGGAGAGTTCCAGGCACTGGGGTGGGAATGCTGATGTTCGTAAACTGTGGGAAGGATGATGCAAAACATTTGTCTAGAGTGGAGATCCTCATGTTAAGAGAGAGACTGACAAAGACTAAGATAGGTGACTTGGCGTCATATAAGCATGACCTTGAATTTCAGATTTAGAAATTTTAAGTTTATCCTGTAGCTGCTGGAGAGTCAGGGAATGTTTTTTGAGAGGTGAGTTTTAGGGCTGCATGTTTTCGGTGGAACAGCCTGGTAATATGGTGAAGCTGATTCCCAGTCTGTTATAATAGAGGCAGAATGGAGCAGAGGAGGGAGAAAGAGAGAGAAAGAGGGAGAGAGAGAGGGAGGGGGAGAGAGAGGAGAGGGAGGGAGGGAGAGAGGAGAAAGGGGAGAGATAGAGGAGAGGGAGGGGGAGAGAGAGGAGAAGGAGGGGGAGAGAGAGGAGAGGGAGGAGGAGATACAGAGGAGAGGGATGGGGAGGGAGGGGGAGAGAGAGGAGAGGGAGGGGGAGAGAGAGGGAGGGGGAGAGAGAGGGAGGGGGAGAGAGAGGGAGGGGGAGAGAGAGGGACGGGGAGAGAGAGGGAGGGGGAGAGAGAGGGAGGGGGAGAGAGAGGAGGGGAGAGAGAGGGAGGGGAGAGAGAGGGAGGGGGAGGGAGGGGAGAGAGGGAGGGAGAGAGAGAGGAGAGGGAGGGGGAGAGAGAGAGGAGAGGGAGGGGGAGAGAGAGAGGAGAGGGAGGGGGAGAGAGAGAGGAGAGGGAGGGGGAGAGAGAGAGGAGAGGGAGGGGGAGAGAGAGAGGAGAGGGAGGGGGAGAGAGAGAGGAGAGGAGGGGAGAGATCTTCCTTCTTAGGAAACCTGCCCTTTAGCATCTGCTATGGCCCAGTTGCATGCCTCTTACTCATAAAGCGGTGCAATTGGAGATGTAATGTATATAAAGTCTCCTCAACTCAAGGCCGCTGTGCCTCCATAATGTCATGTGTAAGATGATGAGGACCCAGAATATCTCAGTAATAGCAGTGGGAGTGGGGAGAGTGAACCTGAAAAAGAAACTCTGCTGGATTTGTGAATGATCCGATGTCAGTGAAGAGTAAGAAGAAAGTGGAGAGTCTTGTCATGGAACCACTCCAAACATCAGTGGCTACACATATTTAAAATCTATTTCTAGGTTTTTGTTTTTACTCTGATTCAAACCAGGCACTTTAAACACTCAAAGAATGTTCAAACTGCCATACAGTTGGCGCTCATTTCACGTGCTAGCAAGGCTGTGTTCAAAATCCGTCAAGCTAGGCTTCAGTAGTACGTAAACCAAGAACTTCCAGATGTACAAGCTGGGTTGAAAAAAGGCAGAGGAACCAGAGATCGAATTGCCAACATCCATTAGGTCACAGAAAAAGCAAGGAAATTCCAGAAAAAACATCTACTTCTGCTTCACTGACTATGCTAAAGCCTTTGTGCAGATCACAACAAACTGTGGGAATCTTAAAGAGATGGGAGTACCAGACCGCCTTTCCTGTCTCCCTAGAAACCTGTATGGTGGTTAAGAAGCAACAGTTAGAACCAGACAGGAAACAATGGGCTGGTTCAAAATTGGGAAAGGAGTACGACAAGGGTATATATTGTCCCCCTGCTTATTTAACTTGTATGCAGAGTACATCATGCGAAACGCTGGGCTCAGTGACTTCACAAGCTGGAATCAAGATTGCTGGAAGAAATATCAACAACCTCAGATATTCAGATGATACCACCCTGATGGCAGAAAGCAAAGAGGAACTAAAGAGTCTGTTGATGAGGGTGAGAGAAGAGAGTGAGAAAGCTGGCTTAAAACTTAACATTCAAAAAACGATAAGATCATGGCATCTGGTCCCATCACTCCATGGCAAATAGAAGGGGAAAACGTGGAAATAGTGACAGATTTTATTTTGGGGGGCTCCAAAATCACTGCAGATGGTGATTGCAGCCACAAAATTAAAAGACACTTGCTCCTTGGAAAGAAAGCTATGATAAATCTAGACAGTGTATTGAAAAGCAGAAACATCATTTTGCCAACAAAGGTCCTTATAGTCAAGGCTGTGGTTTTTCCAGTAGTCATGTACAGATGTGAGAGTTGCACCATAAAGAAGGCTGAACGCCAAAGAATTGATGCTTTTGAATCGTGGTGCTGGAGAAGAGTCTTCTGGACTGTAAGGAGACCAAATAGTCCTGAAGGAAATCAACCCTGAATCCTGGTGGCTTAGACAGTAAAGAATCCACCTGCAATGCAGGAGACCTGGGTTCGATCCCTGGATTGGGAAGATCCCCTGGAGAAGGGAACAGCTACCCACTCCAGTGCCAGGAGAGTTCCATGGACAGAGGAGCCTCGAGGGCTACACTCCATGGGGTCACAAAGAGTCAGACACAACTGAGTGACTTACACTTAAAAACCCTTTTTTATTGGAATTCATTGGAAGGACTGGAGCTGAAGCTCCAATAATTTGGCCACCTGATGTGAAGAACAGACTCACTGGAAAAGACCCTGAGGCTGGAAAAGGTTGAGGGCAGAAGGGGAATGCAGCCGAGGTTGAGATGGCTGAATGGCATCACTGACTCAATGGACATGAGTTTGAGCAAGCTCCGGGAGAAAGTGAAGGACAGGGGAGCCTGGCGTGCTGCGGTCCATGGCGTCACAAAGAGTCGGACACGTCTGAGCGACTGAACAACAATATCAGGTTAACTTGGACTCTTCTCCTTCTCACCAGTGCTGCATCATTGAGATATAAAAGTGAAAGAAATTACTATGTAAATGTTTATGAAAATTTTCCTCTCTTCCAGTAAGTGAATAAGAACATATTAAGGAAGCTAAGAAAATACTACTTTCAAGCAAATACACAACTGAATTTATTTTGTATCCGGATGACATGAATATGTTGAACAGTTTTCACTCGAATCAATGACAGTTTAAATCACTTTAAAAAGAAGATAGAAATTTGAATGCTGTATGAGGGATATGTTTTATGTAATTTAGAGCATGTTTTGCTTCAGTCCCAGTAACTTAATACACCCAGGAGAGGCGGCAGATTGGAGCGGTAGGTTCCTTTGTCTGTGGGTTTAGCACACCACCTTTGGGGTACTTGCCTGAGTGCCAGTCTTTTGCTCTGTAGTTAAAAGTTGAAATATCTTTCTCCTCAGTGAAGAAGCAAATAAACTGTTATAGCATGCAATGTAATAGGGGACTTATGTAGAAATCTAGGAGGTTCCCTGGGCCTAGAGAGGAGTGCAGTTCTGCCCCTGCAAGAGTAGGAGACTGGTTGGTTCCTAAAGGAGGTGTGACTTGACCTGAGACTGATTTGAGCATAGTATTTCAGCAGGGGAGGAGGGCACTCCAGGTGGATAGGTGGGCGCATCTGGGCAAGAGAATGAAAGGACGTGGATTTACAGATAGGTTGGTGTGTTTATGAGTTTAAACACATGGACGTGGCTGAAGATACGGCCAGAAGGTAGTCAGATCTGAGGAGCTGTTTCCCGTGCCAGAGGCTTTGGGTCTCTGTCTTGTGGGAGGGGAACTGGGAGTTACAGTCTGGGGGTCGTGGCGCAGCATCTGCACGGGGAAAGGGCCTCTGCAGAGCAGCGGCGGGCACCCCGCAGGAGAGCTGCAGAGGCCGGCACGCCGTGCGCGTTGTCTGCGGGTGAGCGGTGAGGGTTCCATCGCGGCTGCGCAGGTGGACATGGAAAAGAGGAGGGAGGAAGAGAGGTTTTAGGGGAGAGCAGAGGAGGCCGGCAGGAGGTGGGATGGTCTGTTAACTGGTGCACTCTGCTTTCTGTCACTGGACTCTTATGTGGCAGCTAGAATGGGTTTAATTACGTTTTCGTCATTTTTGACAGTTCAGACCCTCGTCCGTGAAGGTCAGGTTATCAGAGAGACCAAAGACAACCAGATTGCAGAGTTAAAAAAGATATGCGAGCAGAGTACAGAATCTCTGAATAATGACTGGGAGAAAAAGGTAAGCTACAAAAAAATAAAATAGTGATGGAAAAATATAAAGGAGTATACTTTAACGTAACCTACGTAATCATAAAAGAGTGGGTGTTCACGAAACACAAAGAGGAGTGTGAAAGAATAAGAGTAACAGTGTTCTGGGCTGTCTAGAAATAGCTGTCGCGCTTTGGTGTACTCTTCTGGGAGCTTACTGGTTTATAAGCTAGTTTTCATTTAGAAAAGTTACTTGTAACAATTCTTGGATTTAATTAAGGCTCTGAATTTTTGTCAGAGCTAATAGACTGTAAGCAGAATTCATAGGGATATAATAGCAGGATAATTTGGGGGAGTTAAATTGTTCAAATTTTGGATGTAAGCCCCTGGATCGTTCTTTTCTGAAGTCTCAGATGACACAGTAGTTGTAGTATAGACTTGTTTTTGGAGTATACAAAATCAGTTGTGGATGGATTATTCTTGGAGGAGCATTTAATTAAGAAAAACATTTTCATTAAATTTAGCAGAGCCACGAGTAATGTAAAAAATACTTATAATGTTTCATAAAAGTCTTACGTAGTCACACATAGTAACTACTTTTGGGCTTCCCTGTGGCTCAGCGATGAAGAAGCTGCCTGCAATGCAGGAGATGTGGGTTCGATCCCTGGGTTGGGAAGATCCCCTGGAGGAGGGCATGGCAGCCCCCTCCAGTGTTCTTGCCTGGAGAATCCCATGGACAGAGGAGCCTGCGGGCTGCAGTCCATGGGGTTGCAGAGAGGCAGACAGGACTGAACACACACGCAGGCACTCAGTACTTCCATTTAGGAGCTCTTCACCATTGGTTGAAATTACAATATGTACTCACAAGAAGTGCAACACGTTACTTGTTTTGAGTAAGTCGGCTGTGAAGGTCTTCGGTGAACTCTTCCTGCTGACCGTCTCCCAGTGGGTCGGGTTCGAGCATTTTCCTGGGCCCTGCGGGGTGGTTGGAGCTGAAGCTGGGCGGCTGTGTCCTGGGGCCGTGGCTCCAGGGCTGTGTGAGGAGGGCCCCTGTCCAGAGGGCAGACGGAGTGCTCTTCCAGGGTCGTGTCCATGTATGTGCTTTTACTTTTTCTGTAAAGTTGGCATGTCTTTTCTCTGGCTGCTGCAAGCACACATTTCAGTATTTAACACTTCACTCAAGACACTGTCCTCTTAAAACCAGGCCAGCAGTTATTGGAAAACACTCAAAAGTATCTGTAAAACTATATAAATTATAACTTATTTTAACTTGATTAAATATAAATGCCAGACACTGGAGTAACTATTCCTAGTAATTCTGAGCTCAATTAGGCTTCAGATCTGTGAGCCTGGGCTGGGTGCAGAGGACAGGAACTAGATTCCACATCCCCACCCGCGAGGACAGGTGGATGGCAGGAACTGGAGTCCGCATTCCCCGCCTGTGAAGACTGGTGGACAGTGCCCGCGAGGCTTGCCGCCTGGGTTTTCCACTCCCTGAGAGGCTGCTCATTGAGAAGTGGCTTCCTTCCCTTGCTGCGTCCATGTTCCAGCGTCTCGCCCACTTCGGCATGTGTTCACAGGCCTCATCAAGGCGGCCAGTGTGCACAGAGACGTGGGGTGTGCAGCCTCCCGAGAGCTCGCCTTGGTTTACACCGGCCACCTTTGTGTCTGCTTAGTGTAGTTTATGGAGCGGATAAAAATAGTTTCTTAGTGGGAGTCAGGGTGAAGGATAAACCATTTTGAACATTACTCTTGTGCAAGATTTCATGCAAATAAGATGAAAATACTGTGAGATAGCAATCCTAATTGATAACAATATTGTAAACACCTTTGTTTTCTGGTATCAGGCTAATCCTGGTGCTGTTTACCTGATGCATTCTGTTATCTGATTTATTTACTATTTCTGCCAGAGGTGGATAATTCCCTTTAATATTTGTTTATCCAATAAAATTTTCAATTGAGGAAAGTAAACAAAAAATTGTTTCTTAATCATGCTCTTTACATGAATCTTTACTTCGAATATTTTATATCTTTTGTTGTTCAGGTCACCATATAAATAAATAGAGAAATACAGGAAAACCTTTTTTCTGAATTACAAAATAGTCCATTCTGTAATAGTAGTGAAAGAGTCAATTCTTCCCCTCTGTAGCTCCACAACGCTGTAGCAGAAATGGAAAAGGAAAAGTTTGAACTTCAAAAGCGACACACTGAAAATATTCAAGAATTGCTCGAGGACACCAACGTGCGGCTGAACAAAATGGAGGGTGAATACGTGGCACAGACGCGGTCCACGGTACGTCTGCTTCTCCTTGCCATGTCCTTATGAACTGTCCTCTTCACCTCCTGTCCTCATGCTTCCCTGCTTCCAGAGTGTGCAGTGCACGGCAAGCGTGCTGTGGAGCAAAAACCCCTCACCTTCCTTCCCGACACAGGCTCACACGTGGCAGTGTGTGGCCTCTTCAGTGGCCGCAGGATTTCCCTTGGGGTCGATTGTTATCACTTCTTTTTTTTTTTTTTTTACCCCTGCAAACATTTATAAAACTTTCTTCTTGTTTTTTTGTTTTTTTCTCCACTGACTTTGACCCTAGAGATAATTTCTTTACTTTTTTACTTTCTGTTTTATTTATTTGTTTCAGTCTTTCTGACTGAAGAGGTGATTGTTTTTCTAGAAATGTGTAATGCCTGTGGGAAGACAGTCAGATCAGGAGGTGGACCAGTGTGGCTGTAATGCCCAAAGGAAGACAGTCAGATCAGGAGGTGGAGAGTGTGGCTGTAATGCCCATTTTAAGACAGTCAAGTCAGGAGGTGGAGCATTGTGGCTGTAATGCCCAAGGGAAGACAGTCAGGTCAGGAGGTGGAGAGTGTGGCTGTAATGCCTGTGGGGAGACAGTCAGATCAGGAGGTGGAGCAGTGTGGCCAGCAGAAGGCAGACTTTCTTAGTCGCTCTGTTTTGTGAGGGAGCAGACACAGATGCCCGTGGGGGACCCGAGTCCCTTTCCTGAGGATTCAGAGGGGCACCACCAGAGTACACAGCAGGTGACCAGGCGTGTCTTCCTAGGGATGATGGAGGGCCCCAGAGCCCCTCGCTGAGTCGCTGCTTGCAGAGGTGGGTCTTCCGCCCTTGAGAGGCTCAGCTGCCTTCCTGAAATACGGAAGCCTGGGGAAGGTGGGCTGAGGGGCACCTGGACCCGGGGCCTCACGTCTGAGGTAGGTGCACCTCGTCCTCCTTGTTCCTGATACGTGATCTGCCCTCATGGCGTGTAGACCCTGAATCCTCAGCACGAGCAGGGTCCCTGGCCAGTCAGCCCCCTTGGTCAGCTGGCTTGTCCAGAGTGCCTCCTTGAATTTAAAGCTGTGGAGTCTGAGCCAGAGTCTGTTACCTAGGCGTGTCTTGGAGACCCCAGACTAGCTGAAGGGCCCGTTTCAGAGGGCGGAAGGAATGGGACACAGTATCCACAGTGATGCGGAGCTGGGCTGTAGGTCTCGGGCTCCCATTCCAGTTCCCTTGTAGCCTGAGTACCGTGCCAGCTCATCCGCTGTTCAGTGTCCTCATCCGTCAGGCAGGGTAACAGCAGGAGTAAAGCGTATCTATGTTGCTGGGAATGTTAAATACATTAATATACATAAACTAAGTTATGTGCTAAGTGCCCAATAGACAGCTGTAACATACAAGAACAATCATCAGGAGACCTGTATACACAAGGAGGTTCTCAGTTCAGGAAGCTGGTGGGCGTTTGCTTGAAGACAGCAGGTCGAGCGCTATGTGGACCTCCGTCCCCTCCCACAGAGGCACAGCGTGACCAGCAGGGAGGAGGGGAGAGCGGTGACAGCCTGGGGTTGGGCCAGGCGAGTGGTGGGCTGACCCTGAGCAGCCGGGTCAAGAAAACAGAACCCTGAGTCGGCCTGGAAGGAACCTAAGCAGCAGACAGTTCCACGTGGATCTTCCAGAGCCTGGGGCCTGTCCCGCCGTCACCTCTGGAGGAGGGGATGCTGGTGGGGCTTCAGCAGGTCGAGTGCTGGACAGTTTAGGAACCAGCTAGATGAGGAATTGGGGTGAAGAATATAGTGGGTTTATTATACGAGTCCTCCTCCTTTTGTGTATGTTTGAAATGTCCCATAACAAAACTTCTAAAACTTTATATATTTGGCTGTGCCAAACCTTTAGATTGCAGGAGCCTTAGTTACAGCATGTAGGGTCTATTTCCCTGACCAGGAACCAAACTCGGGCCCTCGCTCTGGGAGGCGGAGTCCTAACTGCTGGTTCACCAGGGAGTTCTTCTAGCCTTGGTTGTAACATCTGACCATTTCAGAATATTTCCAAATGATACTACTGGATATGAAAAATAATAATCAAAATAAAAGTGTAACAGATACAATTAGAAACAGTACAATAAATACAGCAGAAGGAAATCTAAAAATTTAAATAAGAGTAAGATCAGAGAGTTCCAGAAAAACATCTATTTCTGCTTTATTGACTATGCCAAAGCCTTTGACTGTGGATCACAATAACCTGTGGAAAATTCTTCAAGAGATGGGAATACCAGACCACCTGACCTGCCTCTTGAGAAACCTATATGCAGGTCAGGAAGCAACAGTTAGAACTGGACATGGAACAATAGACTGGTTCCTAAAGGAAAAGGAGTACGTCAAGGCTGTATATTGTCACCCTGTTTATTTAACTTATATGCAGAGTACATCATGAGAAACGCTGGGCTGGAAGAAGCACAAGCTGGAATCAGGATTGCCGGGAGAAATATCAAGAACCTCAGATATGCAGATGACACCACCCTTATGGCAGAAAGTGAAGAGGAACTAAAAAGCCTCTTGATGAAAGTGAAAGAGGAGAGTGAAAAAGTTGGCTTAAAGCTCAACATTCAGAAAACAAAGATCATGGCATCTGGCCCCATCACTTCATGGCAAATAGATGGAAAAACAGTGGAAACGGTGTCAGACTTTATTTTTGGGGGCTCCAAAATCACTGCAGATGGTGATTGCAGCCATGAAATTAAAAGATGCTTACTCCTTGGAAGGAAAGTTATGACCAACCTAGATAGCATATTGAAAAGCAGAGACATTACTTTGCCAACAAGGGTCCATCTAGTCAAGGCTATGGTTTTTCCAGTGGTCATGTATGGATGTGAGAGTTGGACTGTGAAGAAAGCTGAGCACCGAAGAATTGATGGTTTTGAACTGTGGTGTTGGAGAAGACTCTTGAGAGTCCCTTGGACTGCAAGGAGATCCAACCAATCCATTCTAAAGGAGATCAGTCCTGGGTGTTCTTTGGAAGAACTGATGCTAAAGCTGAAATTCCAGTACTTTGGCCACCTTATGTGAAAAGCTGACTCATTGGAAAAGACTCTGATGCTGGGAGGGATTTGGGGACAGGAGGTGAAAGGGATGACAGAGGATGAGATGGCTGGATGGCATCACTGACTCGATGGACAAGAATTTGGGTGAACTCTGGGAGTTGGTGATAGACAGGGAGGCCTGGCGTGCTGCGATTCATGCGGTCGCAAAGAGTCGGACATGAACTGAGCTGAAGATCAGAATTGGAGAAGGAAATGGCACCCCACTGCATTACTCTTGTCTGGAAAATCCCATGGATGGAGGAGCCTGGTAGGCTGCAGTCCATGGGGTCGCTGGGAGTCGGACACGACTGAGTGACTTCACTTTCACTTTTCACTTTCATGGATTGGAGAAAGAAATGGCAACCCACTCCAGTGTTCTTGCCTGGAGAATCCCAGGGATGGAGGAGCCTGGTTGGCTGCCGTCTCTGGGGTCGCACAGAGTCGGACACGACTGAAGTGACTTAGCAGCAGCAGCAGCAGCAAGATCAGAATGGGCTTCCCTTGTAGCTCAGTCAGTAAAGAATCTGCCTGTAATGCAGGAGACATGGGTTCAATTCCTGGGTTGGGAAGATCCCCTGGAGAAGGAAACGGCAACCCACTCCAGGATTCTTGCCTGGAGAATCCCAGGGACAGAGGAGCCTGGTGGGTTCCTAGTCCACACAGTTGCAAGAATCAGACACAACTTAGCGACTAAACCACAGCCACCACCACCAAGATCAGAACGAAAAGCATCCCAGGAGCAGAGGCTGGGAAGAGAATACGAGGAGACAGAGGCGTAGAAGGATACCAAGCAGTAGGAAGGATAGATCTTCCTGAAGAAATAATGTAAATTAATTTCTTGGAATTAAAGAAAAATGAAAAACACGAAGGGCTCAAATAATACCCCAAATACTCACATGGGAGTGACACTTAACACATAAAAATCAAAGATATTTGCTGAAGCTTGAAACTGTCTGAGTCTTCACTTGGGCACCGTCTTCGGGCCACGCTTTCCTGCACGTTCACCTCCTAGGGTTGCTCCGCCATCTTCCGGAATTTCAGGCAGAAGGAACACCCAGTGCAGAAGTCCCAAAGCTGGGACATGCCAGCCCAGTTCAGCGCAGAGCAGACGGCAGCAGGGACGGGGCCCTGTGAGCAGAGCAACGTGGAAGGAGACTTTGTCAGGGCACAGGTCAGGGAAAAGCTTGTGATTGATGCTTTAAAAAAAAAGACAGCTTTATGGTGTAAGATTAGAATTAGTATGTTGTAGATTCACATGTTCTGCAGCGTGCGGTTCCCTGAATGTTTGGCGACTTGCTGCATTTGAGTGGATTGAGCACATCAGAGCGGCTCCATCTGAACGTTGCTCCTAGCGTGTCTGTCTTGCTCTGTGCAGAGAACAGCCGTGGGCTCCAAGGACCATGCGGGGGCTGGGACCAGGGCCGTGGACGTGGTGCGGGGGCAGGCGGCTGGTCTCGGGGTCTGCGGAGGGCGAGCACTGCCGCTGCAGGGGCTGCTCCCTGGTGGGGCAGGGACACCCGACATGGACCAGCTCTCCTCAGCAAGATCAGGGGTCTGTTTTCTGGAGAATCAGCACAAGGGTGATATTCACAGGCCGTGAACAAAAGCCAAATTTGTATCTGAAAAACAATTTTGTCATCTCAGCCTCCTAAATTTTCACAAATGTGAATACATTAAGTAATTGTAGAGTTGAAATTTATGAAACATATTAATTGCCTACAATGTTTCAATTCAGTTCAGTCGCTCAGTTGTGTCCGACTCTTCTCGACCCCATGAATCGCAGCATGCCAGGCCTCCCTGTCCATCACCAACTCCTGGAGTTCACTCAGACTCATGTCCGTCGAGTCAGTGATGCCATCCAGCCATCTCATCCTCTGTCGTCCCCTTCTCCTCCTGCCCCGAATCCTTCCCAGCATCAGAGTCTTTTCCAATGAATCAACTTTTCACATGAGGTGGCCAAAGTACTGGAGTTTCAGCTTTAGCATCATTCCCTCCAGAGAAATCCCAGGGCTGATCTCCTTCAGAATGGACTGGTTGGATCTCCTTGCAGTCCAAGGGACTCTCAAGAGTCTTCTCCAACACCACAGTTCAAAAGCATCAATTCTTTGGTGCTCAGCTTTCTTCACAGTCCAACTCTCACATCCATACATGACCACTGGAAAAACCATAGCCTTGACTAGATGGACCTATGTTGGCAAAGTAATGTCTCTGCTTTTCAATATGCTATCTAGGTGGTCATAACTTTTCTTCTAAGGAGTAACATCTTTTAATTTCATGGCTGCAATCACCGTCTGCAGTGATTTTGGAGCCCCAAAAATAAAGTCTGACACTGTTTCCACTGTTTCCCCATCTATTTCCCATGAAGTGATGGGGCCAGATGCCATGATCTTTGTTTTCTGAATGTTGAGCTTTAAGCCAACTTTTACACTCTCCACCTTCACTTTCATCAAGAGGCTTTTTAGTTCCTCTTCACTTTCTGCCATAAAGGTGGTGTCATCTGCGTATCTGAGGTTCTTGATATTTCTCACAGCAATCTTGATTCCAGCTTGTACTTCTTCCAGCCCAGCGTTTCTCATGATACTCTGCATAGAAGTTAAATAAGCAGGGTGACAATATACAGCCTTGACCTATTCCTTTTCCTATTTGGAACCAGTCTGGTGTTCCATGTCCAGTTCTAACTGTTGCTTCCTGACCTGCATGTAGGTTTCTCAAGAGGCAGGTCAGGTGGTCTGGTATTCCCATCTCTTTCAGAATTTTCCACAGTTTATTGTGATCCACACAGTCAAAGGCTTTGGCATAGTCAATAAAGCAGAAATAGGTGTTTTTCTGGAACTCTCTTGCTTTTTCCATGATCCAGCAAATGTTGGCAATTTGATCTCTGGTTCCTCTGCCTTTTCTAAAACCAGCTTGAATATCTGGAAGTTCACGGTTCACG
The DNA here is from genome assembly GCF_002263795.3 of Bos taurus. Classification (NCBI taxonomy): domain Eukaryota; kingdom Metazoa; phylum Chordata; class Mammalia; order Artiodactyla; family Bovidae; genus Bos; species Bos taurus. The sequence continues at coordinate 62,525,694 of NC_037346.1, read as the reverse complement.
TATTGCTGAAGCCTGGCTTGGAGAATTTTGAGCATAACTTTACTAGCGTGTGAGATGAGTGCAATTATGCTGTAGTTTGAGCATTCTTTGGCGTTGCCTTTCTTAGGGATTGGAATGAAAACTGACCTTTTCCAGTCCTGTGGCCACTGCTGAGTTTTCCAAATTTACTGGCATATTGAGGTCAGCACATTCACAGCATCATCTTCCAGGATTTGGAGTAGTTCAACTGGAATTCCATCACCTCCACTAGCTTTGTTCATAGTGATGCTTTCTAAGGCCCACTTGACTTCACATTCCAGGATGTCTGGCTCTAGGTCAGTGATCACACCATCGTGATTATCTTGGTCATGAAGGTCTTTTTTGTACAGTTCTTCTGTGTATTCTTGCCACATCTTCTTAATATCTTCTACTTCTGTTAGGTCCATACCATTTCTGTCCTTTATCGAGCCCATCTTTGCATGAAATGTTTCCTTGGTATCTCTAATTTTCTTGAAGAGATGTCTAGCCTTTCCCATTCTGTTGTTTTCCTCTATTTCTTTGCGTTGATCACTGAGGAAGGCTTTCTTATCTCTTCTTGCTATTCTTTGGAACTCTGCATTCAGATGCTTACATCTTTCCTTTTCTCCTTTGCTTTTCGCTTCTCTCCTTCTCACAGCTGTGTGTAAGGCCTCCCCAGACAGTGTTTCCTGCACTGTTATTTTTCATTAGACAAAATTAAGACAGTAATAGCTTTCACATTAGAATTTTTAATTTTTATAAATTTGGGGTGTAAACTGAAGTCGTATTTTGGGGCCAAGAGGCTACTGTTAGAGAAACTGCTTTCTATTTTTAATGAAAGTTGAATTTAAAAATTAGCATTCAGACCTTGTCATTAGGTAACAGTAAAATATAGAGAAGAATGGACAGGGTCTGTCAGCAGGGTTGAATTTAAGAGTCATCAACTCTAGACAGACCTTGCTGAGCTGCTCCTGATTTAATAATTAAACAAGGAAGAGTTCAAGGCACGGCTTAAGATGAAAGACGAGGCTGTCACTGAGAATTAGTTTCTGTGTTTTCTTCTTTCAAGCTCTCTTCTTTTTTTAATTGGGTCTTTTTTTTTGCCCTGTTCCATTTTTTTGTAAGCAGGCGTTTGTACAGATGATTAGACCTGTGTCTTTTGGTATTGGCAGGAGTCTCCTTGTGTGAAACTAACAATTAAACATGGAAACACTGGATTTTTAGAGCGATATGTTAGAACTTATAAATATGAAAATGATAGCAGTGTTCTTAGATGCTTGGGAAGGTGACAGCTGTAAAATGTAGGGCTCTCTTCGTATCAGGGGTTTAGACACACAAAGTCTGTGAGTGGTTTTATTGAGATTTTAGGCTTTCTTAGTGGAATTCTTTGCCCCTCTCTTAAGCACGGATGCCACTGGCAATCTTGTGAAGTTTATGTATCCCTCTCAGAATAGTATTTGACAATTTAATAAAATTATATAAGATGACAAAGAAATTATAGTTATAGTCATCAAAATATTAATAAATCAGAGTCATGATAAAGTAAAACATATGCTTCCAAATGAATGCAGTAAATATCATGATTGCACAGTGGGCCTAATAAGTGTTGTAACTTATGAATAATGATGAGGGTAAACAATATTAGAAAGCTGAGCACTGAAGAATTGATGCTTTTGAACTGTGGTGTTGGAGAAGACTCTTGAGAGTCCTTTAGACTGCCAGGAGATCAAACCAGTCCATCCTAAAGGAAGTCAGTGCTGAATATTCACTGGAAGTACTGATGCTGAAGCTGAAACTCCAATACTTTGGTCACCTGATGCAAAGAAGTGACTCATTGGAAAAGACTGTGATGCTGGGAAAGATTGAGGGCAGGAGGAGAAGGGGACGACAGAGGATGAGATGGTTGGATGACATCACTGACTCGATGGACATGAGTTTGAGTGAACTCCGGGAGTTGGCAATGGACAGGGAAGCCTGGCGTGCTGCAGTCCATGGGGTCACAGAGTCAGACACGACTGAGCGACTGAACTGACTGAAACAATGTTAGAGATAATGCCGCACTATAACGGTCTATAAACTACCTGTGATTTCCGTCGTTCACAGGCATTGCTAATACTTCATTGGTGGTTGACTGTACTCATAGTAGAAGGGAAGTGCTGAAGGTCAGTCAGGGGACTGGAAATAGAGATGAGCTATGTTTTTCCATTCAAAGCCCACGACACTCCAAGTTCTATTCATGGACCTGAATCGAGTTGACGAGTATCAGAGGCCTTAGGCACGTGAAGCTTTGTGTTAACCACTTACAGTTAACCACCACTGTGAGTGGCGAGCGTGAATCAGAGCAGGTCGCCACTCTCCAGCGTGGCTGGGGTCCATCATCTCATAGTTGCCACCAGTGTTTCTCTTCCAGCATCACAGTGTTAAAGAAGAATATCCTGAATAGCATCAGTTGATTATTTTGAATAGGATTGCCATTTAAACAAATAGATTTTATTTTTAGAGGGTTTTAGGTTTACAGGAAGTTTGAGAGGATGGTAGAGTTCCCATGTGCCCCACACCCAGCTCCCCCTTTGTAACATCTTAGGTCATTTTGGTGCACTTGTTACAGTCAGCGGATCAGCAGGACGCTGTAATAAACCAGAGTCCATAGTTGGTTCCGTTTCCTTCACTTTTCCCTAGTGTCCTTCTTTTCCAGAATCTCATCCAGACGCCACGTTCTGTTTCCTCCGTAGGCTCCTCTGGGCTGTGGCAGTGTCTCAGACGCCCCTTCTGTCTCATGATCTTGGCAGTTGTGAGGAGGCCTGGTCAGGAATACTGCAGGGCACCCCGCCTCCTGTTCTTCTCACGATAAGATGGGGTTACGGGCTGACGCAGTAGGTCATGGAAGTAGACTGCTGCTCTCCGTATCACATCAGGGGCACACGCTACCTGTGGCCACCCCGTGAACGGTAGCCCTGGCCACCTGACTGCGTGTGTGTGCTGGGTTCTCCTCTGGCCGCCTGGCTGTGGGTGTGTTGGGCTCTCCCTGTCACTAGCCCTGGCTGCCTGGCTGCAGGTGTGTGCTGGGTTCTCCCCTGGCCGCCTGGCGCGGTGTGTGCTGGGTTCTCCCCTGGCCACCTGGTTGCGGGTGTGTGCTGGGTTCTCCCCTGGCCACGGTGTGTGCTGGGTTCTCCCCTGGCCACCTGGCACGGTGTATGCTGGGTTCTCCCCTGGCCGCCTGGTTGCGGGTGTGTGCTGGGTTCTCCCCTGGCCGTGGTGTGTGCTGGGTTCTCCCCTGGCCGCCTGGCGCGGTGTGTGCTGGGTTCTCCCCTGGCCACCTGGCCGCGGTGCGTGCTGCGTTCTCCCCTGGCCGCGGTGTGTGCTGGGTTTTCCCCTGGCCGCCTGGCCACGGGTGTGTGCTGGGTTCTCCCTGTGACGGTGTCCTCCGGCCTTCCCACACTCTTGGGAAGACAGTTCCCATGAGGAGCCCATGCATGAGGGGTGCGGGGTGTACTCTCTGTACTCAAGGGAGGGGAATCTGTGAATTATTGGGAGTTTCTCTACAGGAAAGTCTGTCTCGTCTCCCTCGTTTGTTAATTTATTTAGTGTGGATATTATTTATTTTCTGGGTTATGATCCCGTATTCCTTCATTTTGTCACATAAGTTGCTCTAGCTTCAGCCACTGGGAGATTCTCCAGGAGGCCCCGGGGCCCCTCTGGCCTCCCCCGCAATGTGGAGGACGTGGAGAACGGTGTTAGAGACCGGGGTCTGCTTTCAGGGGGTGCTCGTGACTGCGGGGGTGTCGTTTCTTTCCTGTCCTCTCACCAGACAAAGTGTTTGTGTGTATACAAGCCTGTGTGTCTAGGCACATCGATGAACCGTAGTGTATGTAACCAACTGCATCTGTGTTAAGCTAAACATACTCTCTTACTGGTGTCCGTAGCTCTAACCCTTTGCCACGTGAGTTAGTCTGGCCTTCTCCACTCGTCTGTAAATTCCCAGCCTGGCGGTGGGAGCGTGGCCTCTGCCCTCGTCCGTTCCCTTTCTGGGTGTTCAGTCTCAGTCCACAGGCATGGATGTGATCAGGGCTGTTAGTCCGTGTCCCCACAGGGCCAAGCCTGCCGACCGGAACGGAGCCTCAGGCTGTTAGTCCGAGTCCCCGCAGGACCGAGCCTGCAGACCAGGACGGGCACACGCGCGGCTCTGGTTGCCTCTGGTCTCGGGTGCCGCGAGTTCCAGACGCGCTCGGGTCCTCACCTCTCCTGCCACCCCTTCAGTGAGGTTTTTACATATTTGTGATGTAACGAGATCCTCTTTTCACAGCCTGTATTTGCTCCTGGGATCCCCGAACTACTAAATTATTTTTTAAGTTTGCATACAGCTCGCCCTCTGTGCTTTAAAACTCGGTGGGTTTTGACAAATGCATGTAGCCACGCGTGCCTTTACGGTTTCACGCGTAGCGGTTTCACTGTTTTGAGCTCACACGGGCTTCTCCCTGTTCCCCCTTGCCCCTCTCCCCAGGGTCTCTGCAGCCACCAATCACCTTGACTGTAAAACATCGTTTTTTGCAGTTTCTTTTCCAGAATATCATGTAATTGGAATCATACAGTATGTAGCCTTTTCAGACTGGCTCCTTTCATTAAGAATTATACATACATGGTTTCTTCGTGTCTTTTTATGGCTTTATAGCTCATTTCTTTTTATTGCTGAATAATATTCAATTATATGGATTAGCATTGTTTATCCACGTATCTATCGAAGGACATCTTGGTCGCATCTGCTTTTGGCAGCTATACACGTTTGCTGTTACAAACATTCACTTTCAAGTTTTTGCCTGGTCATAGTTTTCAAATCACTTATGACTCAACATTTCAGTACAGAATGTCCAACCAAAAGAAATGGGTGAATACGTGCACCATAAAACATGTGTGAAAACGTTCATAGCAGCATTATTGTTAACAGCTGAACACTGAAAACAACCAACCAGTCGATAAAATGGATGAATTATTTTAGGTGTATTCCACAACGGAATACTGAATATAGCACTGAAAATACTGCTATACCCCATGTCATGGATGACAGCTCTCACAGGCGCGATATGCCTGACCCGAAAGGGTACATACTCTCTGAATTTATTTACAGAAAGTTCAGCAAAAGACAAAGGTTTTTGGTGATAGACATCAGAATAGTGGTTACCTTTTTGTGGAGGATGAGCAATAAGGCATCTGAGCAGTCCCCATGCTTTTATCTTGCACTGGCTCATGGCGTGGCTTCCCTGGTGGCTCAGTGGTGAAGAATCCGCTTGCAGTACAGGAGACACAGGTTTGATCCGTGGGTGCAGAAGATCCCCTGGAGAAGGAAATGGCAACCCACTCTAGTGTTCCTGCCTAGGAAATCCCACGGACCTGGCAGGCTATAATCCATAGGGTCACGAGGGTTGGGCATGACTTAGTGACTAAAACATCACCAGCACTGGTTCATGGCTATTTTCAAGTAACAAATTATCAAAATATATGTTTAAGGTTTGTGCATCTTGTACATATATTTCAAGAAGAATTTTATGAAATAAAATATGTTGCTCCTTTTGCCATAGGAGTTGAACTTTGGACTGTATAAGTAGTTGCTGATTACTAATCCTTTCTAATTTTTGACTCCTAGAGGATTTCACACAGTTTGTATGTAAAATTCTAACATTTCTTATTCTATCGGTTATTTAACTGAAAGCCCATCAGATATTTTATAATTTCCTAGTACTTGCTGAAAATAATGTCTGTATTTCCTCACAAAATAATACCCTTTCACAACCTTCCTCTAAATTCCCAATTTTCCACTTCTCCTGGAGTATTCGACTTTGGACCTGAAGGATTGATGCTTTTTGCTGCTTCTCGTTTCCTGCCTACGGTGTTTTCGCAGTCACTCTGCTCCTCTGGGAGTTTGCTGGGAGCTGCTCCGCCCCCTTCCGTTTCCACAGCTACCACTCAGGCTCGGGCCATTGTTGCCCCATTCCGGGTCCTCCCGGCCGCCTGCTGGTCGCGCCCCCGCCGCTGACCTCTTGTTCCACGTCCCACCTGTGCCGGTTATCTTGCTTCCCCGCGATCGAGACCTTGAGTTGCTAACCTCATGCCCATCGTAGCTTCTGTCTACAAGCCATGTCCGTTCACAAACTCCAACCTCGTGTTCCGAGCGCCCCCTCTGAGGCCGCAGTGTGGGCAGCTGTTCTTTGTGCCCAAGGTAATCTGTCTGTTCCTCTCTGACTCTGTAGTTAAAAAGCCTGGAATCCCCTTCCACCCTGTTTGTTACAGCCTGAAGAATATGACCCGGCGTCAGCCTCTGTGTGACTTGTGGCCCCATTTTGAGTTTCCACTGTTCCGTGTCCCCTCAGGTCTCTGTATTCATTAAAAAAAAAAAGATTATTTTGGCCAAATGTTGTTAAGGTATTTCATATATGTCTGTAGGGTTTCCCCAGACATAAGATTTAAGTTTCTTTTTGTTTATTGATATGTTTGCTTTATTTTGTCTAATTGTTAAGAAAATGCTTTTAAAAATAAATATAGTAAATACAAATAGTCAACTGAACAACTGTGATCATACATTTCGCTTCTTGAATCAGAGAGTCTGTGCCAGCGTATGTAGAAGTATCTGTTCGGTAAATGCAGCTCTTAGAACAGAAGCCGCGTTTCCAGTTCGTGTGACACCTGGCCGCACAGCAGGGACACCTTTAATAGCGCCTTCGCACCAGAAACCAAGCAAGCTTCAGCAGCCAGGTGTTACGCAGGCGCTCAGCGTGTGGGGCTTCGTGTGAGAACCATCCCGTCTTCGTGTGAGAACCATCCCGTCTTCGTGTGAGGCCTGCTTATTTTCGCTCTGTTCCGTCTGCTGTGTCTTTCGTCCCTCTTTCCTGGTCTTTCCCGTTCGACTGACGGCCATCCTGCCTCTCCACCCTGAATCCTCTCGTCCCTTCCGGTGCTCGTCTCCCCTGGGCGACTGTTCTGTTGGGCACAGCCCCGGGGCTCTCTGAGCTTGTGCCGGCCTTCACAGACAGGGCCAAGCAGATTGTGTTGGCCCATTTTGGTCTGTTTATTTAGTATCTGTCTCCTGTGCTAACATATAGATTATTGGAATTAATTGCTAAGAGACTCTCAGGGTAAGTGAGTCTTTGACAATTTGATCTTTGTATGTTGGAATTAGGATGGACATTATACAGAAAATTTATTTCCAAAATCAGTTTGAGCCTGAAAAAATGAGTCGAATCATGTGGTAAAGGGAAGAACTAGAAAACTAGGGCCTGTTTTCTGTAGACTTGGTTTTTCTAGAGCTATTTTATTCACAGCAGAAATGAGGGGGAAGCTAGATTCCCATAAGCCCTGTCCCTTCTGCTGACAGGCAGAGCCCACCACCATGGACACCCCCACCAGAGTGCACCATCTCCCAGAGTCCATCTCTTACGTCAGAGTTGAGTCTCAGTGTTGTATGTTCTGTGGACTTGGGCAAGTGCATAATGCCACAGATTGACCTAACGTTAGTATTGGACGTAGTATTTCCACTGCCCTAAAAATCCTCCGTCTCCACCTACTCATCTTTCCCCTCACCCAGCCCCTGGCAGTTGTCTCCACAAAATCATGTCATTGGAGTCGTACACTATACTTTTCCAGTTGGTTTCTTCTGCTTATTAACATGCCTGTAGGTCTCCTCTGTGCCTCTTCGTGGTCTGAGAGCTCATTTCCCCGTAGTGCTGAGCACTGTCCCGTCCTCACACGCACTACAGTTTATCCATCCGCCTCCTGAAGGGCGTCTGCATTGCTGTTTGCCAGCTGTGAGTACACAGCTGCTGTAAACATCTGTGTGCAGGTTTTCATGTGGACACAAATTTTAACTCATTTGGGCAAACACCCAGCAGCATGATTCCTGGACTGTATGAACAGAGTGTGTTTTCTTCCTGGGCTGTATGAAGAGAGTGTGTTTTCTTCCTGGACTGTATGAAGAGAGCGTATTTTCTTCCTGGATTGTATGAAGAGAGCGTGTTTTCTTCCTGGGCTGTATGAAGAGAGCGTGTTTTCTTCCTGGGCTGTATGAAGAGAACGTGTTTTCTAAGAGCCTGCAAACTGCCTTCCAAGCTGCATGTGCTACTTTCCTTCCTGCCGGCAGTTAGTGAGAGTTCCTGTTGCTCCAGACCCTCGTCAGCGTTTGCTGTCAGTGTTCTGATGGGTGCAGTCTCCTTGCTGTTTAATCTGCATTTCCATGATATATGGTGACGTGTGATAGGACATCCTCTCCTACGCTTATTCATCAGCTGTATATCTTCTCTGGTAGGGTGTCTAAGTCTTTAACCCATTTTTAAATTAGGTTTTTATTTTATTATTGTTGAATTGTAAGAGTTCTTTGTATATTTTGGATAACAGTCCTTCATCAGATGCGTCTTTTGCAAGTATTTCTCCCCATCTGTGGCTTATGTTCTGATTCTCTTACTACATACTGTCTTTTGTGGAATAGATAATTTTAATCTTAATAAAGTCCAATTTGTCAACTATTTCTTTAGTGCATTGTACCATGGATATTGTATCTAAAAACTCCTTGCCAACTTAAGATAATTTAGGCTTTCCCTATGTTATTTCCTGGGATTTTTGAGGTTTTGCATTTTGCATTGAGGTCCGTGATGTCTTGTAAGTTAGTTTGTAAGATCTGTGCTACACCCGTCTTTTTGCGTTGGTTATCCGGTTGTTCCATTGAGGTCTGTGATCTCTGAGTTAGTGTGTAAGATCTGCGCTAGACCCCTCTTTTTGCGTCGGTTGGTTTTTGCGTTAGTTGTCCGGTTGTCCCAGTGCCGTTGGTTAAAGACGCTGTCTTTGCTCCGTTGTACTGCTTTTGTTTCCTTGTCACAAGTCAGGCCGTGTTTATGGGGGGCTCTTTCTGGCCTCTCTGTTCTGTTCCGTTGATCTGGTTGTCTTTTCCTTTGACAGGCCGCAGTGCTTTGATTACTGTGTCTTATAGTAAGTCTTGAAGTGGCAGTGTCAGTCTTGCAACTTTGTTCTTCTCTTTCAATTTTGCACTGGGTATTTTGTGCCTTTTGTCTCATCTCACACGCTAGTAAAGTAATGCTCAAAATTCTCCAAGCCACGCTTCAGCAATATGTGAACCGTGAACTTCCTGATGTTCAAGCTGGTTTTAGAAAAGGCAGAGGAACCAGAGATCAAATTGCCAACATCTGCTGGATCATGGAAAAAGCAAGAGAGTTCCAGAAAAACATCTATTTCTGCTTTCTTGACTATGCCAAAGCCTTTGACTGTGTGGATCACAATAAACTGTGGAAAATTCTGAAAGAGATGGGAATACCAGACCACCTGATCTGCCTCTGGAGAAATTTGTATGCAGGTCAGGAAGCAACAGTTAGAACTGGACATGGAATAACAGACTGGTTCCAAATAGGAAAAGGAGTTCGTCAAGGCTGTATATTGTCACCCTGCTTATTTAACTTCTATGCAGAGTACATCATGAGAAACCTGGACTGGAAGAAACACAAACTGGAATCAAGATTGCCGGGAGAAATGTCAAGAACCTCAGATACGCAGACGACACCACCCTTAGGGCAGAAAGTGAAGAGGAACTAAAAAGCCTCTTGATGAAAGTGAAAGTGGAGAGTGAAAAAGTTGGCTTAAAGCTCAACATTCAGAAAACGAAGATCATGGCATCGGTCCCAGCACTTTATGGCAAATAGATGGGGAAACAGTGTCAGACTTTATTTTTCTGGGCTCCAAAATCACTACAGATGGTGACTGCAGCCATGAAATTAAAAGACGCTTACTCCTTGGAAGGAAAGTTATGACCAACCTAGATAGCATATTCAAAAGTAGAGACATTACTTTGCCAACAAAGGTTCGTCTAGTCAAGGCTATGGTTTTTCCTGTGGTCATGTATGGATGTGAGAGTTGGACTGTGAAGAAGGCTGAGTGTCAAAGAATTGATGCTTTTGAACTGTGGTGTTGGAGAAGACTCTTGAGAGTCCCTTGGACTGCAAGGAGATCCAACCAGTCCATTCTGAAGGAGATCAGCCCTGGCATTTCTTTGGAAGGAGTGATGCTAAAGCTGAAACTCCAGTACTTTGGCCGCCTCATGAGAAGAGTTGACTCATTAGAAGAGACTCTGATGCTGGGCGGGATTGGGGGCAGGAGGAGAAGGGGACGACAGAGGATGAAATGGCTGGATGGCATCACTGACTCCATGGACGTGAGTCTCAGTGAACTCTGGGAGTTGGTGATGGACAGGGAGGCCTGGCGTGCTGCGATTCATGGGGTCGCAAAGAGTCGGACACGACTGAGTGACTGATCTGATCTGATCTGATTCATATCCATAAAATAATTTTCTGGGATTTTAATTGGTGTTGCATTAAATCTATAAATCAAGTTGGGAATAACCAACATTGCATTACTGAGTCTTCCTATCCATGAACATGGGCTATCTCTCCATTTATTTAGTTCTTTGATTTTTCTCATTCTTTCATCAGAGGTTTGTAATTTACCACATGTAGCTCTTGTACATATTTTATCATACTTTTTTGGGAGGGTGCTAATGTAAATAGTGGCCTTCTGGGTCACGCTCGTGGTAAAGAGCCCTCTTGCCAATGCGGTAGATGTAAGAGATGTGGGTTGAATCCCTGAGTCAGAAAGATCCCTGGAGAAGGAAATGGCAATCCACTCCAGTAATCTTGGCTAGAGAATCCCATGGACAGAGGAGCCCGACGGGCTATTGTCCATAGGGTTCCAAATAGTTGGACATGAGTGAAGCGACTTAGCATGCATGCACTTAAGCTTATATCCCCGGATCAGAATGGTGCTGTTTCAGTGAATGAATACCCGCTCATTGAACAAATGAGAGGCTAAAAGTGTACAAACATGTTAGCCTGTCTTTCATGGTAGAAAACGCTCCTTTTTTTTTTTTTTTAAATAAAAGACAGTTAATTTAGAGGTTGGTTTGGTTTTTATTAGTATGGTTTATGGTACTTTTTTTTTATATTCTTATCGCTAATCCCTTGCATTTTTCTTCAGGTTACTTAATGATGCAGAATTGTTATATTGTTATAAAGTCAGAGGCTTTCTTAACAATGAACTATTCTTTTAGAACCAGATGATCAAAGAACTGGAGTCCCGTGTCCAGCAGCTGACTGGAGAAGCGGAGAACAGTAATTTACAGAAACAGAAATTAATTCAAGAAAAACTGGAACTGGAGAGATGTTACCAGATAACATGTAATGAATTACAAGAAGTAAAGGCAAGGTATTGTCTGAGGTCAGACAACTCTCAGGTGTGGCTAAAAAAACTGACATTAACTCTGTAAGTTATTTGGTAAAATTAAAAACTTGTGCATTTAACCTTGGGAGGTTTCCAGTTTAAATGCTGCTGTTTGTTAAAATTTTTAAGTACCATTGAATATAAGAAGCATACTGTTTAAAAATACTTGATAAAAATGTGCTTACTTATTTGATGTATTGAAAGATAATGCATTTGGATTTGACTGGCTAAAAAATTCCATTTTCGAGGTTGATGATAAATGCATTGGAAGTGTATTTTATTCTTTGGTTGCTTTTAGGCGCAATACACTGCATAAAGAGAAAGACCATCTCGTCAGTGATTATGAGCAAAACCTGAAACTATTACAAACCAAGTGTGATGCTGATGTCAACCTTCTGAAAAAGGAACATGCTCTTTCTGCTGCTAAGGTATTGTAGGAGCTGGAAGCTATAGCCAGCCAGAGTCGTTATTCCCTTCACTCAGCACAGAACCGGAAGTGCCCTGTGGAAGCCTACTATCTGGCGTGTAAAGGAGTCTCCTTTGCTTAATTTAATGCTGAATGTCTAATGTATAGCACAACGCAAATCCTTAATACATTAAAATCTGCTGTAAATCAACCCTTTTAATTAAACTGATTACTAGAGTTCAGTTGTTTTAATAAAACATTTTTGACTAACTGTACATTATTACTTGAGTAACTCAAATAACTCTATACATTGTTATGTTAATAGTTAATTAATTAAGTAATCAGTAATAGTGTTAATAATGTATAGAGCTAATAGTTTGAATATAACAATAGCAATTAATATTATTATTAATATTTTGTGATCTTGGTTATACATTAGTTTTCTTGCCCTCACATGTATATGAACCTACAGACTCCCTTAGGGCACCCACCCCCTTTTGTGTCAGATAACTGAAACTTTATGAAGAGAAAATCCTATAGCTGCGGTGCTTAAGTGGTCAATTACTTGATATTTCAAGAATTATTAGGTTGGTGCAAACATAATCATGGTTTCAGACTGAATTTTAAATTATTATAACGAAACTCAAACGCATCTTTACTGATCAAAATGGGAACCAAAAAGTGAAGTGAAGTCGCTCAGTCGTGTCTGACGCTTTGCGACCCCATGGACTGTAGCCCACCAGGCTCCTCCATCCATGGGATTCTCCAGGCAAGCATACTGGAGTGGGTTGCCATTTCCTTCTCCAGGAGATCTTTCTGACCCAGGGATTGAACCCAGGTCTCCCGCATTGCAGACAGACGCTTTAACCTCTGAGCCACCAGGGAAGCCAAGGAACCACTACAATCAACACATTTTTCCCAATGAGAAATAAGTTTGTTTACTCTTATTAAAATCAGTGCTTAAAGTCTCTAAAATCAAAGCATAAAAGCTTTAAAATCAAAGCATAACAGTCAGTGCTTTGGGGTTTGATGAGCTCTTAGAAAGATGTTCTGCCTCCTGCTGGCTGTGGAAGCGTTTTCCTGCAGAAAGTTGTGAAGATGCTTGAAGAAGTGGTCGTCGGTTGGCGGGAGGTGAGGTGAAAATGGCAGATGAGGGACGCTTCGTAGCCCAGTTCCTTCAGCTTCTGAAGCACTGGTTGTGCGATGCGGAGTCAGGCGTTGTCATGGAGAATCGGGCCCTTTCTGAGCAGTGCTGGCTGCAGGCGTGGCAGTTTTTGGTGCATCTCATCGATTTGCTGAGCATATTTCTCAGATGTAATGTTGCGCAGGGATTCAGGAAGCTGTAGTGTATCAAACCGGCAGCAGACCACGAAACATGACTGTTTTTTAGTGCAAGTTTGGCTGTGGGAAGTGCTTTGGAGCGTCTTCTCTGTCCAGCCACTGAGCTGGTCATCGCCAGTTGTATTAAAATCCACTTTTAATCACACATCACAATCTGATTGAGAAATGGTTCGTCATTGTTGCATAGAATAAGAGACGACACTTCAAAACGATGACCGTTTTGACTTGTGGTCCGCTCCCGAGGGACCCACTTACCGAGCTTTTCCACCTTTCCAGTTTGTTTCAAACACCAATGACCACAGAATGGTCTACCTCGGATTCTTTGGCAGCTTCTTACGTAGTAGTAAGAGGGTCAGCTTCGATGGTGGCTCTCGATTGTCGTCGTCAACGTCCGACGACCGGCTCTTTAATCTTCACGACTCTGTTTCCTCCGTAAGGCTTCCTGGGCCGCCGCTGCGCCGTCCGGCTTCCTGCAGCTCCTCGGCCACACGTGTTGCTGTCGGCGCAAGGGTCCCTGCTGCCTTATAACTCATTTTGAACTCAAATAAGAAAATCACTCGAATTTGCTTTATGTCTAACATCTTTTCTGTAGTTTAAAATAAATATAAAATAAACAGCAAGTAATAAGTCATTAGCAAAAAAAACCATAAAATGAAAAATGTGCATTAAAATGATGTATATAACATAACCATCACATTTATTTAGAATGTGTTCCAATATCAAATGGCAAATTACACCAATGCAAAAACTGCAATTACTTTTGTACCAACCTAATAGCTATTCCAGTGGATTTGGTTTTTAAACGAACATTTAAAAAGTTTTCTGTTTACTTATTCTTTTTATATCAGTATTTTCATAACTTTAAATACTATGAATTTATATTTTCACTTTAAGGATTTTTTAACTTAAATTTTTGTAAAATTCATATTTATAGACAATTTTAATTCTAATTGAAACTTCAAGAAGAAAAACGGTAAATTTATTCAACTGGAAGTTTGTAGGATGATATAAAAATCAAAATTTCATTTTTTATTATTTTAGGCATCTGGTATGATTAAAGAGCTAGAACAGAACATCTGTCAATTAAAGCAACAATTACAGGAATCAGAACTTCAGAGAAAGCAGCAGCTCAAGGTGAGTCCTGTGCTTTTAAACAGAACAATGGCTAACAGTCACTGTCCTTTTCTGGGTGTAAACGTATAAGTGAGTGTCAGTTAAAAAGCTCAGAAACGCAGGTAACCGTTTCTGGTTGTTTTACTGCACTTATCATTTCTCATCTTACTTATTTTTACAAAAGTAAATGCTAATGTGACAAGTTAAGAAGAGCAATTTTAATTTGGACAATCTACTCTTATGAGATTAGTTTGAAAAATAAACCTTATTTAAATATACTATTATTTTAGAATAATGTCCTCTTTAAATTACTGCCCGCCATTCCTGATAGGCGCTCTCTCTTCCCTTTTCTCTTTCGCTCCTCTTGTTCATACATCTGTCTGGTGTTGGCTGCGCCCAGTGGACGCAGGGTCCTAGCTCCCTGACGGAGACGGAGCCGGGGCCACCTGCAGTGGGAGCGTGGCGTCCCGACACCAGACGGCCCGTGAATTTTAGACCCACTCTTTTTCTCCTTTGGTCAAAAAGTACCAAACCCTGATATGTGATATAACACATTATTTTCATATTGATTCATCCGATCATTTCTAAGTGGTCTCCTAACTCTGGGGGTCAGAAAGTGTCTCTCTCACTGTCACGTAAGTGCTTTTGAGAGTAGCAGCATCTTCAGTTAATGGACATTTTATGGCCTCCAGCAGAAAGCTATTCATGTCTCTGTGCTGTAGAAAACTGGACAGGCAGGGCTCACTTACTGGCAAAACCCAAATAAGTTTGTCATCAAAGAGATTGACTTGTTTCATTAGATTACTAATTTTATTGACCCTAGAAGAGATTTTAAGTATAATAAAGATAAATATGTATTATTCACAGGACCAAGAAAATAAGTTTCAAATGGAGAGAAGTCACTTAAAACGCACCTTTGAAAAAAAGGTAATATGTTTTGTGGGAAGCTATAAGCCACTTATATAGCAAATGAGGCAGTTAAGAGTCATGCTAATTTCTATAAAGCCATGCGTTCTAGACTGTATTTCTAGGTTTATTTCAGTTAGCCAGTGATCAAATTTTGCTTCTTTATTCTTCATGTTTATAAACAGCTTCTTCAGTTTGATTCTTAATTATATTGACATTAAAATACCACTTCTGTGTTTTATTTAATGAGTGAAGAGTATTATTATGTTCACCTCTCATAATAACCCTTTGAAATTATATTTTGTTTTTACTAGTTTAAAAATATAATTGATGGGAGTTATTTTTTCCTGTTGTATCATATGTATAATAAAACTCTAAATAAATAATTAACCAAAGAATATGAAACAATGAAAGAATTGTCACTGCAACTGATTAGTAAAAACAAGTCGATTTGCAGTTATTTCGTGTCGTTTAGAGTAGTGACTGCTTCTACCGCGGCGTGCTGGGCTCCCTGTTGTCAGTGGTCAGTGGGTGTTCATGGCCACCCTGTCACACATTCAGGGATCAAGGACAGAGTTCTGCAGGGTCTGTGGCTTTCAAACCTGTTTTGAATTTGTTGTTTGCTCTGTAACTGTAGGTGCGATAGCAGAGATTTTGTTGCTGCTTTGTAATTAGCAGCAATTACAATGGTAAGCTGTAGCATCCACCAAATTGGTCCGCTTGTAGAATACACACATAATGGAAAATGAGAAGAAGGTTACCCCCTCGGCTCTTAGCAGGTTGTGTGGCACAAAATCCTTAAAAGGCCGTGAAATCACGTCTGACGTGTGTGTGCCGTCCCCTCGGGTGTGTGCTGTGCGCCCTCCTGGGGAGCGGCCCCCTGGGCCCTGGGTGCAGGAGGGCTCGGGACAGGCCGCACAGCTTGCTCTCCAGGGCCTGGGGTTTCTTGTGACATGCACGGACCGAAGTATGTGCTCTTTAAAAGTGTAATAAGTTTTCTTATTGCTAAAAATTTCCCCCTGCGGTTTTAATACAGCTCAATGCAAGATATTGAATGTATTTCATGCCTACAAAATGGTATCTGAGCAGGAGAAATACTGCTTTCCCTGAAATAAGGAATTTTTTTTTGGTTTCCACTTTAGAGCTTTGCAGCTTCATAAATATTAATATTTGACTTCCCCAACGAAGACCATGTATTATCATAAGCCTCACTGCCCACCATCTGAGGCATCCACACCCTTGGGTATACCTGTTAGTCCCTGTTGGTACTGTGGGCGGGTAACTGGCTCCTGATCCGTCAGGGACCCCTCCCTGGCCTCCTGCTCTGTTACCCAGCTGGCAGCCCTCCTCCTGGGAGATGCCGTCTGCACCCCTGTGGGCCCCGGGGCCCTGGTGCCCAGAGGAGGCCACTCAGTTCACAGCGTCCAGCTGGGGGCTGGGGGACACAGAGCTGGAAGACAGTCTCCTACCGCTGTTCTTTCTGGCTGTCCGGCCACCAAGTAAACTCAGGTTTCGGACCAGCCCCCTGCCTGGTGGACACACACAGGAAGCCGTGTTAAAGATAACTCCTCCCTGGCAGCCACCTCCCCGTCCTAGTCTGCTTCACTTCAGGGAGCAGACACAGTCGCGTAATCCGGCACCTTGGTGACCATAGACTTTCCCTGTCTGTGAGCGGTCAGGTGGCCTCGCTTTTAAGTAACATTAACTAGTTCAGCTCAGTTCAGTCGCTCAGTCGTGTCTGAGTCTTTGTGACCCCATGAATCGCCGCACGCCAGGCCTCCCTGTCCATCACCAACTCCCGGAGTTCACTCAAACTCATGTCCATCGAGTCAGTGATGCCATCCAGCCATCTCATCCTCTGTCGTCTCCTTCTCCTCCTGCCCCCAATCCCTCCCAGCATCAGGGTCTTTTCCAATGAGTGTGTGTTTAAAATAACACCTTCTGTAAAGAAAAAGAAGCGTATTTGTTCACACTGCATACGTTCTAACAGTATTTGTATTGAAAGAGAATGTTGCTCAGCATGTTGCTTTTTGTTTTACACTTAATTCCATAATCTGCCCCTTTAAATTGACATCTGTTCTTCCTTCTGTATTAAACCTGTGACCTCAGTCCTTGAAGGTCTGCTGCCTCGTGCCCCCTCAGGGAATACCCTCTCTGACTCCTCTGAGGGCTGACACCAACCTCACCTCGCTCCGGGCTCTGTAACCCGAGAGCAGAGAGCGGTGCACAGGGTGTTTTGCTGTTAGGCGGTGTTACAGGTGTGCGCATTGAGTAACTGTCCTGCAAACCCAAGTTCTGAGTTATCTGTTCAGGAGGAGGAAATGCCATCTGAGTGACGTCGTTTCCTCCTGCCGATAAGAAGGCAGCGTTAGAGGCCAGCGTGCTGTGAGGTCAGAGGAGCAGCAGACGCCCCCTGGTTTAAGCCCACACATTATCTCATGGTCTTTATTGATCTCTGGTGGCTGTTGCCTGCTCCTAAGATCTCTGAACATCAAACAAATAATAGGTAGTAAAACTAAATGTCATTGTTTGATGAAGTGTCCTAATCTGTTAAATCAGGAAATGGTTAGGCTTATTGATTTTACGAGCGAGGAAACACCTGCCTCCTACAAATAACCTGCTACGTGTTTTCCAAACAGGCGCGTCCGAGAGTTAAAAGATGGTGCTGTTTACTGAAAGAAGTTCACCAGACAGATGTTAAGCATGTTTGTCCTGAAGTGTGCTGGAACTGAAGTGTCTGCTTATAACTGTTGAAATGTCTACTTATAACCATGACACATTGTCACTGTGTTGCCATGAGGTCTGATGGAGTTCAGAATTATTAGGAATGGTGCTTAGCATGTATGTAATTCTTTTAATTCGGTTAAAATAATGTAAAATTTACATAGTTTTACATATATTGTGGAGTGTTTTCCAACGACTATTGGCCTGGTTTTCTTTAGGAGGTAAGGTGTCTTGAGTGAAGCTTTTCAAAAAATGAAATTGCGCAGTGAAATGACCTATAGAAATCGTGGAGCCCACAGTGCTGAGTCTGCCCCAGTGAGAGGCAGAGGTGGCCAGGTGGTCAGGGAGTGCGGTGGGGCATCCAGGGGCCACCGGTGAACCTCCGTGGCTCCGCGCTCTTTGTGCCTTGATGTCTCCCGCCATGCATCTGTTTCCTTACGTGCAGCAAGTCTCTTTCTGTTTACACGAGCACGCCTTTTTTGATACCTTAAACTCTTACGGTGCAAGGGAGTGAAACCTCCATTTAGTAGACGTGCAGTAAATGTGCTTCCAGCTCCTTAAGCCGGTGTTTGTAGAACACTCCCATGTTGGAGAATATGTGCTGTATCTTGACTGTCTGGTTTGTGTTTTCATTGTTTAAATGATTGAAACTCGTCTTTGGTGTTCACCGTGTACAGGAGGGAAAGGACCGCAAGCGGCGGCTCTGAGGCATGCTCCCCGCTGCCAGTGGGGCCCTCGGAGGAGAGGCTGGCAGTCGCGTGGCCCCCTATCTAGAACATAGGCAGAAACCGGCAGCCTAGCCCCTAGAGCCCGTGGGCACTCGGTGCAAACATATTCAGTGGGGAGCAGACACACCCAGACCGGCAGGCCCTGTCCTCTCGCGTGGCCCCGCGTTGGCTGGGCGCTGGGCCGTGAAAGCGAACGAGGAGCCCCGGCCCAAAAGCCTGCGCAAAAGCCTGCGCGTTGGCACAGGCTCTGCCCCTCCCACCCAGTCGTCCCGCTGCTGCCTTCGAGTGCTGCTCTTGGTTTAGAAGCCGTGAGTGGGTCGCGGTGCTGGCGGCGCCGCCCGTCGGGAGTGGCAGCCACGCCTGGCGGAGGCACCGCTGCCTCTCCCGCGGTGGACAGCGCTGACGCACTCGCGACTCCGCGGAGCGCGATGCAGGCTTCTCCGGGAAGGAGGTCCTTCGGGAGCGGGGGTCCCGGACGTGTGGTGCTTGTGGGGAGAAGCGGTGTCAGAGGAAAGGGGAGGTGAGGCGGTGGTGGGGCCGACTTCACCGTGGTCAAGTCACCCCGCACGGCGCTGCGCAGGGGCTTTCCCGCCTGCCGTGGAGACCTTCCTCTCTACGCCGGCTTCTTTCGGTTCCCAAGCAGCTGATTTGGTCTGTCTGTCTACCTTCTATCTGTCTGCCTGCCTGTCTGTCTGCCTATCTACCTACCTCCCTACCCACCTATTTCACTAAAACGCCGAGGGGAAAAATGAAAGAGAATTATAATAGGAAAAAGCCAAAGAAGAAGGATTTTTGAGTTAAATAGGCTTCTGTCCAGATGAATAAATAGCTGAATATAGGTATTTTTGAGGAGTTTTGACTCAGTGTCTGAAAAAGTCTGTGACTGTGTGTGTGACTGTGTGTGTGATTGTGTGGTGGTGTATGGTTGTGTGTGTGTGGTTGTGTGTGTGGCTGTGTGTGCGTGTTGATCTCAGTCCTCTCCTGTCTCTCATGCCCCGACTTGTACATCCAGCCTCACCTGGGTGGCCGGCAGGAGAGTGCCCGGTGTCCCCACTGGTGAGTGACCTCGGGCTGGGCTCTGCACCCCAGGTGGCTCCCGTGAGGACCCTCCAGCCTTAGCAGGGCTCCCTTCCCTATTTTAGGTCCCTGCACTGCGTCCATGCTGGGGCCCACACTGGTGTGCACATCTGCACGTGCTCACAAAGAGCTTTCGGTGCAGAGGTGCTCACGTGGCCGCCGCCTCCTGGCTGCCAGCCATCTGTCAAAGGACACCACACTAGGAGAGCAGTGCTCCTGGGGGACTTCCCAGACTCAGAGGGTGGCTGTGCAGATCATTCTGGAAGCAGACGGCTTGTTCATCATAACCTGTGTGTTTGGGGAATGTGTGTGTGTGCGCTTAGTTGCTCAGTCGTGTCCGACTCTTTGTGACCCCGTGGACTGTACCCCACCAGGCTCCTCTGTCCAAGGGATTCTCCTGGCAAGAATACTGCAGCGGGTAGCCATTCCCTTCTCCAGGGGATCCTCCTGACCCAGGGATTGAACCCAGGACTTCCTGCCTTGCAGGCGGATGCTGTACCATCTGAGTCACCAGGGAAGCCAAATAGAGACATTATTTTTTGTATTCTCCTGTATCTCATTACATTACTTTCCTTTGGTTAATGTGGAATGTTAAAAAATTTCAGAAGTTCCCTTTTTGAATTTTTTTTTTTTATTTTATTTTATTTTTAAACTTTATATAATTGTATTAGTTTTGCCAAATATCAAAATGAATCCACCACAGGTACATATCAGTTTATTTTACAGGGTTTCCACATGCAGGCACATTTAAACAATGATTACCTTTGACCAGAAAGTTATTATCAGAAGAATAGTATTAAAATAATTTCATGGTAAATGATTATGGTTAACCAAGCCTCTATCTTGAAAAATCTAAATTTTATATTAATTTTATTAATATTAATAATTTATTAATAAATAATAATTTATTAATATTAAATCTAATTTTATATTAAGAATGGATTTAAGATTACTGTTTCATTGTATTTTTCCTTTGAGGAAACTTGATTTGTCTTTTAGTAAATTTTATGTCTTTGTCATGGCAGATTCACGACTTACAGAGTGAACTTGATAAGGAAAAAGAAGATGCTCAAAAGAAAATCCATAAATTTGAGGAAGCTTTGAAGTGAGTAAAATTGTAATATATTTAATTCAAAAAAATACTCTAAACTGTGAGCCAAATTAAGTGACTAAAACCCAAGCATTATTATTTTTATCATAACCTTGCTGTGGTTTAGGTTGAGTCCATTTTCCATCATGAATCTCTATTTTCAGAATTTTATTACTAGCCGATAAATTTTGTTTTTTTGTTTTTTTTTAAAGGAAAAAAATCAATTCAGCTGTTTTTAAGTGATAGGAATGTAAGAAAGAGAGCTTAGGGGTTTCAGATGCTTTCCTCCTCTTAAATGAAAACAGATTAAAAGTAACAATAACAACAATAAGATTTAGATCTTAGGACATTCAGAAGTTCCTCTGTAGATTTTTTTGGAAGGAATTTGGGTAATGATATATTTCAGTTGTTATATTTAAAAATGGACTATTATACAGGCATTGTTTAGCAAAGGTTTTTTTTTTTTATGATACCTAAGCATACACATTAAAGTATTTATATATATTTATATATTATATTTGTCTTTTCCAATCATCTACTAAGTTGACTAGGCCTTACTTATCACTAGATACTATCCTGTAGTTTTTAGCTGGAAAATACTGATGTATTCAACACATGTTGCGTTCTCACGGTGTTTCAGACAGCGTGTATAATTCCTTCCTGTGTTGTAGTCCAGTTGGGAGGATGTTCAAGCCCTTGGGCAGGTACAGTGCAGAGCCTTGAGTGAAGAGGACTTTTCTTGGAAGAAAGGTCAGGAGGGCACTTGGCCCAAGAAACTGACTTAGACAGAGAGCTTGCTCGGGCGCAGTGTGTCTAGCTGACTCCCAGGGACTCAGCAAGTTCCATTTTCTGAGCTTTGCCAAATGTCCAAAGAGGAACAATTTAGAGAAAGGCCAAAAAGAATGTCTAGGGTCACAGAGGGTGTCAGGTTCTCCCTGGGAGGGTCGCACGGCCGTCGCCTGCCTGTTGGTGCAGCGAGCCGTGTGCTGGGCCTCACAGGGTGCCAGTGTCTCTTCTGTACCCGGACCCCACGTCCCCACGTGGGAGTCAGACGAGCTCAGAGGAGAGCTGTGACGTTCATCATGCATTGTCAGATAACCATGCTTCTGCGCCAACTTGAATGTCAGCATAGCGAGGGCATCTTGCTTGTGGACGAGATGTCCTCCCTTATCCCTCCTTAATTCATTGTTTTCCTCCTCAAAATGTTGAGTCACAACCTTCTTTATTCAAGGCTCCATGTGTTCCTTTCTGTTTTGTTCTACTTTGTCTCTCCTGTGACTTCTTTACACTTTTTCTATTAGTTTGTTGATGTGCATTTATTTTATATCCATAAAGGAAGAGATGATTCCTTCAAGTAACAGTAAATCAACAAATATTTTTTTATTACCTACAATGTCTATATTTTGTAGTATCATGTGAAAAGAAATGGAAGGTTTAGAAGCTATAGCTCAAGACACAGCCCTGTTCTTAACAATTTTCTAGTCTGGCATGGGCATTTGAGGGCCGTAGCATTGTTAAGTATCAAGTTGTTGACATAAGTGCAATAGTGTGATCTTTTCATTTTCACTGTGAAAAAATCCGGAAGTCGCCATAGTTTCAATAGACGACATAATCTATTTAAGGCTTCAAGGTGTTAACCAAAACGCGAAGTTTTACTTGGAGTTAAAGAAAGCTAGTTTAGATTGTTAATAATGTTCCTTGTGGATCTGTGTCTTCCATTCCCCTTGTAGAAGATGTCTTTACTTCCACTAAATGTGTGTGTGACCTCAATGGGAGTAATCTGATCTGAAGTAGGAGAGTAGTTTATTGTGGGGTTTGCACGTCAGAGCAAACAGCACAACCTGGCTATTTCCCTGAAGGAGAATATTCTGGGGGCAACTGCTGCTGCTTTTCAGTCCAAGAATAGTGTTAGACCCAGTGGGTCCAGAGACAGCTGCATTTTTCTAGAAGAGAGGTGTATGATATGGAAATTTGTCATGATTATTAACAATTTTTTCCATAATATAAATATACACAAAGGTGAAAAATCTGATCTTTAGAATGTGGTGGCATCCATCCATCCATCCATCCATCCATTCTTTCACTCAGTAGAGTTGCTTTCCTCTGTGCATGTTGAATGTACAGAAGAGGCTGTCAGAGTTGGAGACAACATGGGAATTAATAGGCTCCTGGAAGCATGGTGCATGTGTTCAACTCAGTCTCGGGTTCGGAGCTCAGGCGACACTTCAGCCTCCGTGGGAGTGAAGAGCGGCCCTGATTTGGAGCTGGCACCTACTGTAAATGCAGCTCCGAAAGCTGATTGGCCTGCTTGTCCGTGGTTTTCAGAAAAGAAAGTTTAAATTTACTCTCCTACTACCTACAACTTTTATTCAACGCATATCCTAAACATTTTTTTTGCTTTCTATTTCATTTTTGATGCAGAAAATATTTTATAGCCCCTTGTAACTAAAAAGTATCTGAAACTATAAATGGTATGAGTTGTATGTGTTCATTTTTCAAAGATAAATAATTAAACCAAATGAGAAACTAAGTTATGAATGGAAAATTACCATAGGTAACAAAATAATTGGTGTAACTCTTCAAAAGACTAACACAAAGTATGCTTTTGAAAATTTTTTTGGAGGAGTTAACAGCTATGAACAACACATGTAGGTATCAGTACGTGTACCACATTTTGTTTCTAAGTTTTGGGTGCTGTAGAAATAACAGAGCGCTGTTCTGAGACCTCGTATCAATTGACTGTCCTAAAGCAGTCTGTGAAGCCTCCGAAGCCATCTTCTTGGCTGATAGCTTTTGCAGAGTCCTCTGTGGCAGTAAAATGCAGAACTGCTTCAAACAGGTTTATTCTGACCCATTCTAACTTTTTTTGTCTTGTCGGTTGTAAACATAAGTATTTCTACTCTGACACTAATATATCTCAACTTTCAGATTTTTAGTGCTGAAAGCGAGTGGTGGTGATTTCACCAGAACACATGACGTAGGGCCTCAGATGCTGTGGTTGTGAACGGCCCTACGGGAAGCAAGCCCTTATTCAACTGAAGCACTGTTTCCATCTGTCAGTGCCGCGTGCAGGGTACTGCACGTTGGCGCCCACAGAGCACGGGGGGCTTTCACAGAGACCCTGGGGGATTGTCGGTGTGGTTTCCCCGCTTAGCTTAACAGGAGACATTCCTGACCTTCTTTTCACAGCAGTGTGAAATAGGTATTTTGCCTCCTCCTGAGCAATGCATTGCTGGGATTCCTGCGTTGTTTGTAAAAGTAGAAATTTTGTAATAGGGGGAAACGCAGTGTTTCTGTCGCTATTTCAGGAGTTAGGGGAAGAATTATAGGCAACCCAGAAGCAGTCTGCTTGACCCTCTGAGTCCACGACGTCCTTGCAGAGCGCGGCCGCCCGAGGGCCCCTGCCGCTTGCTGCTCACCTGGCTCCCTTTGCGGCTTCCCGTCGACAGGATGCTCACAGTGCGCCGTGCTCCTCTTTGAGGGGTTTTTTCCTCTGTTCATGTATGCAGAATGAAAATCAGTGTTTTCTTCCAGAGGCTGACCCAGTAGAATGTCTTTAAAGCTATTCAGCTCTTCCTTTTGGAGAAAATCTGTCTTAGGGATTTAAATACAAAATGTTATTTTCATCCTGGGGTTTCTATCTAGAATTTTTTTTTTTTTTAGCATGTTACTGATATTTTGTAAGGCTGATTCCACTTACATAATGGTGAAGGCAGGAAAATAAATGAGTGATTTTTTTTTTTAGAGGTTACTTCAGCAAGTGAATATTTCCTGTGTTTATAATATAGAGATACAGTGAACTTACTACAAGAAACAGCAAATAAAATATCTGCATTTCTAAAACAGACTGAAATGGCTTACAGTATAAATAGAAATTAACATATGATTGAAATTAAAGTGTAATGTAAGCATATAAAGTCGGATGGGTATGCAATGAGATGAAATTGTTTCTGGATTGAAATTCCAAATCCACCTTGACCGGAACTGTTTCAGGTGGTTTTGGGGAGGCACTCGAGCTTCGTGTAAGAGTGTGGGCTCCGGCTCCAGCTCTCGTGGGTCCAGGCTCCAGCTCAGGCTACCAGCCTGTGATGCCGGGCCTGGGGCTCCATCTGTGTGCTCAGTCTTTACCTCCGTCACGTGACCTTCCTCCTGAGGCTGTGAAGAGGCTTGGGACAGTTCCTGCAGGGCACCTCCAGCAGTGTCTGCTGTGTGTGTCAGCTCTTACACTTTCTCTCTCTCTATCTTATGCAGGGGACAGACAAGTTCGTCAGAAGAGGTGATCTTACCCTGGCACGTTTTTTTTTTTAACAGCTTTCAGATCAGATCAAATCAGATCAGTCGCTCAGTCGTGTCCAACTCTTTGCGACCCCATGAATCGCAGCACGCCAGGCCTCCCTGTCCAACACCAACTCCCGGAGTTCACTCAGACTCACGTCCATCGAGTCAGTGATGCCATCCAGCCATCTCATCCTCTGCCCCCAATCCCTCCCAGCATCAGGGTCTTTTCCAATGAGTCAACTCTTCGCATGAGGTGGCCAAAGTACTGGAGTTTCCGCTTCAGCATCAGTCCTTCCAACAGCTTTATTGAAGTCTAATTCTCATCCCATAGAATTTGCTTAGTTTCACCATATAGCTCACTGACATTTAGAAATTCAGAGTTGTGCAGCGATCACTATAGTTCAGTTTTAGAAGATTCTCATCATCCCCAGAAGACTCCTCATGGCACCAAATTTTAGAAGGATAATATCATGATTGACTTTTTTTTTCCTGACCAAACAGAATAAATAATAAGGTACAAGATCTTCCATACGTTATTTTGCAGAAAATGCTAACTGGCCACTTCTCATTATGACCCTCAGTAAAAGCTGACATCACAGTGTTAAGATGTGCTTTTGCATTTTGTGGAGACCTGAGGGTGTAGCCCAATATGTTCCTTCCAGGTTAATGGTCTGACCTTTTACCTTTGATACAAGGTTGCATTTAGAAAGCAGATTCTGTGTGTGTGTGTGTGTGTGTAAATGCACTGAAAGCAACCTGGGAATGCATATGTACTTGAGTGTTTGGGTTGATGTTCATGTTTTCCTCTTTATGTTTCAGTATAGTTTGAATCTTTGCCGATGAGACTATAGTATGGTACTTTGGTAGCTTAAAACAACGGTAAAGACAAAAGAAACCAGTGAAGATTTTTGAAGGAAGAATTATAAACATTAATGATGGTTATCCTTAATTGTTGAGAATATGGGATTTAAAAATTTTTCTCTACATTTTGCATTTTCTAAAATCAGCATGTCCAGAAACTCCTCAGAGTCTTGAGGACTTTCAGCTTGCTGCAAATCCCTCAGTCAGCATGGGATAGGGCAGGCTGTGAACACAGTCTCTGGAAATACATGAGCTCTAAGTATCTGGGCCTCTTGATGAAGGTGATAGAGGAGAGTGAAAAGGCTGGCTTAAAACTCAACATTCAAAAAACTAAGGTCATGGCATCCAGTCCCATTACTTCATGGCAAATGGAAACAGTGACATTTATTTTTTGGGGCTCCAAAATCTCTGCAGATGGTGACTGCAGCCATGAAATTAAAAGATGCTTGCTCATTGGAAGAAAAGCTATGACCAACCTAGACAGCATATTAAAAAGCAGAGGCACACTTTTCCAACAAAGGTCCGTATAGTCAAAGCTGTGGTTTTTCCAGTGGTCATGTATGGATGTGTGAGTTGGACCATAAAGAAGACTGAATGCCGAACAATTGATGCTTTTGAACTGTGGTGTTGGAGAAGACTCTTGAGAGTCCCTTGGACTGCAAGGAGATCCAACCAGTGAATCCTAAAGGAAATCCACCCTGAATATTCATTGGAAGGACTGATCCTGAAGCTGAAGCTCCAATACTTCGGACACCTGATGCGAAGAACTGTCTCATTTGAAAAGACCCTGATGCTGGGAAGGATTGAGGGCGGGAGAAGAAGGAGACGATAGAGGATGAGATGGTTGGATGACATCACTGACTCAATAGACATGAGTTTGAGTAAGCTCTGGGAGATGGTGAAGGACAGGGAGGCTTGGTGTGCTGCAGTCCGTGGGGTCACGAAGAGTCAAACCTGACTGAGTGACTGAACAACAACAAGTAGTGTCTTGGGGTTTCGACTGGAAAAACCTTTTGTGTCTTTCTTATAATAAATGGACAGATGATAAGGTTGATAGTCTATTTTTTATTTTTTAGAGTGGAAGGACACCCTGCCACAGAATTTTAGGAGTGGTTATTCGGAGGCCAATAGAATACAGACTAGGAAATACAGCTTTCTAATAAGTGTCAAATTAGGATATTTTTAATGAAAGTATGAGATATTTTCCATGAAAGATGATATTACATTTTAGATATGCTCTAAGTTTTCTTCCTGTGACAGTTCACAGGTGACTCATAGTTTCACTTTGCGCTTTTCTTTTGTCAGTCTTTCTTGTAAACTTGCCTCTGGTTGTAGCTCACATATTGTGATTCTTAGTGTCAGAGCAGGTGACTGTGCAGTGGTTATCAGTCCCAAGAGAGTAAGGCTCTGGCCACTGGCTACGAGGCCCTGGGGAGAACTCCAGCTACCCGGAGGAAGGCAGAGGCCCTCCCAGCGCTGGCCACCAGCAGGAGTCCAGGCGTGCCCGCCAGCCGCGTGCCCTGGAGTCCCCAAGAGTACCTCACGGTCAAGCACTGAATGGAAGCAGGCTTCGCTGACACAGAGAAGAGTTAGAGAAGAACAAAAGACACGCAGACATGGTGGTCAACCCTACTCCCGTAAAATTTAAAAACTAATTGCATTGTTTAAAGATTTTAATTATAGGTGGTTGATATGTCTACACTATGTCATTTTCAATATTAAGAGTAAATAAATTTATTCAATTAATTATACCTTTATTTACATAATAGCTTTTAAGTCTGTATAAAATTATTGTAAATAAATGTCTAACAATGTGTTATTTAAAATTTAAAAAATGAAATAAGCATGGCTATGAAATGAAGCCTCCATTTAAAAAAAAGCTTAGTTGACCTACAGTATTTTGTTAGTTTGGGTTGTACAGCCTAGCGACTTGTGTTTTTGCAGATTATCCCCCACCATAAGTTATTATGAGATGAGGGCTGTGATTTCCTGCGCTACCCCTGTATCCTTGTTGCTTACCTACTTCATACATACTAGTTTGTGTCTCTTAATCCCATGCCCCTCATTCTCCCCTCCCCTTCTCTTCTCCCCTTCACTAAGGACAAGTCTGTTTCCTCTATCTGAAAGTCTGTCTCTGTTTTGCATATGTGTTCATCTGTATTATTTTTTAGATTCCACATATAAGTGAGGTCATACAGTGTTTGTCTTTCTCTGACTGATTTCACTAAGCATAATATTCTCCAGATCCTGCCATGTTGCTGTAAATGGCAGAATATCGTTCTTTTTAGTGGCTGAGTAGTACTCTGTTGCCACATCTTCCTCATCCACTCATCATCTGTTGATGGGCCCTTGGGTTGTTCCCGTGTCTTGGGTATTGTAAAGAGTGCTGCTATGCACACTGGGGTGTATGTGTGTTTTCGCTTTTTCTGTGTACCCAGGAGTGGAATTGCTAGATCAGATTGTAGTTCTATTTTTATTCTCATTTGTGGAAGAGAATTTCAAAGTGAGCATATATTCATCCATTCTACTGTCAGTATCCATTTGAGCAGTTTCTACGTTTCGGATGTTAGTAGCTGTGCTGTGAGGAACGTGCTTATTCCCAGTTATTTACCTCCCTCCAGTTTTCAGGTTGTGCCGAGTACGACGCAGCTCCCGGGAGCGTGTGCCTTTAGACTGCAGTGGCATTGTCACAGAGCTGACTGAAGCTGGAGGGTTCGGGTTGGTTTGGCACCAGAGGGGAGCTGTTGGAGGATTTGCTCACTTTTACTTCACCCTGGTGGAGGTTTGAACCTCTGATTCTGAAAACGCAGTGTATCAACTCTGTGTAGGAGGATCTAAGACACAGGGGATCTGGTTCATGGACCCGTTAGCTGGTGACGGAGTGACTAAAATTGAGCTAGTATTAGAGCGAGGAAAGAATGTGAAAACGTCTTAAGGGCTAATTTTACCATAGTCTTGATTTTCACAGATATTCCTCCCTCCCATAATGGATTTCTGTTATTGATAATTGGCCTTTATAGAAAATGCATAATTTTATTTTCATGTACCATTACCCACAAGTACAATTTCACTTGCACACAGAACTGTTAGAAAAAATTCCTGATGTTTTCTAAAATGATTCACAGTGTTCTTGAATTATATTTTTATTTGACCTGTTTTGAAGCCAACTCTCAATGCTAGTGATGTTCAGCAAATGTTCACCATCTGGTTTATTGAAAGTTATTCTTATACAAAAATGAACAGCACCTGTTCTTTTTGCCTGGCTTTATCTATAGTTTTGTTTTTTATTAAATAGTTTTGGGGTGTTATTTTTCCAACACACTGACATATGGCTTTATAAAAACACAGTGTTTACTTTCTCAATATACATAGATTCATAATCTCTCCTTACAGTGGGAAGTAGACTACCCTAAAGTTATATTTTTAAACACAGATGGAAAAGCTTTCCTATAAGGTTCTTTTAAATCGCCTTCGTTTATCTCTGATTGTGTGTGTGTTGTCATAAATCAACATTTATAATATTAGTAGGAACAGGGATTAATCTTCAAATAAGCATGCCTTAGAGTAAAGATAGTAAAACTGCAGTGTTATAATGGCAGTGTTTTTGTACTTTTATTTGCTGGAGACTAATCTTAAAGAAGATTTAAATGGAATACTAAACAATCTTGTGATTATTCAAAGAAGTGGACTACATGCTGATGATGTTTGTTTTTCATTTGAACAAGGCTTACTGCAAAAATCTGGATAAAGATACATTCAAAGCAGGTAGTTTTGCAGTTTGCCCCAGAGGCTGGAAGTTTGAATTTTGGTAGAAAGGCAGAGCTTGTTTAAATCCAGTCTTGTGTAGGGATTTTAAAGTACGGCTGAATAGTATAATTCCAAATTTAGTTTTCTATATTGCTGAAGTGAGAAGCTGTGGCTTCGTCATTTTGTTTGTAAGTTTGGTTTTTTAAAAAAAAATCTCTAAGAATTAATAGTGATATATACTTTAAAATAGAAAAAAAAATAGAATCAAGGAGCTATCTAGAAAGAAGCTAAAGGAAACCTGCAAACTTGAATACTCAGTCTGAAGATTTCTATGCCTTTTAAGTGAATGAAAACATTTTTACAGGGTCACCTTGATAAGACATTTTATTCTGTGTAGAAAACAAGACTTTTACTTTTTAAAGTTTTCTTGGAGGAATAACTAAAAATAGATTCTACTGCAATATCAAAATAGCGTGTATGGTGTTGGTTTTAACCAAGAATATATAAATTTAAAGACTGATTAAGTTTGTAAATTTTCAGTTTTTTTCTTTTGTTTTATGGTACTTATTAAAGAAGATGTGGTGTTGGTTTAAACCAAGGCATGGTGGTTTAGTCACCAAATCGTGTCCCACTCTTTTTGCCCCATCGACTGTAGCCCACCAGGCTCCTCTGTCCATAGGATTTTCCAGGCAAGAATACTGGGTTGCCGTTTCCTTCTCCAGGGGATCTTCCTGACCCAGGGACTGAACCTGGGTCTTCTGCACTTCAGGCAATTTCTTTACTGATTGAGCTACCAGGGAAGCCCTTAATGAAGAATGTATAAAGACCAATTAAATTTGTAAATATTCAGTATTTTTTCTTTTATTATTATTACTAAAATTAAGAACAGATACAGTTTATAATGCATTTTCAATTAAAATATATCATTTTCATATTTACCTATAATGTTACCATTAAAAACCTAGATATTATATAAAGTTGGAGAGCAGGAAGATATTATTTGAAATGCATGAAATCATTTTAGATTTTATATAGCTAAAATTAAATTAATTATGTCAAAGCTGGATTAAATGTAACCAGAAATTGGTAAATTATTTTATAGTTGAGTTATTTAAGAAGTTTATTATATGTCACTGCCACTTCAGTTCTGGGCTAATCTAAAAAAGAAATGCTTCTTTTCCTACTATTGTAACAGAAGACTTCTGTTCAAGTGAACCCACCCAAGGTCCTTGGAGGGTGAACTCTGGTTGCCAACATTGTGCAATGAGAATACTTTTCAAAGTATCTGTTCTTTAGCTTTATTTTTATCACAAACTAGTACATGCTTCTGTAGAGAGTTGTAAAATTACAGAAGAGCACAGATAAAAAAATCAAATCGTTTATGGTCACATTAAATAGAACTATCTACTGTTTTGCCATTTTATTATTTTATTGAAGTATGATTCATTTACATGATTATTAGTTTCAAGTGTAACATGTAATATTTGACATTTTTATACATTTTTATACATTACAACATTCAAAAAACAAAGATCATGGCACCCGGTTCCATCATTTCATGGCAAATACATGGGGAAACAATGGAAACAGTGACAGATTTTATTTTCTTGGGCTCCAAATGACTGCAGATGGTGACTGCAGCCACAAAATTAAATGACACTTGCTCCTTGGAAGAAAAGCTAT
Organism: Bos taurus; assembly: GCF_002263795.3. NCBI lineage: Eukaryota > Metazoa > Chordata > Mammalia > Artiodactyla > Bovidae > Bos > Bos taurus. Next base: position 62,494,481 of record NC_037346.1, on the reverse strand, counting down.
GACAAACCTAGGTAGCATATTAAAAAGCAGAGACATCATTTTGCCATCAAAGGTCCGTCTAGTCAAAGCTATGGTTTTCCCAGTACTCATGTATGGATGTGAGAGTTGGATCATAAAGAAGACTGAATGCCCAAGAATTGATGCTTTTGGGCTGTGGTGTTGAAGACTCTTGAGAGTCCCTTGGACAGCAAGGAGATCCAACCAGTCCATCCTAAAGGAGATCAGTCCTGATATTCATTGGAAGGACTGATGCTAAAGCTGAAGCTCCAATACTTTGGCCACCTGATGTGAAGAACTGACTCATTGGAAAAGACCCTGATGCTGGGAGGGATTGGGGGCAGGAGGAGAAGGGGACAACAGAGGATGAGATGGCTGGATGGCATCACCGACTCGATGGACATGAGTTTGAGTGAACTCCAGGAGTTGGTGAAGGATAGGGAGGCCTGGTGTGCTGCAGTCCATGGGGTCACAAAGAGTCGGACACAACTGAGCGACTGAACAACAACAACACATCACAAATGGTCACCACGTTAAGTCTATACCGTCTATCACCACACAGTCACTGCAGCGTTACTGAGGGTGTGCCCTGAGGTGTTCGTGACATCCCCACGACTCACCGCTCATAACTGCACTCGTTCCTCTTCATCCCCTTCACCTGTTCCTTCCATCCCCTCACTCCTGTCTCCTCTGCCAGCCTCTGGTTTCTTCTCTTATCTGTGAAGTTTATTTCTGTTTGTTCTGTTTTGTTGGTTTGTTTTGGTTTTTAGAAAACTGCAGTGAGATATCACCCCACACTTGTTAGCATGGCAGTTATTATAAAGACAAGAAACAAACAAGTGTTGGTGAGGATGTGGATTAAAGGGAACTCTCATGAAATATTGGTTGGGATGTAAATTGGAACATCCACTATGAAAAACAGTACGGAGGTTTCTCAAAAATTAAAAAGTGAACTACGATACGATCCAGCGGTTCTGATTGAGTGGAGTGTCCCTTAGGTGCATCTGGTCTAATGCATAGTTCAAGTGCAGAGTCTCCTTACCGGCTTTCTCGTAGGTGCATCTGGTCCAATGCATAGTTCAGTGCAGAGTCTCCTTACCGGCTTTCTCGCTGGCTGGTCTATCCACTGTTGAAAGTGGGGTTGATATCCCTGCTGTTATTTGATTGTCTGTTTCTCTCTTCAGGTCTGTTAATATATACGTATTATATATTTCTTCCTCCTGTGTTAGGTGCATAAGTGTTTACTAGTGCTGCATTCTTTTAATCAGTTGGCCCTTTTATCGTTGTATGAGGGCCTTCTTTGTCTCTTGTTACAGCTGTTGGCTTCAGGTCTCTTGAGTGTGATAAAGTGCATCTGCTTCTGCTGGATTTTGGTTTCCATTTGCTGTGGATTATCTTCTTTTATCCCTCTACTTTCAGACTATGTGTACTTGAAGCTGAAGTGAATCTCTTGTAGGCTTAGTTATAGGCAGCATATAGTTGAGTCTGTTTTGTTTTCTTAATCCTAATTCATACGGCCACTGTCTTTATTTACATTAGAGTATCTAATCCATTTCCATTAAAGTAGTTAGTGACAGTTATGGATTTACTGCTGCCATTTTTAAAGTTTTCTGGCTGTTTTGTAATTCCTTTGTTCATTTATTCCTCTCATGCTGTCTTCCTTTGTGATTTGATGACTGTCTGTAGTGGTCTGCCGTGACTCCTTTCTCCTTATCTCTTGTGTGTCTGTGGAGTGCAAACCCTATGCTCCGCAGGGAGCAGCTGGCAGTGGAGAGTGGGGGGGGTCTATGGCAGGAGTGTGTATCCTGCTCCCCTGGACACGGCCCAGGTGTGTCACCGCGGGCCCACTGTCCCTGTGCCCGTTAAGGACTGCAGTCCTGTGGGGCTTGTAAAAGCAAGGCCTGCTGCAGCCAGAGCCTGGCATTGTGTAGGAGCTGCTCAGCTCGTTTCTGGATTTCTTTAGAGTGACTCGCTCTGCGGCTGTGCAATCCGTGTGTCTGCAGGCAGCGGGGCCTTCTGGGTCCTCATTGATGCCCTCTCTCGTAAGTGCTTTTCTCCTTCCTGAAGCCCTGTCCTCTCTGTGCTTGCGTGGTGCCAGACGCATCCAATGGTTTTCTCCCTACTTGATTGGAGGCTCTTTTTCAATCTCCTTTGAACTGAGTCCTCCTTTCCCACCAGGATTCCATGTTTCAAAGTTACCTGGGTTCAACCCTAGACCATCTCTTTGTATATATGCCCACTTCTGAAGTGATCTCATAAAGCTTCAAGTACCATGCATTTAGTAAATCTCACATCTTTATCTCTGGCCCAGAGATGTCTGTTATAGTCCAAACTCTTCTGTTCAACATCTTTATTGAGTTATTTTTTAACACTTCTTTCCACATCCATTTAAAAAATCGTTTATCATCCCTTCATTTTATGATTTTCTTTACTATATTTTTCATCAGTTTTTTTGGCCTCTGAGTATGTGTTTAAGATGGTTTATAGCATTATTGATTTTATTTTCTGTACCTACATTTCTTCTCTCTTTTATTTTTATTATGAAATGTTATTGTGCTCTAAATTTTTCTCTTTTTAAATCCCTTTTCATCTTAATCATTCCTCATTTTAAATATTACTGATATGTTAAATCTTAGCTAATTCTTAAGGCTTTACTCCCTATATCATTAAGACGGTCATCTACCTTTCCAATATGTCACAGTTTTTCTGATATTTTCTTCTGGATATTATATCAATAGGTTTTTCTTCTGTGTGTCTAGAATGTTTTCTTTCCCGGTTCTATTCCTGGCTTCTGCAGTAGCTTTCAGATTCTAATTGATCTTTGTCTGCATTGTTCCTCAGCTTTGAGCAGGGTACATTTTGTTTCGTCCTGACGATTTATTTATTGAGCACACGCGTGCATTTCCACTTTTGTGGCCGCCATCTGACAGTGGTGCGCTACGTGTCTGGGTATGAGTCGCCTCTGCTCCATGTCGCCGTGCATATCTTCCATGCTCTCTTAGAGATATGCAAGTGGGTAGACAGAGATTATTTGTCAGCTGCCAGTGAAGTTCCAAGTTTCTGGGGAAATATCATCTAGAGAAACTTCGCTGTACTGATGAGATACTTTTTCATAACCTGTATGATGAGTATCTGCTTTTCTGAACGCATGTGAATCCGTCGTTCTCAGTACGTTTTGAATTTGAGTGTCTCTTTTCGTGTCCACCCATGTCACTTTCTTCATGGAGATCACAGTCTTCTCCGCACCGTGCATCACCATTTGTCCTTTACTCCTAGTCTGGACGTCTTCTGGGAGTTCCTGGCTCTGAATGCATGTGTATAAAGCATCATCCCAGTCTGGACGTCTTCTGGGAGTTCCTGGCTCTGAATGCGTATGTATAAAGCATATGTACAAAGCATCAGGACGTGTTTCTGTGCAGCTCCCTGTTTGGGGAGGAATCCCAGCTACCAAAATATTTTATTTTTTTTTTAGACACAGAATCTTTGACCTGAGGAAGGAAGGTTCTTCCTTCCTCGTTTATCAAAGCTTCTGTTTCCTGAGACCAGTTTACGTCTGCTCTCAGGTGGACCTGTATAGCTTGTCGTCGTGGTTTTTTAAGAATCCGCTTCCGTTTGCTCTGTATTTATTGGAGGTTCCTCTCAAGTTTTTTCACCGAGTACTTTGTCCATCTCAGTTCTTGTTATTGGGATTTTTAAAGTATTTTTCCGCTTTCTTTTTGTAGGTATGTTGGTAAGTATTTAAGAGAGTCTATTCAGGAGATGGTAGCCAGATGTCACTTTGTGTATGAAGAAGAAAACTGTTCTTAACATATTTCTGATAGAATTCTTTTTGAAATGTAATATACACCCTCCCATCCATTTTATCCTTGCCTAATGAAAACAACTTTTGGCAAGTTGGCATCATTTTTGGAATCAATTATTGTAATTTGGTGTAGATTCAATTATAGATTAGTTTGTGTGAGTAAAACCTAAACATGTAGTGACCTTCTTGTGACCTTGAAACTTGATTTTTTTTTTAAAGTCCTTGATCTCAGCTTGCTCTGTGGTCTTTGCCTCTTTTTCAAGAGGACAGCTCGCCACGTGGAGCTGTGTGACCTCCTGAGCTGCACAGCACTGTTAGCTTTCTGCAAAATTAATAAGTAAATCAAAGGCTGACTCAGATCTCCCAAATGGTTTTTTTTAACTCCAGAAAATCATCATATTCTCTGTTGCCATGAGTGTTCTTTGATTTTTCACACCAGTGAGATATGCTTTATTAATATAATAGAGCACAGCCGGCTCCTCCTGAGCTTTTATCCTTCCTTTAAAGATTCTCGACACTGTTCACGGAGCACATGGGAAGCGCTGTCCTTGCTCTCCATCGCCTTGTCTGCCTCCAGGGCCCTGTCTCTAATACCGTGACACTGGCGCCATTTCTACCCTGGCAACTCCAGTCTCAGTCTCTACAGTTAACCTCCACCTGGGGACGTGTTCACGTCCACGTCATGAGGTTAGCAGCACACCGACCAGCTTTCTGCAAGAAGGATTGTGTCAGACATAGTAAACACAGATGAGTGAGTGCCAGACATTTCCATCTGCAAGAAAAACCTGCTTCTACTTCCTCACTGGATTTCCTTTATTCCTTCCCTAAGTCATAGTCCCCCAAGTTTGAGGTCATGAAATTTAACAAGAGAATTTGAAAATTGGAGGCTTTGTTAACATTTGGAGCCTCTAGTTTTTATTGCTTGATATAAAATTTACTCCTGTTAGGTGTGGAATACACAAATGTCAAGGCACTTTGAAGAGACCTGGAGTAATCTGAACCATATATCTCTATTCTTAGTGAAAAGTGAAAACACTGCAGACGAGGTTTCGTGTGGAGTAAACCAGGTCTGGAAATGGTCTGTATTGAAAGACCTAACGGCCGTTTGATGTCTGATTCTTTGATTTGCCTTTTCTCTGTGAAGGGGTGCTGTGTGATTATAATTAGAAACATTTCAAGTTCTTTACCTGGGAGTTAATTGCTCCATAATTCGCTCTATTGTGAGTGATCAGGTAGCTTTGCTTGGTAGTGGGGTTTGAAGTTATTATTGAGGAGAGACTCCCTGTGCAGCAGGAAAAGTTTGGTGACACCCCTAATGGGAAGTCACTTGTCATGCAGGTTTGGCTGTGATGTGAACATACATTTATTATATATTTAACATGTTTCATTTTAATGATTTTCTAAGTAGTTAATGGGGATATAATAGTTTGGTTTTCTTGAAAATTGTGCCATTATGTTTGAAGTTGGAAATTATGGATAAGTAAGTAGGAAACCTATATGCAGGTCAGGAAGCAATGGTTAGAACTGGACATGGAACAACAGACTGGTTCCAAATAGGAAAAGGAGTACGTCAAGGCTGTATATTGTCACCCTGCTTATTTAACTTCTATGCAGAGTACATCATGAGAAATGCTGGGCTGGAAGAAACACAAGCTGGAATCAAGATTTCCGGGAGAAATATCAAGAACCTCAGATATGCAGATGACACCACCCCTATGGCAGAAAGTGAAGAGGAACTAAAAAGCCTCTTGATGAAAGTGAAAGAGGAGAGTGAAAAAGTTGGCTTAAAGCTTAACAATCAGAAAACAAAGATCATGGCATCCGGTCCCATCACTTTATGGCAAATAGATGGGGAAACAGTGTCAGACTTTATTTTGGGGGGCTCCAAAATCACTGCAGATGGTGACTGCAGCCATGAAATTAAAAGACGCTTACTCCTTGGAAGGAAAGTTATGACCAACCTAGATAGAATGTTGAAAATCAGAGACATTACTTTGCCAACAAAGGTACGTCTAGTCAAGGCTGTGGTTTTTCCAGTGGTCATATATGGATTTGAGAGTTGAACTGTGAAGAAGGCTGAGCACCAAAGTATTGATGGTTTTGAACTGTGGTGTTGGAGAAGACTCTTGAGAGTCCCTTGGACTGCAAGGAGATCCAACCAGTCCATTCTAAAAGGAGAGATCAGTCCTGGGTGTTCATTGGAAGGACTGATGCTAAAGCTGAAGCTCCAATACTTTGGCCACCTCATGGGAAGAGTTGACTCATTTGAAAAGACCCTGATGCTGGGAGGGATTGGGGGCAGGAGGAGAAGGGGACGACAGAGGATGAGATGTCTGGATGGCATTACCGACTCGATGGACATGAGTTTGGGTGAACTCCAGGAGTTGGTGATGGACAGGGAGGCCTGACGTGCTCCGCTTTATGGGGTCGCAAAGAGTCGGACACAACTGAGTGACTGAACTGAACTAATGGTGCCAGAGAAGACTCCTGAGAGTCCCTTGGACTACAAGAAGATCAAACCAGTCAATCTTAAAGGAAATCAACCCTGAATATTCATTGGAAGGACTGATGCTGAAGCTAAAGCTCCAGTACTTTGGCCACCTGATGCAAAGAGCCGACTCGTTGGAAAAGACCATGATGCTAGGAAAGATTGAAGGCAGGAGGAGAAGGGGGCAGCAGAGAATGGGATGGTTTGATGGCATCACCAATGCAATGAATATGCACTTGGGCAAACTTCAGGAGATGGTGAGGAACAGGGAGGCGTGGCATGCTGCAGCCCATGGGGACACGCCTGGGCACCTGGACACAACCCCCAAGTGGAAGGCACTGTCAGAGTTTCACATTCTCGTTTGTTAGGCGACTTGAGAAGTTCTCGGCTTTGCATTGATACAAACACTCGCATCATCTTGAGCACAGTTACCCCTGTGCTTTGGGAAGCTGTGAATGTCATGTTCTTCTTGAAAACAGCTTTCTTCAGTATGGCTGCTGGTGGCGGTGGGGACCCATCTGTTCTCTTTTCTGCTTGAGCATCTGAAACCACTTTCGATGGGGAGCAGTCAGAGTTTCCATTTTATTCTGAGCATTCCTGAGCGTCAGCAGGCGTGCTGACACGGCCCTCCTCCCAGAGGCAGGATGAGAAGTGCAGAGAGAGGACAGAAAGCTGCAGCGACCTTGCTTCCAGCTGAGGAGGAAGCCTCTGGTCTCAGTCCTCCTTTGCGGGAGCGTCTTCATGGACTTCTACGTTCCTTCTCGCTGCCTCTGAGAGTGTCTGTCCAATGTGACCGTCAGGAGGCCTCCTCGGCAGAGACAGTTGTGACACTATTTCACACAATAGGTTTAATTTGAAACATGAGATCTTTAGGCTTTTGGATGTTTTTTTCAAGAACTAAGTTTGCAAAACTCGTACTTTTTAGCTTCTTGAGTTTCACCATAATCAAGATTGATTTTAGCAATGGGATGTGGTGAAATAAATGTGATCCTGATGAGGAATTGATACTAATACAATATAGCAATACTTTGTTTAATGTTTTATGGTCAACAAATGATTTTAAAACACATTCCCTTCATGTAGCCTCAGAAGAACTTTGTGTGGTTGTTTGTTCTTATCTGCAATTTCAAGGGAGAAGCTGAGACATTTCAAGGAGGGGAAGAAGTGTAGCGGCCCGGCTCAGCCCTCCTCTCGCCCCGGAGGAGCTGACTGAGGCGCTCACGCTCCAGGCCAGTCGGGGGCGGCGGGGCTGGAGGCCAGCGCAACGCATGCGGCCCACAGGTGCCCTTTCAGCAAAAGGTGGTATCTTGTGATTAAAGGAAAACGTGTCATCGGTGTGGGTTTCTCTCTCTCCCTCCCTGGAGGTAATCACGCCTTTCTTGTTAACATTTTATGCTTTTACCACATCTTTTAAAGGCTGTGTTACCTCCTTGAAATGATACCTGATTTTCATTAGGAGGAATTATCTTCAAGGAGAATTGTCTGTCCCCTATGCAAATAGACTTTTGATAGTCGTAATCGAGTAATTTATCACACAGACCAGGATGCGTGTGAATCCCACTGCTAGAATCTCAGATTAGTCCCACATTCTGACTCCCACTGTTTGTGCTTTAACATAGAGCATTGTAATCCCAAAAAAGATGTCACACACTTTTCTTTTTCTAACTTCTGCTTTTAAGGCTCTAAATTGTTTTAAGAAATGCTGAGATTGTATCCTACAAAGTTTCATATGTCCCTGTTTTCCTTGTGATTCATTTACAAGTATAATTAGTTCATGATCTTCAATATGATTTCTTATTAGACAGAAATTACCTCATGGTGTGTTTTCCACTTCCAAAGAAATGCCCTTTATCCCCTCTCAGCAGGCAGAGATAGGAAACAGGGATGCATACACCCACACGCACGGCTGTGTGTTTATTCACATACGTACACCAACACACATACCCACCCCTGCTTCTATATTTAGCTAAACATGTAAGCGTCATGAATTCACACTGACTCCAGCTCCAGGGAGATGCTACAGGTTAGCCTCTCCTCACACGCTCTTCCCTTCTCTGACAGAGAGAAACCTGACTTCCAATCTCTGCAAAGTTGTTAGCTCAACTTCCTGAATTCCAGGAGGTGGCTTTTGAATTGATAAAGCGTACTCTGGGAAAAAGAACCCTAAAGCCACGGTTTAATCCTTCTCTGAGTTCTCTGTCCTGAGTCTTGTGATCCGAGTATTGTCTTCAGAACTTACCCTGGCTATTTCTTCTCTCTCCTCTGCGTGGTTATGTTATTAATAATCTGAAGTGTGACCAGGCTTTTTATGGTGGTGTTTCACCTTAGAATTTCCCTCCTCCATCCTGTTTTATTCTTTCCTTTTCAGTCAGTGGAACATGAGCATGGTTTTAAGAATCAGACCTGGACCGGAAGGCGTGATTGCAGAGCAGTGTCCCCAGCTCCGCTCTGCTCCCAGCCTCCCTGCAGACGGCCGGTCTCCTCAGCTTCTGGCCAAGCCTCTCTGTGTGTGTTTTGCACAAATGAGCTCTTAGGTGTTCATCTCATGATTTTCTCTTCATTTGTACAGTCTCCTTTCCCCTTTATTAGACACTGGAAGTCAGTCACTGCTCTTGCATCAGCACAGTGTACTGACGTGCAGATGAAGCTTAGTTTATGCAACTGCTGTCCTGCCTGTGGACCTGGAGGTCGTATGCAGTATTCGCAATGATGAATGGTGCTGAAAAGAATAACCGAGTAGATACGTATTTTTGTATTCTTTGAAATTTATATTGAGGGTGATTTTAGAAATGAGAATGCTGGGTGAAAAGACAAACTGCTGCTGCTGCTGCTGCTGCTAAATCGCTCAGTCGTGTCCAACTCTGTGCGACCCCATAGACGGCAGCCCACCAGGCTCCTCCGTCCGTGGGATTTTCCAGGCAAGAGTACTGGAGTGGGGTGCCATTGCCTTCTCCTGAAAAGACGAAACATTTGTAGTTTTGTTGAGTATTGCCAAAGTCCCCTTCATGAAGTTTGCACTGATTCAACGTCTACTGGCTACATATTAGAGTGACTTTTGACTTAGTCTTCCAGGTAGAAAGCGTTGTTCTGTTTTAAATTTTTTGAAGTTCTGCTAGGTGATAAGCAGTTTCTCAATATTGTCTTAATTTGCTTTCTCTAAGTGAGAATAAACATATTTCCATATATTTAAGGGTGATTTTAAGTCTTACTGAGCTATAATTGAAACAGTAATTTCATGTAGTGTAGACTCATGTTTTGACATGTGTTCACTTGTGAAACTGCCAACCCAGAAAGGTATGTGTGTGAGCACAGAATCACCCCCACGTGTCCCCTCGCCGGTGTAATCTCTCCTGCCCGCACTTCTGCCGCGCCACGTGCTGGCAGCCGTAAGTGTCCCTTCTGTCGCTGTCACTGTACTTGAATTTCTAGAATTTTGAGTAAATGGAAGCGTGTTGTCTGTATACTTGCTGGTCCCGCCTCTTGCCCTTGACTTGATGGTGATGAGGCTATCCATGCACTGCACATCAGCAGGCCTTTCTTTTATGCTTTCGACTAATATTCCATCACATTGATACACCGTAAGTTCTTCATCTGTGTATCTGCTGCTGGACATTTACACTGTTTTCACTCTTGGGGCCATTACAGATAAAGCCTATGATAAAGGCTCTAAAGCCATAGATAAGTCTGTGAACATCAGTGTCCAGGTCCTCGTATAGACGTCTGCATTTTGTTCCCTTGGATAAAAACCCGTAAGTCACACGCCTGGATCACATGCGAGGTGTACGTGCGCCTCTTTGAGAAACTGCCGTACTGTCTCCAAAGTGGTGGCGCTGTTTCACACCCACGGGCGTGTGTGAGGCCTCCAGGTCCTCCAGATTCCCGTCAAAGTGCAGTACGATCATGGTTTTGCTTCCGCGGTTCCAGCGGGTGTGCACAAGTAAGTTGTTGTGGCTTCAGTTTGCATTTCCCTAGAGACTTGTGTTGAAAACACTTTTCATGTCTTTTTTGTTTTGTACTTTGGTGTCCAGATATTTAACCTATATTTTAACTGGATTGATTATTTTCTTGTTATTGAGTTTTGAGAATCTTTTGTTCATATTGGATACAAGTCCTTTGACAGATGGTTTGCAAATATTTTCTCCCAATGTGCGGCTTTTCTTTTCATTCTTTTAATAGTTTCTGCCAAAGGACAGGTGTTTTTAATTTTAATGAAATTCAGTTTGTTTGTTTGTTCTTTTATGGATTGTGCTTTTAGTGTCATAGCTGAGAACTCCTTCCCTACCTCAAGACACAAAGGGTTTCTCCTATTTTCTTTTGAAAGTTTTATAGTTTTTAATCTTGTGTATGCCGGGAAGTATGAATTGAAATTTTTTCTCTTTATTTCATAAAACTGCCTTCTTTACCTTTAATACATATGCAATCTGTAGTGATCTTCATTCATAACCTTTCATTCATAATATTGTTAATTTGTATTATTTCTTTTTCCAGATCAGTCTGGCTATAGTTTTATCAATTTTATTAAGAGAGCCAGATTTTGTTACACTGATTTTTGTCTAATGTTTTCTGTTCCTATTTTATTGATTTCTGTTCTGATTATTTTTTCCCCTCCCACTTTATGTTTAATTTACTGTTCTTTTTCTAATTCATTAAGGTGAAAGCGGATGCCGTTGATTTGAAATCTGTATGTTTAAATTTTTTCCATTTAAGTATTTAATTTTATAAAACTTACCTCAAGTTCTTTGTTGATTGTTTAGTTGCTCAGTCGTGTCTGACTCTCTGCAACCATGTGGACTGCAGCACACCAGGCTTCCCTGTCCTTCATCATCTCGTGGAGCTTGCTCAAACTCATGTCCATTGAGTCACTGATGCCATCCAACCATCTCGTTATCTGGCATCCCCTTCTCCTGCCTTCAATCTTTCCCAGCATCAGGGTCTTTTCCATAAGTCAGCTGTTTGCATCAGGTGGCCTGAGGATTGAACTTCAGCTTCAGCATCAGTCCCTAGAAACATCTTTTTAGTTTTGATATGTTTTATGTTCGTTTTCATTAAGTTCAAAATATTTTCTAACTTCTCATTTTATTTCTTTTTTTGACCCATACATTTGTATATTTAGTTTTCAATTATTTGCGGGTTTCATAGAAATCTTTCTTATATAGGTTTTACATTTAATTCCACTGTGATCAGAGAGTATGCATTGCATGACTTGAATCCTTTTAAAATGTTTGAGAATTGTTTTATGTTCCCAAATAAGTCTATTTTTGCTAAGTATTCTACTCTTGAAAGTGACATATTTCTGCTGTGGTTGGATGGAATGTTCCGTAAGTGTCAGTTAGGTCATGTTAGATCTGTAAGGTTTTAATTTTAGCTAAATTTGAAAAGGGTTTGGCCATCATTTCTTCAAACATTTTCCCATGCCAGCTCTCTCTGGTGTCTCCTTCAGAGGCTCTCGGTGCTCGTGCATTGGGTTACTCGTGCTCTCCTTCCTTTTTGTTGTTCTGGTTTCCTTTCTGTGCTTTGTTTTGCTTGGTTTCCACGTTCACTCATCTTCTCTTCAGCAGCGTATAATCTGCCTTTAGTCTCATCCATTATATTTTTCAAACATTGTAGTTTTTCTGTAAAGCTATAGAGACTCCCTCTAGAATCGAGGCAACTGTCTCTCTAGAATCGCGGCGAGTGGAGGTAGTTCTCGGCGTCATCACAACCCCTTTCTCTGTTCTCTGTGTGTCTTCTCGGTTCCGGTTCTCTTCTAGGAATTAGCAATCTTTCTTTCCCTTTCACAGCTTCTCCACTTGTCCTTTATTCTGGAACGTCCTTATCCTGGATTCTCCAGTCCTCTCACCCATCAGTTGACTTGACATCACTGTCTTATATCCTAATTCCTAGGGAAGGTTTATTTTTCCCTGTTATACAAACCCTTAATATCCTGTATTTCTCCTTTGTTCATTTCATTGAATGTTTGCCGAGAGCAGTGTATCAATTCACAGTCTTGCGCCTGTTAGACTGGAAGCTCCCGTAGCCCAGGAGTTGGTGTGACTCACCCAGTGGTGACTCCTCAGCCTCTGTGCAGGAGCCTGCCCGGAATGGGCGTTAACGCATCAGTGGTGCATGAGCGGGCGGGCACTGCGTGGTGGCGGGCGAGCAGGTGACCGCACTGACCGTGCACATGGGGGACCGGCACTGGGGTCCTTGGAGAAGCCTGGTGTGACGGGGAAGAGGTGGTCAGGGAGGCCGGCCGGACGGTCATGCATAGGTGGGTGCTTAAACCTAGCACAAACCCAGGTGACATGCTTTTATGCCATCAATAGAGAGTTTATAATCAGTAAAAATAGTTCTGCACGTTGCTTTATCTCCAAGAAGACCTTAATCCTGGCTTTAGAAATTGTGTGCCCCTGCCTGTCATCTTCCTCGAGAAAGAAAAATCTGATGGAGGTTTACTTTTTTCATGGAAAGTATGATGGTAAGGAGGAAAAGATAATTTATAAATATGAAATGCAAATATATATTTTACAAATACATGTTCAATTTATATACATACAGTTAACATATAATATGTATGCAAAGAACCTGCCTGCCAGTGCAGGAGACACAGGTTTGTTCCCTGGGTTGGAGAGATGCCCTGGAGAAGGAAATGGCAACCTAGTCCAGTGTTCTTGCCTGGAGAATCCCCATGGACAGAGGAGCCTGGCGGGCTACAGCCCACGGGGTCGCAGAGAGTCAGCGACTTAGCGACTAAGCAACAGCAACGTGTACATACACACACACACACACACACACACACCCACACACCCCTATATACAATACCTCTTAAACATCCTTAGTGGTGACCTTACCAAAGCGCTGTGCCCTTTATAAAGCTTCACTGTTTTACTCCAGGCGCAGTGCGCTCCTCTGGCCTTTGTTCGGAGTGTTGCATTCGTATCTCTGTGCAGGTTTATCACACTGAGAACAACATAGAGCATCTTTCTTCCCGTTTTGGAAGCAGGGACAGTGTCTTGATTACTTCTGTATTTCTAGCACCAAGCTCACATCTCAGCATACAGTGTTAAGTAAATGCTTGATGGACATTTTAGTTTTCAAATGTTGTAAAAGTTATTTGTTATACAAATATTAATGTTATAAAAGATAAATTATATTAAGGGCTTAGTTAATTAATGTTGAACAGTGATTTAGTTAAATATATGTGTTATACACCCACAAACAGATTTAAAGTAATAGAACAACTTTGAAGTCAGGTGGGCTGTTTTAACTTCTTATTTTGCCATTTAGTATATAAACTTGGGTAAACACTTAACTCTTCTAAATTTCATTGTTTTATTTTGTGAAAAAATAATTTTTTATAGTTATATAATGAAATGAAATAATGTATGAACTGCTCTAAATGTAATGAGTATAGAAATCACTCAATGTTCACTCTTTCCTCATTTGCAAAACCATTAAAAATTATGGTTACATTATAAAATGTTATAGTCTGTAGCAACATCATTCAGTAAAGTACTAGAACATATCTACTGTGGCTTTGAAATACATTTCACATAATTTAGAAATCATTTATGATAAGCAGAAAATTTTCTCTCAGTGATAAATGTTACATTTATATTTGGTAAATAAAGAGAAATTTGCCTACTTAAAATTTCGTGTGCTTGTGCACAGTGATGAATGTAAGTGAGAATATTTTCCAGCTACTTTGAAATACTGAACTGCCCAGGGACAAGGCATGGATGGTGTTTTGAAGGAAATAAATATTCCAGCCTCACATTTCAGCCTTTCTTCTTTATTCCTTTGATCTGGCTTTGGTTTACTTATCATTCTGCTTGAATGACTTCACACCGCCTTTCTCTCCACAGTAACAAGAAGTGGTCCTGCACCTACTTCACGGTGTTTAGACTTTGTCATTTCATAGGAGGAACATGTGTTTCCTCGTTATTTACTGATAAATTACTGCCCATAAAGTAGGATGGATCGATGGGCACGCATGTAGCTTTGCATATATCATACATAATTTATATGTAGAACTTTTAATCAGTACTTCGTTACATATAGGAAACATGAAAGGAGGCAACATTAGATTTGAGATTTATTTGAAGTTTAAAGTGAAAGTTGAAAGATTTTAGAGGGATTTTTCTTCACTGTACACTAAAGCTGTTCTATTTTTAAGGATCATTTTCCCAGAGTTTTCTTATTTCACCATAAAAATTTCAGTCGTTTTTTTATTTGCCGAGGTGTGAGTGTCCATCTCTTGCGACCCTAAGGACTGTATCCCACCAGGCTTCTTTGTACCTAGGATTTTCCAGGCAAGAATACTGGAGTGAGTTGCCATGCCTCCTCCAGGGGATCTTCCCAACCCAGGGATTGAACCCTGGTCTCCTGCACCTCCTGCATTGGCCACTGCGCCACCTGGGAAGCTAATAGTTTATATGAAATGCTATAGTAGCAGTATATAAAAAGTGCTAACAAGGATGAAAGTAAGAAGCAGCTAGCAATTCTATCTGAAGAGTTAACAGCTGAGCCCCTAAAGAATGACTAGTAATCTGCCAGTCAGTCAAAACAATCAAGAAGAGATGGCCAGGTAGGCTCCTGTAAAACTGATCCTCCCCCAGGTATAAACTCTGTTCAGACATAACCTTCAGACCCAGAGGGTGAATATGCAGAAGGAGACACGGGAGGCAAGGCACACCTAGAAGAAGGAAACGTGGACTTCCCGTTTTTACAGCAATGACCAGTTTTGATGCCACGTGAGACAGCTAGAACTCAGGTACATACTTGCCATCTTGGTGCTTGAAGAGCCAGATGAAAGGATGGGCAGTTGTAGCCACTGGCAAAGTAAGATGGAGACACCAAGAAACAAAGGAGCCTACTTCCCTGGTGCATATGTCTGCCCGACCCTCAAGACTCCAAAGCCCAAGTCAGGCTAACAGAGTGGATTTATAGATGAGCTTCTGCTCCTTACATGGGAGACAAGGTTTGTAGTTTGAATTCAGCCAAGTTAACTGCCTGCTATAAACAAGTAATGAAAATGATCATTCAGTACTACTCAGAGGAAAGAATAGAATCCAGACTGTCCGCTCTGTGTCACTCATAAAGATAGAAGCTAAAATGACTCGACACACAAAGAATCAGGATAACACGTGACCTAATTACTTTTAATTAGGATAACATGACCTTTTTATCCTCAACAGAAAATGTAAGCAACGGAGACTACCTCAGGATAAATTAGATACTAGAATCAGTGGATCAAAATTTAAACTAGCTATGCACAGGAACTTCAAGAAAAATTGGTAGTAATGAATGAAAATCTGAGAACTTTCAACAGGAAAACAGTGGAAAATACAACATTTGAGGTTTAAAACATAGCCTGAATATAACACCAGAATGAAGATTAAAAAAAGAACGTGAAGATAAGTTAATAGAAATAAGTCAATCTGAGGACAATGAGAAAACTTATTGAGAAAAATACAGCTGCAGATACTTGCAGGGTAATACCGATGTATAAAATATATTTCATTTGAGTCACAGAAGCAGAGGGAAGAGAGTAATAGAACAGAAAAATATTTGAAAAAGTCATGGCCCCAAATTTTCCAGTTTCATGGAAGACAAAGTTATGCTAATTGAAGCAGCTCAGTAACATCCAGGCACAGTAAATGGGAAACAAAACAAAACAATAACGCTTGTTCCTCGATGTCTTTTGAGCACAGCTGTCCTGGAAGTGGGTGATGGCTCCTCGTGGGGACATTCATTTGCAGTTCCTTTTTTTTTTTTAAGATACTGAGAGTCTGCTCATGCATTTTTTGGCTAATTATACATCTTCTTTGGAGAAATAACCTATGAGGATTCTTCACCTATTTTTATTCACTTGTTACTTTATATTATTTTTTACTGAAGTGTGTTGTGTTGGCTTCTGGTGTAGAGCAAAGCGATTGTTACAGATACAGACACGCGAGTCCTCCAACTTTGCTCTTTTTCAAAATAGTTTTGCCTATTCTGAGTCCTTTGTATTTCCATATGAATTTAGGATCAACTTATTAATTTCAGCAAAACGTCATCTGGGATTCTGACAGTGGTTGGGTTGAATCTGTAGATCAGTTTGAGGAGTATTGTCAGCTTTTCAATATTAAGACCACTGTTAATTTCCATTTCACTGGTGTTCGTGTCTAACCCTTGAAGTGTCAAATGTTTAGATGTGTCCACAGCATTTATCATTTTTAACAAGAATTTAGCAGAGACCATTGGTCTTAGTCACACAAAGAAGAGGCAAAAGAAGTCTATTTATTGCTCATGGTTAGCGAAAGGTATTATTTTGAGTGCCTTGAAAGTCATAGTTTCTGACTGACTCACTATCAGCAGCTTACGTGCCAATAGCAGCCGTGAGTATAGAGGATATAGCTGCTAGAAGTCTTGTTTTTCACCCTAGCTGGGGAGGGAGTGGAGACTCCGCTATGGTTTCCAGGCCTGTTGGAAGTGCTTTGTTCTGTTTTGTTTTCCTTGGGGCCTCCGGTGGAGAGGCCAGGCTGGCAGCAGATGAAGTCTGCTGTAATGTGAAGCCTGTGGATGTATGTTGGGTCTCTGCCATCATTATCAAAAGTGCTGGTGCAGAAATGTGCAAAGGGAAGATTTTCAAATTAAGGTTGGCCTGAACATATAAATGTTAGCTTTCAAAGCTCAAGAAATAGTAAATTGTAGTCCATTAGTCTCCTACATTTTATTGCTTGTTTGGAATAATCATGGTCTTCAGAACATCCTTTAATCTGAACTGGCTTGTGGTTGTATAAGAATGCAGCTTCTTTCTTCTTTATGCTTTATATACTCAGACGAGGAAAATTTACTGCATTTTATAAATAAATCAGAGTTAAAAAGGAAATTTTCTTCCCACCTTTTTATCTTCACGGAGGCACATCTTTAAGGCATTTGAGTGATGCGTATACACTCAGCTCCACAGCTAGCCCCACCGAAAAAATAATCTTCAAAGTCGTTTTTTTTTTTTTTGCTTCTTACAGGGCACATTATTTGGAATCACGGTAAAAGGAAATACTGGTCTTATATTATTGAGGAGCAGACCCTTCTCTTTTTCAAGTGCTGAAAAATTTCACTGCTATTTCATTACTTTGATGGAAATTAAAATGACACCTCATTAAAATGAATATCATCTTTTTATTTAAATAAGACATATTTTATGTTAAGACAGAAGATTTCAAAGTATGAATGGGGCTCAATGTGTTTGCATGGTTTAACTGGGCAGAAATATTGACTTACTGAGTGGTGCCTTCTGTGGTGTTTAACTTCACCACTAAATTAGCTTTGTAGGTGATGCTGCTGCTGCTAAGTCCCTTCAGTCGTGTCCGACTCTGTGCGACCCCATAGACGGTAGCCCACCAGGCTCCCCCATTCCTGGGATTCTCCAGGCAAGAACACTGCAGTGGGTTGCCATTTCCTTCGCCAATGCATGAAAGTGAAAAGTGAAAGTGAAGTCCCTCAGTCATGTCCAACTCTTCGCAACCCCATGGACTGCAGCCCACCAGGCTCCTCCGTCCATGGGATTTTCCAGGCAAGAGTACTGGAGTGGGGTGCCATTGCCTTCTACAGCTTTGTAGGTGAGGTGGGACTAAAAATGAATTGAGAGGCTTCACTCATTTCCTTGTGTCTTCTATTTAATATTAAATGGAAAGCAATATTTTAATATAAAACAATATTTCCTATCTGTAAATATTTTTTAATATGTGAAAAGACATTTATTATTATTAATGTTACTATACAACAGTCTAGTCAAGGTTATGGTTTTTTCCAGTGGTCATGTATGGATGTGAGAGTTGGACTAATAAAGAAAGCTGAGCTCCGAAGAATTGATGCTTTTGAACTGTGGTGTTAGAGAGGACTCTTGAGAGTCCCTTGGACTGCAAGGAGATCCAAGTAGTCAATCCTAAGGGAAATCAGTCCTGAATATTCATTGGAAGGACCGAAGCTGAAAGCTACAATACTTTGGCCACCTGATGTGAAGAGTTGACTCCTTGGAAAAGATCCTGATGCTGGGAAAGATTGAAGGCAGGAGAAGAAGGGGATGACAGAGGATGAGATGGTTGGATGGCATCACCAACTCAATGGACATGAGTTTGATCAAGCTCGGGGAATTGGTGAAAGATAGAGAAGCCTGGAGTACTGCAGTCGATGGGGTCGCAAACAGTCAGACACGACTGAGCAACTGAACTGAACACATTGGACGTCCCTGGTGGCTCAGTGGTGGAGAATCCACCTGCCAATGCAGGAGATGGTCAGGAAGCACAGGTCCAATTCCTGGCTTGGGGACGTCCCTTGGAGAGGAAATGGCAACCCACTCCAGTATTTTGGCCTGGGAAATCCCATGGACAGAGGAGCCTGGTGTGCTACAGTCCACAGGTTCACAGAAGAGTCAGAAATGACTTAGTGACGAAACAAAAACAGCAACAAGTGACGTACCCGTGAACATGCCAGATTGCATTTTCTCAAGTGGCAAAGGGGATGCGGGATGACGTTCCTCTTTGATTCCTGGAAACCTCAGCGTCATCTGTCTTCTGGAGGGTTCAGTTTCTTACAACGTCTACGATTCTGTCCACGAGGATTCCGATGATGCTTAGTACTGAAGAACATTTCACCAAGTCGTTCTATCGTGGGTCCTGGCACTGAGTGTTCACTTCTTTCTTCTGATCTGGTTTTCAGCACAGCATCATGTGTTTCTTCATCATCATGCACAGGATCTGGCCGAGGGATGGGCTTCGTGTGTTTATGCGGAATGTCCACAGAAGGGTGTACTGCCCTCAGATCCATCAGACGTCAGGCTAGAAATGATCAGTCAGAAGCAGTGTGCCTTACTTCACTAGGTTATAGTTTAACAAATAGCATTTTTATTATGGTCTCAGTATATAACTGATCATGAATAAAACTTTGGACCTTGATTTTTGTAGTCAATTATAAAGTAAATGAACTAAATTTGGTAGTTAAAAATGAGATAAAATAGAGAAAATATTTGTCCTATTAAATTGAAACTATTTATAGTAACAGTAGCTCAAGTGAATTATTGAACAAAAAATGTAGAACAACTAACTTTCAGCATTTACAGAAAAAGTTGATATTTCAGCCATATATCATATATTTTTATAAAATGTGTTAAAATTTTCTCCTGGCTAATTAAAGGTGCATAATTTTAAGTTATATGGTTTATAAATTTTTCTGAGTTTTCAAAGTGAAGAAGAACTAAAGAGTCTCTTGATGAAGGTGAAAGAGGAGAGTGAAAAAGCTGGCCTAAAGCTCAACATTCAGAAAACTAAGATCATTGCATCTGGTCCCATCACTTCATGGCAAACAGATGGGGAAAATATGGGAATAGCATCATGTTTCATTTTCTTGGGCTTCAAAATCAATGTGGATAGTGACTGCAGCCACAAAATTAAAGGACACTTGCTCCTTGGAAGAATGGCTTAACAAACCTAGACAGCATATTAAAAAGCAAAGCATCACTTTACCAACAAAGTCCATACAGTCAAAACTATGGTTTTTCCAGTAGTCATATATGGATGTGAGAATTGGACCATATAGAGGCTGAGTGGCAAAGAATTGCTTTCAAACTGTGCTGCTGGACAAGACTCTTGAGAGTTCCTTGGACTGCAAGGAGATCAAACCAGTCCATCCTAAAGGAAATCAGTCCTGCATATTCCTTGAAAGGACTGATACTGAAGCTCCAATACCTTGGCCACCTGATGCAAAGAGCTGACTTATCAGAAAAGACCCTGATGCTGGGAAAGATTGAAGGCAGGAGGAGAAGGGGACAACAGAGGATGAGATGGTTGGATGGCATCACCGAGTCAACAACAAACAAAAGTTTTCAAACATTGTCCACTATACTTTCCTTTCTATTATGAAACACACTGAGCATGCAGATGTGACCCTTTGAAGACTTGTAGTCTGCTGAATGGTCCGCAAGTGTGGAGAGCATGGGATGAACTAGTCCAGGGGGGCATGGCAGAGGAGAAGCTCCTGTGCATCCTGACCTCGTGACCTCCGAGGGACCCTCGTCGTCAGCTGCAGCCTCTGCCTCAGCACCCACCTCACAGTCCTCTGAATGGAGCCTCTGGGTGACCGCTCCCAGTCAGCCGGGCCCACGAGCCGCAGCAAAGTCCATCCAGCACTCGTGACAGCTCTCCGCCACAGTGGCCACCTGCTTCCAGGCCATGGGACCCAGTAGGGGTCCTTTTATGAGGCACTTCTCTCCTTCTGGGGACACGTTCTGAGCACAGGAGGTGGCATCAGGGACACCTGGAAAGCCCCAGAGAGCAGCAGCGCACGGGCTCCACGGGGGCGCCGGGCACAAGTCCCGCTTGGCCCGCCAGTGCCGTGGGGCCTCGGGGACAGCCTCTCAGCCCCGGTCTCCAGTTCTGCAAAGGCAGGGTTATGGAAATGCCTTATAGAAGCTGGACATAAAGGAGAGAAGACGCGTTCAAATCGTTTACACAGTGCCTGGCGCCCAGTCAGAGCTCAGCAGCGGCCAGTGTTAACACTCACACGTTTATACCCTGAAGTCTTACTTTATCTTCTGTCAGCATGCAGAGATGCCTCTTCGGTTGGTGGACCTTCCTGACTATTTGATTTTATTTCAAGGTACAAAGAAACGTAGTTACGGTTCTCTGAGGCGAGCCCACTGCGGGCAGGAGGTTGTCAGGCCGGCATGGCGCCCCCTGCCCATCACCCTGCAGGTCAGCGTCTGCCGGGTGTGCATGTTGGAGGCAGTCCTGTGGTACCTCGTGCTTTTTCAGTTGAGACGTTACCCACATACTGTAAGACTCACCCTTTCAAGGGGCACAGTTTAGCAGACTCTAGCATATCCACAAAGACGCGCGGCATCACCACTCTCCAAGTCCAGTGCGCTTGTCACCCCCAGCGCCCGTGCGTGAGCAGCACTGCCCACCCCCGCCCCCCGGCCCGTGCTGACCACTGACCTGCTTTCCCTGTCTCTATGGGTTTGTCTTTTCGGATGTTCCTCATAGATAGAATCGTGTGCTACGTAAGCGTGTGCCCTTGAGTCTGGCTCCTGTAACGCGGCAGTGTTTTCGAGATTTGTCCGTGTGCAGGGGCGTCCACGCTGCATGCCTTTCTGAGGCTGAGTGCTGGCCCACTGTGTGGCTGGACCGCACCTCACTGCTCCGTCCGTCAGGTGATGGAGGGCCCTGGTGATAACAGTCTTGTTCTAGGGAAGTTGTTGGAAGCCGGTGTGTCCTTATCAGAACACACATTATGTGCTTATATCCTTCTTTCCTGAGACAAGTCGTGTTACTGTCGTCTTTTGAAGAGAGGTTTTATAGCATTTGGATACTTCAGATAGAAGTCTGGTCTGTACTTGAGAGAGGATGAAAGCTTGTTCTTTGATCAAACCTGGTTCTTTGGTTGTGCGTTAACTCTGTGGCCCGTGTGGCCTTCCCAGGGAGAAGGAGGAGCAGCTGACCCGGGTGAGCGAGGGGCAGAGGCTGCAGGCGCAGCAGGCGGACGCCGCACTGGAGGAGTTCAAGCGGCAGGTGGAGCTGAACTCGGAGAAGGTCTACGCGGAGATGAAGGAGCAGGTGAGAGGCTGCCTCTGGGGCGGAGACGTGCAGGTCTCCTGTGGGAAGCAGCGTGTTTACCAGCTCAGAAGGCTCTGCCAGAGTTACGCCACCCTGTCAGGGTCGGGGCTTCAGGTGAGGGCCGGGGTGGACACCCCCCACCTGCAGAGCCCCAGAAGGACGGGCAGCTCCTCTTGGCCAAGACAAGAGCCCTGGAGGAGGGCCCAGCCG
The DNA here is from genome assembly GCF_002263795.3 of Bos taurus. Classification (NCBI taxonomy): domain Eukaryota; kingdom Metazoa; phylum Chordata; class Mammalia; order Artiodactyla; family Bovidae; genus Bos; species Bos taurus. The sequence continues at coordinate 62,472,409 of NC_037346.1, read as the reverse complement.
GCTGCCCTCCCCACGGGGTGGCCTTCCTGGGCCGTGGGAGGGACTCTGCTCAGCTGCTCCTGGTGGTGGGGAGTGGGCAGAGCCTGGTGAGAGGGGCTGAGGGCCCTCCTCCCCCTCAGTGCCCCGATTCCTCTGGAAAGCAGTGCCAGAAACCATTCAAAGTCCTGTCCGTGGACGCAGCTGTGGCCAGACTGTGCCAGGCTTTGGGACACGGGGCAGCGTACAGATAAAACCCATGACCGGTCATTGTCTCCAGAGCGAGGCCTCAAGTTACCCTCCTCTGTGTCTGTTCATGTGCCATAGGTGGTGTTGCATTGGTCAGTTATGGCAAATTATTTTTAAGTGGCATTTCAGGAGGACAGAGGCTATCCCCGGTTCTTATGTAAGTGGTATGTTTTATAGTTCTGAGAAAAAATTTAAAAATTTATAGAAGAATAAAGGAAAGAGATGCCTAGATACGCATCATGAAGAATCAACAATTGTCCACGCCAGTTACTTAAATAAAATGTTACAGGTGTAGTTTCGTTTTGCTTTGCATTTGCAGTCTAATCACGTTATTCTCCCGTCTCTCTCCTGGTCTTTTCAGGAGCGCTCACACTATAATTAGTGCGGTGTGTATCATTTCAGTGTGTTTGTACTTTCACATGCACGCGTAGTGTCTGTAAGTGTCACATGCGTGTACATGTATACATATATGTGTAATTTCTGTGCCTCCATTTTTGAAAAGTTAAAGACTACAGATTTTATGTCTCAGTCTTGTTTGCACTTTTACACTGAATTTTGTATAGCTGTGGCCTGTTGATTTAGTGCAATGCTTTTAACATCGTATGTGTTTTATCATATGAATATACCATATTTTATTTATCAGCTCCACTATTCAAGAGCATTTAGTTGATTTCCGGGCTTTCTTAATTATTAAGAGTGTTACAATACTTGTTTGTGATTTCATTTTCAGCTGCAGTTTTCTTCCTCAGGAGGCCCGAGCACTCACAGGTGGTAGAAACTTCCCTGTGGAAGGTCATGGGCAGAGCCTGTGGGGTTTACAAAACTGGAACTGTGCTTCCTTATTATTTCCTTGATTTGGATTGTGTGGACCTGGGTCCTGAGAGCAAGGTTTGAGACCCGCACTCACTGCCTTGGGTGAAAGCCAGACTCCTGGTAGAGTTTGCAGCTGGAAGGAGGGCCGTTCGGTGCCCACTCCTGGACGTGCGTCTCTTCCCAGCTCCCTGCTGTGATCAGAGGCCAGGCCTGGAGGAGGCATATCTGCTCAGATGTGCAGTGGAGCTCACAGGGAACTCTTTGATCAGCTTAACGTTTAAAGGAATACAGACAATATTGAAGGAGGGGGCCCCTGGCAAGAAGTTTTGAGTATGCCCTGAAGAAGGCTAAAAAAGGGGCTTTTGAAAGTGCCAAGGCTGACAGTACAACTTTCCCATAAAAGCTGAAACTACGGCAGGCACCTTTGGCTCAATAAATACACTTTTGGGGGTTGGTGATGCAATATTAACAAACTGCCCAATAATGGGTCAGGAGAAAAACAGCAAACAATATGGGACTGGTGGAAACATTTTACAGAACAAAAAAAAGGTGTTTGTATCCAGCAGTCACAGAATAAAAGCACACTTTTGAAACAGTCTACTGTAGAATTCAGGGGGGGAGAAACAACCTCAGACTAGTAGTACCTTTAATGAGAACACATGACCTGTATGAAAGAGGCACATACATCAAGTACAATTAATGCAATTAAAGCTACATACCGTTTGCAAAAGTACTGAACGTCAAGAATAAAATGGAAATCCAATAAGTTTCTAGGCAGAATGAAACTGGAAAAGAAATCGGAGAAATAATGGAGTTTTGAAGGAGAAAGGCTGTGACCCGATTTTATACATAACCAAGGAGCTTCTCACTTCCAAAATCAACAGAAAAACATTTTATTAGTAAGAGTTCACATAATGTATACTGATTGTTTCTTTTCTGGAAAAAAATTATATCAATTCAGAGATGCAGCAGAAGACACCCAGCATGCAGGGAAACCATCATAGTAAAGGCTGAGCCGAGAACAGTGCAATCCAACAAAATAAAAGCAAAATCAACTGATCGTCACACCTGTAGTCGTGAGATAGAATGCTGATCTCGCCGCAGAAGGTGTCTAGAATAGAAAATGCAAATTCAATAACAACAGATAATCTGAATCCTCAGGTCGCATTAGTAAAGTTCACGAAGCCTGGATCGGGTTGCGGGGAGCCCAGGGGCCAGCACTCTGCCCTAGAAGATGAGACTCAGAGGTTCATCGCGAGGTGAGGGCTGTAGGCTGAAACGCTCTTTAGATGCGGTAAACAGGCATTAACAAAGTTAACAACATGCTGTGCTATGCTACGCTACGCTAAGTCACTTCAGTCGTGTCCAACTCTGTGCGACCCCATAGACGGAAGCCCACCAGGCTCCCCCGTCCCTGGGATTCTCCAGGCAAGAACACTGGAGTGGGTTGCCATTGCCTTTTCCAATGCATGAAAGTGAAACGTGAAAGTGAAGTCGCTCAGTCGTGTCCGACTCCTAGCGAGCCCATGGACTGCAGCCCACCAGGCTCCTCCGTCCATGGGATTTTCCAGGCAAGAGTACTGGAGTGGGGTGCCATTGCCTTCTCCAAACAAGATGCTACATCCTTATAAAAATCTAGAGAAGATAAAAGCAAAACTTGAGATATTGCCAAAGGAATATAGGTAGAAACAGAACAAAATGTCCAAAATAAGACAGAGTATGTAACTGTAGGAATAAACAGTGATAGGTTAAATTTCTTTAATAAGAAAGGTATTGATTAGCTGACTTAAATGAGTATATGCTATTTATAAAAGAAACAACTAAAAGTTACACAAAAGTTATATATAGAAAATATATTTTATCACTTGTATTCAGAATAAAAGAAAATGTAATACTGTCATATAAATTAACATCAACACAAGTCAATAAACTGGACAAAGGAATATATTTTTGCTTGAGAAAGACAAGAGTCCTTATGAAAAGGTATAAGGAATACAGGAAAAAATTGACATAGTCATGGGGTGCTTTAATAAATTTTTCTCCATTCTTGACTGCTCAGGGGGGCAAAACCTAAACAAATAGGAGATCTCAATAGCAGTTTATAAAACTGCCATATTTCTACTTCCCACTCTTTAAATACGACATATTAAATTCTTACTCCAATGGAGCAGTTACAGAACTCAGTAAACCAATAAATTTCTGAAACTCAGCAGGACATATTTTTACCACAATGCTTATTAGTAAAACCAGAAATTAAATTTCAATCAAAATTGCTGCATTCACCAAAAACTTTTGTTTTTTGAAAAACACCATTGAAAAAAAAAGAGGAAGTTAAGGCAAACCAGAGAATGGGAAAATAAAGGATTCACAAATATTTCCAAGAACTCATATCTAAAATATAAAAGAAATGTTACAACACAATAAGAAGAAGACAAACAACCCAGTTAAAAATAAACAGAATATGTGGACACCTCAGAGAAGACTAATAAGCACATAAAGAGATGTTCAGTGTTATCATTCGTCAAGGAAGTGCAAACTAAAACCAGGAAGATGCCACTGCGTGCTCTTGGAAAAGGTTAGAATTGTAAAGACTCGCTGAGGCTGCCAAACACCGGTGAAGGTAAAGGTGTGGGCAGACGTGGCGCTTTCACACTGCGGGTGCAAAAACGCTCCACGTGCACAGCCGTCTGTCAGCCGTTCCCGTCCTGTGTGTGTAACCAGGAGAACAGAAGTCGTATCCAGACAAAGACTTGTACACAAAAGTTGTCAGCAACTTTATTCACAAAAGCCCAAAACTTGAACAACCCGAATATTCCTCAGAAGTTGAAAGGACAGTCAAGATGCAGTGTATACAATGGAATATGACTTGGGGATAAAAAGGAATGAGCTGCTGATACCTGCAACAGACGACACATCTCAGAAGTCCCGCTGGAGGGAAGAAGCTGCAAACAAGGGCCCCTGCTGTGTGCTGCGTGCCTCTTCGATGTTAGGATGCCCCAGATGACGTCAGCTTGTTTGTTTCGGCAGAGTACCAACCTGATTTGTTCCAGAGCAGAAGTCTCTTCTTCTGTGGGTGGGTTCCCGTTCCAGTCAAGTCTCCATCCTTTGCTGTGCTGGGCCTCTCAGGAGCGTATCCAGACTTGGTGGTGATTTAAAGCCCTCCACCCAGTAACTACAGGCACTCACGGAACGTTCTCTGGGGTACACCATATGCTTGGCATGAAACAGTTCTCAATAAATCTTAAAAGGACTCAGATCTTAAAATCATACAAAATTTGTTCCTTGACCCCGATAATAAATTAGAAACAAACAATAATAATAAATCTGGGAGAATACCGTATGTTTGGAAATTAAATAAGACACTTATGAGTAACTCATGGAGTAAAGGAGATATTACTTAAAATTAGAAATTATTTTGAACTGAATTAAAATGAAAATACGGCATATCAAAATTTACAGAATGCAGCTAACAGAGTACTCAGAGAAAAGCTTGTAACATCTATCTCCAAGAGGAACATTCTCAAATCAGTAACCTAGTTTTCGTCTTAAGAAACCAGACCAGGGAAAGCAGGCTTCTGCTCAGGGAAGCAGAATAAAGGAAATCACAGATATTTACATATGTATGTAGTATATATATTTATTTATGGAAAGCAAAGAAGTAGAAAACATTAAAATAGAGAAAGTCAATGAAGCCAAAAGTTGGTTCTTTGAAAAGATCGAACAGAATTGACAAATTTAGCTTGACTGCTGAGGGTAAAATACAAAAAGCGAGGAGAAACAAATGACCGCAGCTAGGGACGCAGAAGGAAGGGATGCCGCTACTGATCTTATAGGGACGCAGAAGGCAAGGACGCCGCTACTGATCTTATAGGGACGCAGAAGGCAAGGACGCCGCTACTGATCTTATAGGGACGCAGAAGGCAAGGACGCCGCTACCGATCTTACAGAAAATGAAATAATTATAAGGTGGTACTTTAAAAACTTGGTGCCAAGAAACAACAAAAACTTAGGTGAGGTGGACAAATTCCTAGGAAGATGCAAATTACTGAAACTGTCTACAGAAGAGATAGAAAGTCCAAATTGTCCTATGATAGATAAGGATATTTAATTAGCAATTAAAAATCCTTTTGCAAGGAAAAGCCCAGGACCAGATGGCTTCCCTGGTGCTGTGTACTCAGTTGTGTTTGACTCTTGCAACCCAGCGAACTGTAGGCAGCCAGGCTCCTGTGTCCGTGGGGTTCTCCAGGCAAGAAGACTCTAACAAACACTGTGGTTCAGGCAGTAGTAGGATCAAGCAGTGTGGATGGGAAGAACCATTTTCCCGTCCTACCTCTAGGATTCTATTTTTCAAGACTCCAAGGTGTGCATGATGTGTGTTCAGGGTTGTTTATTGTGATGTTATTTATCAAGGGTAAAAAAACTAGAAACTATATGTCAAAAATATATATATAGTTGGACTATAAAGAAAGCTGAGCACCGAAGAATTGATGCTTTTGAACTGTGGTGTTGGAGAAGACTCTTGAGAGTGCCTTGGACTGCAAGGAGAGCCAAGCAGTCAATCCTAAAGGAAACCAGTCCTGAATATTAATTGGAGGGACTGATGCTGAAGCTGAAACTCCCAGTACTTTGGCCACCTGATGCAAAGAAGTGACTCATTGGAAAAGACCCTGATGCTGGGAAGGATTGAGGGCAGGAGGAGAAGGGGACGACAGAGGATGAGATGGCTGGATGGCATCACTGACTCAATGGACATGAGCTTGAGTAAGTTCCAGGAGTTGGCGATGGACAGGGAAGCCTGGTGTGCTGCAGTCCATGGGGTCGCAAAGAGTCAGACACAACTGACCAACTGAACTGAACTGATGTCAAAAAAAGTCAGAGAGAATGTTAAAAAAAAAAAAAAAAAAGACTTGGAGAGAATGTGATCTCAGGAACCATTAAATTAGAAATCCATCTTCCTCTTTTCTCTGCAAAAACTGGCCCCTTTAAAATCAAACCATCTTGAAGATCCAGATGCTAACCCCCTAGTTACTGTTTCCAAGTTAACTGGAGCAAACAAACAACTAGAAGGAAATTAAAAAAAGACGACGACGACGACGAACCCTGCCCAGCCAGCAAGTGATACTGCAGTAGAACAAGACCAGCCGGGGCTGAGAGAGGGCGTCTGTGCAGTGGATGCGGAAACCGCCGCGCAGTCCGTCCACCTTCACGCCCCACCGCTGTGCCCTGCACCAGCGCCATCTTCTGTCTTCTCTCTTCCTTCGCCAGTTCTCTGTCCCTCTGTTTGCCTCTCCCATTGCTGGACCTCCAGAGTTCGCATGTTCCTACCTTGCAGATACTGCATCTCTGCCGACTGGTTACCCGATCTGACGGAGGGTCCTCTGTGGTGCATGCGGCTGGGGTCCACTTCCCCCCACACTCCCTCACCCGTGTCCTGTCTTTGCCCGCGGTCCTCACCAATGTGTCCAGTGGTTCTGGATTCAGACTCAGTAAAACGTGACAGTGAGAGCGGCTGATGGGAGGCGATGCTCTGTTTGTTTTCTGCTGGAAGAAAGTTCTGCGTGGTTTCAGTGGCAGGTGGTCTTGCCAAGTGCAGCCGAGCTTCTCAAACACGGAAGCACCTTCGGTGTGAGTGGAACAACAGGGAGCAGCCCCACGTATAAAGGAACCCTTATAGCCAGGCTCACTGGCAGATGGGACAGTTCTCACGTGGCAGATTTTAACAGGCAGTAAATACAGTGTATATGTCAAAACACGGCAAATCGGACCCCTCCACCTCAGACTGTCAGTGGTCAAAGTGTGGACGCAGCTCGAGCGCTCACGGAAAGCCAGTCAGCAGGCTCCTTATGAGGAGAAGCCACACTGCTTCTGGACATTTCCGCAGCCTGCACGTTCCTTTTCTGCTGTTGTTTTTGAACTGCTCTTTTCTCACTGAAGTCTTTTGTGTAAAAGCCAGGAGAGCTCAGGGCATCTTTTTCCACTTGGAAACCGCTGCACATAGAAGACAACGGGAATTTGAATTAAACAAGCTCTGAGTTTGTTTTTGAAAGCGAATTGCTGTTTGAAAAACGAGGCCCCTGAGAGAAAATGGAACAGACTTTAACTTTTTTAAAAAGTTGCTTCACACTGTTTCTTTCACTTTGAAGAACTTTTTATCTCATTTAAGACTGCTTAAATAACCCAATTCTTACTCCAGTGGTGAAATCCATTATATATGTTAGCTGTCAGCAATTAGTTGTGGAAAATATACATATTTTAATTGTGAAAATGTATTACTGTTAGAATTATTCCTGTATATGTGTATATAATTGTATTTTTTAAAGAAATAGGGTTCTGTATTTACCTATTCTCTGTGAAACAAATAAATGACTGAAAAAGACAGCTATGTCTTTTGAAGTATTGGCAGCAATTCTAAGGTGAAACTTTTTCATCTTGTAAACCGACTGAATGAATGTCAGCTCACCACTTCCTCCTGGGGCTTCCACTCAACCGCTTGACTTTTCTAGTTAATTTTGCTCCTCTTGAAAATGTATTCTCATTAAGTGGCTGCTGCTGCTAAATATCTGGCTTTAAATTCTGTTCCTTTATCTTTGTAGCCATCAGCTACAGGGTATTAGCTTTATACTTGGAAAGCCCACGGTTTGCTGTGAAAACCCAATTTGGAAACCCTGCCTTTGACTAGTGAGGTTGCTTCTGGGTGCTGGTACATTTGAAACTGATTAGCAGCTTCTTACAGTCTAAAAGATTTTGAGTTTAATTCATCATCTCATGGGAGAAAGTGAAAGTGAAGTCGTTCAGTCGTGTCTGACTCTCTTCGATCCCATGGACTGTAGTCTACCAGGCTTCTCTGTCCATGGGATTTTCTAGGCAAGAGTACTGGACTGGGTTGCCATTTCCTTCTCCAGGGGATCTTCCTGACCCAGGGATCGAACCCAGGTCTCCTGCACTGCAGGCAGACGCTTTTCCCTCTGAGCCACCAGGGAAGCCTTCTTATCGGAGAAGGTAATGGCAACCCACTCCAGTACTCTTGCCTGGAAAATCCCATGGATGGAGGAGCCTGGTGGGCTACAGTCCATGAGGTAGCTAGGAGTCGGACACGACTGAGTGACTTCACTTTCACGCATTGGAGAAGGCAATGGCAACCCACTCCAGTGTTCTTGCCTGGAGAATCCCAGGGACGGGGGAGCCTGGTGGGCTGCCATCTCTGGGGTCGCACAGAGTCAGACACGACTGAAGCAACTTAGCAGCAGCAGCATCGTCTTATAGTTGCTGTTGACTTCATGAAAAAACTCTCAAGTTACAAGGAAGGAGGAATGTTATCTGAATATATCTGTGCTTTTATAAATGTAGATGGATAACAAAACAGACTGAGAGAGACAAGACTCAACATACAGACCATCCATTCTCTTGTCCTTTAAGGGCCATGCTGGCTCATGTAATTAAATAAGGTCTTTTTAGACCAGCTTGAAGGTAATAGAATATCCAGTACAAACAGAAGCATTTTTTTCTCACTTTTTGATGATAATGGGCAAATCTGTCTCTGCTTTCAGCATTTGAAAAATTTTGTCTTCAAATGAGATGAGGTATCAGAGGTAAACTTCTCGAAGCATATTTAAGTATTCTAACAGAGTTTATTGTGTTAATCAATTCCAAATGTCAACATCCAAAGCCTATGGATAAATGTTTGGTTTTGAAGAACAAAATTAAAGAAATCAAACAAATAATTAAAAGAAACCTTAACTCTCATCCTTAAATGCTTAATAGAGTAGTAAGTGAAACTTTACTTACTACCAAGGAAGACCTGGACGAATTGGGCAATGAATCTTGTGTATGGATTTGAAGATTCAGTGTTATAAAGATGTCCTAAAATATGTTTCCGTGTTCTTTACTCCATTCCTGTTGATTCTGCCTTCGTTTAGCCCCTTCTAATACCACACTGTGTGTGCATGCTTCGTTGCTCAGTCTCTGTCCGATTCTTGGCCACCCAGACAGTAGCCCACCAGGGTCCTCTGTCCATGGGATTTCCCAGGCAAGAATACTGGAGTGGGTTGCCATTTCCTCCCACAGGGGAACTTCCCGACTCAGGGGTTGAATCTGTCTCACCTGTGTCTCCTGCATTGTAGGTGGGTTCTTTACCAGCTAAGCTATCGGGAAAACCCGTAAAAATGTCAGTTCTCCCCAGATTAATCTATAGAATCAACACAATCCTAAAACTCAAAACATTATTGCTTTTTGCTGGTGGCGGGGTGGGGGGGGGTGGTAGGGGTAGGGGAGTGAGGGAAACTGGTAAGCTGATTCTAAAATCTACATGGAAATACAGACGTCTCAGAGCAACCATGGCAACCTTATGCTACCAGAACTTATAAATACTGCTGAATACTGAGACTAATATTAAGCTATATTCATAAATACAGTGTGGTTTTGGCACAAAGATGAACAGTGTTTTAGGGGAAAGAGACCAAAAGTAGACACACACATTATGATCACCCTGATTCATGTCAAACCAAGTATTGCTGTACAGCAGGCAAAGAAGGGCCAGGTCAGCAAATGCTTGCTGTGGTAATGAGGTACTGAATAAAGCATCCACGTCCAGGGTTGATAAAGAACTGCTACAAATAGATAAGAAGGGGAGAGATACCAGACACGCGTCCGCTGCTTTTCTCTGTCAAGGATGTTAGTTTCTACTGAATCTTCAGTCAAGCACTGCTGCTGCTGCTAAGTCGCTTCAGTCGTGTCCAACTCTGTACGACCCCATGGACTGCAGCCCACCAGGCTCCTCCGTCCATGGGATTCTCCAGGCAAGAACACTGGAGTGGGCTGCCATTTCCTTCTCCAATGCATGAAAGTGGAAAGTGAAAGTGAAGTCGCTCAGTCGTGTCTGACTCTTAGGGACCCAATGGAGTGCAGCCCACCAGGCTCCTCCATCCATGGGATTTTCCGGGCAGCAGTACTGGAGTGGGGCACCATTGCCTCCTCCAGTCAAGCACAGATAATTGCTTATCTGTGTTGCTGCCATTTGTATCTGTCTTATCTGCCTATCTGTCTGTCTATCCTATCTATATCTATACATATCTGAAAATATTTGAAGGACAATTTCTTATAGTTTATCTAAATATGTATTAAATACAGCAAAATTGTATTTGTCTATAGACTTGTATAATTGTCTACTAAATTATATATGTCAGATTACTCAGAACCTAACAACACAAGAGAACTTGACTAGAGAAAGAACAGTGACTTTTTACAACCACATCTGACAGAAATGCTAGATCCTGGTCCAGTGTCCATTCCTAGTCTCTTACTAAAACAGTAGAGCCCTGAGTTTATTTAGGGCAACATTAGACACAGTTCTAAATCGGCAGTCTCTCACCTTGTAGATGGAGTGTGGCTTCTAATGCAGAGAACTTCTAACGCAGTGAATGAGATGGAAACAGCGTACTGTGCTTGCTCCTGACAGGAGCTTGCAGGAAAGCCCCTTCAGAGGGTTTTCAGCAGCTGCTCTGGACCCTTAACCCTTGTCCCCTCGCCCCAACCCTTTGGGGCTGGGGTTCTGAGCTGCAGAAACTGCTCTGGGGCCATCACGGGAGGCTGAATTGCAGAGACCCGAGCCCTGACGTCTTTGAACTGCCGACGTCGCGGCCTGTTCCTGAACGTTTCGTGACCCGAGGGGAACAGAGCGCTGGTGTTGCTTAAGCTCTGGACACTCAGATGTTCTCTTTCGTGGAGCTCAAGTAACGCTCAAGACACCAGCGTACACCCCTCTTCATCACCAGTGAACGTTAGACATTCACAGAACCACACCCGAGCCCTTTTCTGCTCCTAATTTGATCACCAAGTTCTACACTTAGCTTTCTTGGAAGCCAGTTACCCAATGAAGCAGTGGGTGGTTCTTTTCTCCTTACACTTGAAGTTAAATGGAATATGGAATGATGTATGATTAAGCAGAATCTTTTGTATCTATGGCAACTGAAAACCTTGTTTCTACACAAACTTCAAGTGTTTTACAAGACTTGTTTATTTATTTTGGTTAAATTGTGGAAGGAGAATGGAGTGGGGTCTTGCATTTTCGGTCAGTATAAAATAACACTTATAACACTTTGAATTTTTCTTAATGTTTCGGTATAAGAAAGAGGTCTTGCATGTGCTTTAAATTGTTTTCTATTTTGATTATAGAAGATAATTTTTTGAAGGAAGATATCCTATTTTTATAAATGTTGCATATACAAAGCACTTCATTACATTTAAAATATTTTAATAATTATTGTTACTTGTAATACTCAATCTGTGCTAAAGTAGAATAAGAACCAAAAATCAACTTCATATGAAGATTTGTCTTAAAAGCACTGAATAAACCAGGTCTTCTCTCCTTGATTTTCCTTTCTTGCCTCCTTTCTGTTTTGCTTTTGTCTGCCCTCCATTCATCCTTGAGAATTTAATATGTATTTATTCTGCACACCGTGGCAATTAATTAATAACTAAGATACAACAGAATTATAAGTCATAGTTTCTTTTATTTGGGAGCCCGCTGTGTAGATGAATAAACGAGGCTTAGAATTTGAAACACTCCTGCACTCTAGAGAAAAGCACCCTGTGCTGGGAAAAGGGAAAGTTTCATTTTCTTGCTCCCAGAGCACAGTAAGAGGAGGGTGTTTCCGTCTGTTGTGGATCAGAGAGCAGACCCCTCTGCCAGGAGGGGAGGCTCGAGTCAGCCTTGGAGAGGGATGGTTGGGTGAGAGAAACACGGAGGGTTTTCCAACAGAGAGGAGCAAAGCTGCCTCGTGAGTAGCCGCAGCCGTTTGGGAAGTGCCAGGGGAGCCAGAGCGCAGGGGTGGCTCCCGAGGACCAAGTCACAGGCCTCTGGGTAGAGGGCTGATGCGAAGAGCGCTCACTGGAGGCGAGAGCGCCTTGAAACCCACGTCCTGAGTTAGGAAACAACGTGGGCTCCACCATGCGTGCTTTAGACATTCCTCAGCAAAGCTTATCACGGGCCTGAGGGCCTATGTTGGTCGTCTTAGAACTCTGATCGCTGAATCTGGAAGCTGCCGGCCCATGTGTATGGTTCAGTGGTTTCTAATATATTCAGAGTCGTGCAACTATCATCACTCCAGAAAAAACCCCACCCCCAGCCCCCGTCACCCTAGGCAATCATTAGTCCTCTTTCTGTTTCTGTGGATTTGACTCTTCTGAGAGTTTAACACAAATGAGACAGTACAATACATGGCCTTTGCTGCCTGTTCTCTCTCACTTTGAAGACTGTTTTCAAGACGCATCCATGTTGTAATGTGTGTTAGTACTTCATCCGAATAATGTCTCATTGTATGGATATGCCGCATTTTGTTCAGTCATCAATTGATGGATGTTTGGGTTGTCTCCGTTTTGGCAGTTACGCCATGAACATCTGAATACAAGTTTTTTGTATGGATTATGTTTTTCATTTCTCACCTAGGAGTGGAATTCCTGGTTCTTATGGAATCCATGTGGGTTCACTGTGTCATCTCTATGGTTAATCTTTTGAGGAACTGTGAAATTGCCTTCCATTGTGGTTGCATCATTTTATCTCCCCACCAGCGCTTGTGGGGATCTGATTTCTCTGCATCTTTACCAATCCTGTTATCATCTGGCTTTTTGATTACAGCCATCCTAGTGGGCGTGCAGTGCAGGTTGCTATTTTGACTTGGAATTGCCTGATGCCAGTGGTGGTGGGCATCTTCTCATGTGCTCGTTGGCCATCGGTGTATCTTCTTTGGAGGCATGTCTTCCAATCCCTTTGCCCAATATTAAATTGGGTTTAATTGCCCATTTATTATTGAGTTGTAAGATTTCTTTATATATTCTAGATGCAAGTCCCTTTCCAGATAGATGGTTTGCAAATATTTTCTCCCATTCAGCACACAGCAAGGCCTTAATAAAACTTGTTGAGTAAGTATTTGGATGTTCAAAATTGTATTTCTGTCACAATATTATTGTCACAGTAAAGTTTAGTCAACTATATACCAATGATAAATTCCCTGATTTGAAACTATTGAAACCTATCAAGATAAGTAGACACAGCTGTCACCATTTTATCATCTTTAAATTCAGCATTACGATTGGTGAGGTGTTGAAAATCCATCATTTTAATAAATGTGCAATTGACAAAAATATGCACTGCCATTTGTCACTTAAGAGTTTGATATTTGATTTTTAAACTTTGCAGATGGAAAAGGTGGAAGCAGACCTGACTCGGTCCAAGTCTCTCCGTGAGAAGCAGTCCAAGGAGTTCCTGTGGCAACTGGACGACGTCAAGCAGAGATATGAGCAGCAGGTGCGTGGCCCCGAGGCCCTGAGGCTGCCGTGCGCTCGTCTCCTCCATACGCCCCGCTCTAGCACAGCGTCTGCACGGCAGAAATACTTAGGATAGGCAAAGAGTGATTCCCTTTGCCAAATTAATGAATTATAACAAATAAATTAACATATAAATAAGTAGCGCAGATTATAAGAAAATCTTTAATGTCCCAGTAAATAAACTGGCAAAGGAAAGAAAGATATATAAGAAGTAAATTGAGTAAATGACCGTGTAGAAATATCTTCAGCCTTGGTGTTAATAAAAATGCAAATTAAAGTGATGTACCATCTAAAGTTGACAAAAGTTTTGTAAAATTGGCACTTTTATATATTGCTAGTGGCATTTTAAGTTCATGTAGCCAAAAAAATTTCTGTAGCATCTACTAAGAATCATGAAAAATGTTTACATTTTCCAGCCCAATTATCCTTAACCTTGAAAATCAGACAGAAATATTCAAACAATGATGTTAATTATTTTTTAGGTGGTTGATTCTTTTCTACATGCTCTACTTTCCACTCTGTGATAGTCTTTTTAACATGACAGTCCCTTTTTTTAGGGTAAAAATAAATTTATATAAACTCCTTTGAAAGACTGTTAAGCTTCAAAGGCTTTTCTCAGAGTCTTAGATTTGAAGCCGTACCAGATTTTTCTCTTTTATAGTCTTGGTCAAAAATATTTAATAAGGAAAATTGATCAATTATTTAAAGGATTCATACTAGTAATAGAATCCATACACTATTGCATCAATTTTTCTTATTTAATTTTCATGAAAAAGAAATTATATAGATGTTTGACGAGTGTATAATACGAATTTTTGGAAAACCACTCAAAGACCTCTGAGGTCAGTGCAGATTTAGCCTGTTTCTCTTCTTCCTGTGTCGTGAGCTGATCATCAGCATCCTTGCTGAGAGCGAAGCTTCCAGACAGTCACTTATGAGGCAGGACTATGAGCTCCGAGGTGTTAGGAGAACGTTTATTGACCTGATAATATACAAACTTTTTAAAAACCCCTTTTTAAGCTGAAAATTCTATCAACCAGAAAGGTATTCCCCTGACCACTCCAAACTGCCAACGATTTAAGGCTGGAAGTGTATCATGAGGAAAGACAGGCATAGAGTCGTGTCCCGTGAGCCAGCGCCACCATGTTCCCTGAGGGGAAGCTGAGCACACTCCTCTCTGTGCGCAAGCGGCCGTGGGCGGGGACAGGGGCGGAGGGCGGAGCTTCGCCCAGCCGTGGGAGGGGCCCAGGGGTGGGGGAGGGGAAGGGGCGGGGTTTTGCTCAGCCATGGGAGGGGCCCTGGGGTGGGGTAGGGCAGGGGCGGGGCTTCGCGCAGACGTGGGAGGGGCCCTCGGGCGGCGGGGGTAGGGCTCGCTGTGGGTGCATCTGTGGGGTGCGGGGGCTCAAAGGCCAGTCACCACAGCCTCTGTGGGGTGCGGGGGAGGCCGGCTCTGAGTGACCAGGGTCCCCACACGCTAGATTGCCAGGTGCATCGCACAGCGATAAGGTGCGCGTAGTTACCGCTTCCTTAGACGTAGAGTAGTTAGCAAACGGGGTCCGGAATCAGCTTCTGAAGCTTTAAACTGCTGAAATTAAGATTGTTTACTGGGACTGAAGGTAAAATTCCACACTTCCTCTCAGACAGTCGTCGGCAGAAAGTATGCAGCGGGGGCTGGGTGGGGTTGTCGGGGACTGAGTGACCAGGAAGAGAGGAAGAACCTGGGACGATGGGCAGTGGAGGGTAAAAGGTAGTCTCCATGGATTGTCCACCTATCAGGTCGCTGAGGAGTAGGTCAGTTCTGGTCACTGCGTTTTAAGCAGGATGATGAAAAATGCAAACATGTTCAAAGAGTTTCCAGAACTAAGGACGTGTAGGGTTAGGTCAGAGGAGTATTTCAAGAAGTAAGGATGTTTGCCAAGAGAGGATGAGACTCGGGAGCGTTGCACGTTATGTATTTTTAAATTCCAGGCCTGTAATAGGGAAGTCTTACCATTGGTCTGTGTGATGAAAGTCACTCAGTCGTGTCCAACTCTGTGCGACCCCATGGACTACAGAGTCCATGGAATTCTCCAAGCCAGAATAGTGGAATGGGTAGCCATTCCCTTCTCCAGGGGATCTTCCCAACCCAGGGATCGACCCCAGGATTCTTTACCAGCTGAGCCACCAGGAAAGCCAGCCTGCAGTCAGGAGGACACACACCAGGCCAGTCCCATTTCTACCTGCTTTACAGATTTCAGCCCCTTCCCGTCGTCACGGTCGTGCTGAGAGGCAGGTCCATTGTCTGTTGCTCCATCTCCCAGTCGTGGAGACTGAGCTCACCTGGGCAGGTTACTGGCCAGAGGGGCCACCCAGTGACCAGGTGACGGGGTTGGACGTGGACATGAACTTGAGTTGTGCTCTTCACACTAACAGACCCTGGGGTGTCTGGAGACAGAAATTGAGCCTCTGAAGTGAAGTGAAGTCGCTCAGTCGTGTCCAACCCTTTGTGACCCCATGGATTGTAGCCTACCAGGTTTCTCCATCCATGGGATTTCCCAGGCAAGAGTACTAGAGTGGGTTGCCATTTCCTGTTGAGCCTCTGGGTGAATGGTATTGTGGGAACATTTTGGATCGTTTCAAGGTTGTTCTTTCCTAAAGGCTTATTCCGATGTGCAGTGGTTTGTCTCATGAGAAAGTAAGTTTCCCTCCTGAGTGTGTGGAGGTGACTGTCCTGAGTGCTGGGGCAGAGGGTCCCTTCCAGGTCCGACATCGGTGACCATCCGCACCTTCCATCAGACCCTAACCCGCCCTGTGTGGCTCTGGACAACTGCAGGCGGCTCCGAGTCCTTTACCTACACACCTTTCTACACCCACCTGCCTTCTCTGCCTGCCATTCAAGTGCAAGGATGACAACTTTCCCGTTATCTTGTCTTACTTTTCTGAAGAACGCACAAGCCTTGAGTGTTGTGGGTGCAGCGTTTCACTCTGGAAGGAGATGTACATGCCGACCACCAGCCCCAGCTTCTCAGGCCCGGGTAGGCGAGCCCTGGGGTGCATGAGCGCTAGGGTGGAGGGGCTGAAGCCTGCATCTTACAATGTTGGACTCACTTGATTATTTGGTGGGAAAGCAAAGAGGTTTTACTATTGAGGTAACGTTCATATTAAAACAAACAGAGACTTTTCCTGTTTTGTAAAATGCACAGTTCTCATGAATTTTGTAGGATAAAACAGGGCATTTCAAAGCAACTTGCAGTTTGCAAAGGCTGCTCCAGGCTGAGCCCTCAGATCCCAGGGGGTACTATTCATCTTCACCGCTGCGAGGGATGCCTTGGTGGAAAAGTTTTAGAAGCACTTATCCGGTCTAATCCTCACATTTTATAATGAGGGAGCCCGCATCCAGAGGAAATGAATGACTGGTGCCTTCTGGGCCTCAATTTCCTTACTCAGTGCTACTCGTGAGCCCCTCCCACGTAGAGAGCCCAGTGCCAGGAACTGTAATGCAGTGAAAAAAGCAGAGTGGTATTCTAAAACATTTCAGCCCAAACGCAGGCCTAAAGTGTGCAGATGTGGAGAGACAACATCAAACACATGGGATAAACACTCACACAAATATCCTGCGAAACCCAAGCTTTCATCAAGATTTCCTGTTTCTTTCCTGTATGACCCGTTGGAACAGAGAGACCATTCTAATTGTCTTCACAAGCCTCACTCCAGTTGGAAACAGACAACAAAGCAGGCATGCTAGGATTTCCTGAACTGTGGAGATTCTTTGTTTTTGGCAATTCCAGCATTTCATTCTTTAATCTTATATTTTATATCTTCTTTTTTCCCTGCAAAGCCTTTAAAGGGAAATGTAGTTCAACAGATACACAAGTGGCCAGATTCTCCAGGAAGAATAAACACTTACTGTTGAGGATGATTAAAAACACTGGACAGCCCAATCCTTACACGACACCACTGTTTGGAACAAAATGTTTTGGTAGCAAAGACAAGCCAGGAATTATAGAAGATAAGAGCGCAACTGGGACATTTGAAGATCAGTTGAGATGTTTTAGAAACAGCATGCAGTTCCCAGTTTTTTCTCTGTAAATATTACCTAGATTTTTTAGGTGATATAACCTGAAAACATGGACCTGTTTTGAATCAGACTGTTAGTCTCCACTGGGAAAGGACACAGCAGAAAGTGAGGGTGGAGACAGGGAAGGGGGCCCAGTGCAGGGGGGCGGCACCCGTGGGTGGGGGCAGGGCTGGGCCTCAGCTGTTGGTTGGGGGGGCACCAGGCACAGAGGTCTGTGATCTGCAGTCAGAAAGCAAGGGTGTTCTGACTCCTGAGGGCTTCCTCTGTGCGACAGGGGAGAAGACTGTTTGTTGACACTGAAGACATCAGGTGGACAGGGGAGCCAGGGCGGGTGGAAGCTGTCTGAAATGACACTGGTGATGGCAGGGCTGATCTGACGGCAGCAGCTCAGGGAGTTTCTGTTGGGTGGCGAGGCCTCAGGCGAGGTTAGTGACCATGGATTTGCAGGTCTCCCTAAAAATTCTTCGAAAGGGATTTCTGTGTAATTTATTAATTTCTATGTCTAGTATGCCCGTTTTTCTGACTTATTGCTCACCTTATCATACTCTCTTAAAAAAGTCTTTCTTTCTCGGTTATCCTCTTCTAAGTTTGTAACAATCTTTGAGCCTCAGTTGCGGTCACTGGACTCCTAGGTGGTGATGAAGACAAGTGCAGACCCTGGTCTTTCAGATTCTCTCCCTCCATAACCACCTGATCCAGGCACGCAGCTGCACTGCGCAGCATTGGGTCCTCCAGGTACCTGGCGTTCTGGCGTCCAGACTGTGACGTGCTGGGAGCCCAGGCCCACAGAACCGCGGTGGCCGTTGGTGAAAAATGCCTAACGCCCCACCTCTTCTTCCCTTTTTCCCCACCTTTTCTTAGCTTGGAATTGTTAGTATCTAGGTTCATACAAATGGCATCTTTCCCTCCAGTGGGATTGAAGGGGGCAAAGATGAATGTGGTTTTTTTTCAGTGACCATCACATTAAGACGATTTACTTCAGGGATACCTCATTTCACAAGGGGCTTCCCTGATGGCACAGTGGTAAAGAACTTGCCTGCCAGTGCAGAAGACACAGAGGCTCGGGTTTGATCCCTGGGTTGGGAGGATCCCCTGGAGAAGGAAATGGCAGTTCACTCATGCCGTTTCGCCTAGAGATTTCCACGGACAGGGGAGCCTGGTGGGGTACAGTCCATGGCGTTGCAAAGAGTTGGACACAACTGAAGCAACTGAGTGCTTTCTGCCCTTGAGTACAATAGAAAAACTATTCTATGATACTAGAAAAACGTTTCCTAAGTAGTGAAATGGCTCAGCGATGATCCCACTCTCCAGGCTCCTTCACCGTCTGAGCTCCATCCTGTCCTTTGTCACTTAACTCACGTTTACTGAGCAGCCTCTCCGTGCGAATTCATCACTTAACTCACGTTTACTGAGCAGCCTCTCCGTGTGAACACTGCGCGGTGCTGCGATGTGGCGGTGTGCACAGCGGCATCTGCCCTGGTGGTGGGGAGCCCACGGCCCCCCAGCCTGAGGACGAAGTGTGAGGCGAGGCCGTGACCG
This sequence comes from Bos taurus, assembly GCF_002263795.3. Classification (NCBI taxonomy): domain Eukaryota; kingdom Metazoa; phylum Chordata; class Mammalia; order Artiodactyla; family Bovidae; genus Bos; species Bos taurus. The sequence goes on along the minus strand of NC_037346.1, from coordinate 62,453,454 downwards.
CCGCTTGGAGACGCAGCGGGACACCGCATCTGAATGCAGGGCCCGCTGCACGAGCCTGTCCTTTCATCTTAGATGTTAGACGGGCGAGGCTTGCTGATGATGTGGAATGGCGCGTGAAGGAGAGAGGGGACTCGGGTTTTCCAGCTGAGCAACCAGGTGAACAAACAGTTGTGACAGACACTGACTCACAGAGAGGAAGTGCCTGGACTGAGCTGGGGACGCAGCGACAGCTAGACGTGGGCACCAGAGGGAGGAAATGGCAAGAATGCCCAAGAGCAGCCTTCCCATGCCGTGCACAGCTGGGCCACAGGCTGGAGACGAGGACCTGAGTCTCCAGCTGTGTAGTCGTCGCGGGATGGGAGGCTGGATGGAGGCCAACAGCTGACTGCTGCGGTGGCAGGAAGGTCTTTGCCCCTTGATGAGTCCAGGCCAGTAGAGCGGGGGCAGCAGCTCAAGCAGTGCAGGGGGCACAACGGGAGCAGCCCCTCTGCCGTCCAGCGTCAGGTGTGGTGGAGGCGGCAGAGGCTCGGGGCGGCTGCCCCTCCTGCTGAAAGCCCCAGTGGCGGCCGAGCGGCGGCCTTGGGGTGCTGGGGGACCCCTGGGGTCAGAGGAACGCTGTGCTCAGGACCTCTGATGCTCTCCAGGCTCTGGGCTCTCACGTTTGCGTCCACTTGACCCAAGAGCAGAGGTGGTTGTGTTGCAGGGCGCTCTTCCCAGGGCTCCCAGCTGGCAACTCCTCTTCCTCCTTCTCGAGCCAGAGAACAAGGAGGGCGTTCCTTCCCACCTCCTGCAGCTGCAACTCATCGCACACCAAGGCTTGCAGAATGTGGTTTTGTCATCCGGTTACTTTGAGCTCGTTTCAGCTAATATTCTGTACTGTAATGCCTCCTTTTTTATGTGTTGGGTGCGTTCTGTCCTGTCTGTAACTTCCTCCTCTGGCTTTGGGATTTCTGCCTTTAAGGTGTATTACTGGGGCAGTTGACCTCTATGTATTGTGTACTGAGAAGTAACGACTTGCTGCAGCCCATTTGTCTTTTAAAATAAGATTAATTAACAGGTTAATAATATAAGATTACTAACAAGTCTTCAGGTAGTACTGGAGAAGAAAATGGCAACCCACTCCAGGACAGAGGAGCCTGGCGGGCTGCAGTCCCAGCGGTCACAGAGAGCTGGACATGACTGAGTGACTGAACAACATCAACAGGCAGCATTTGCTCGCACTGAGCTTGCTGTCGAACAGTGCCGAGAACTTAGGGTTCATATTCAAGACCCTCAGCGACTTGGCCGTCCAGCCCGCCTGGCCTGGTCTCTCAGGCCTGGCGTATGCTCCTGCCCCAGGCACTTGTGTGGCGCCTCCGGTGGAGGGAGGAGGCCGTGGTCAGACTGTGGCAGGATCCAGTCTGAGGGCGAGGTCTGTGCCTTCAGGGGCCTCAGAATCCCGGCCGGAGTGTGCCAGGGGTGCGTCATGGGTGGAGCACCATCCTTCTTGGTCTCCTGTTTGATAATTCCTTGTGAGTCAACCTTTGCAATTTCTATGCAATGCAACCATTTTCTCTCCCAGACCCGGCCCGTGCTGTCTAGTCCAGGATCACAGAGGACTGGCCACAAGATGACTCACCAGTTTGCTTTCATGCCTGGCCAGTTCCGGGCCCACCACTCAGTGAGCACTGAGGTCTTCCGTGATGGGCCTCCTCCCCGCAGAGCACTGACACAGAGACTTTGCTGAGCCTCCTTGTCCAACCCTGCGGATGTCATCTGCTGTCCCATCCTCCACACGGTCCCTGCCGCGCCACCTCCTGGTCACCATGAACTCCGTTACACGTGACTGTGGTCAACTAGACTTGTGCAGTAGCTCCAGGTGAAGGGACGTGCGGCTTCAGCTCACTGTTGAGACGTGCCCACGTGCCAAGGACATGTATCTACACTTAGGGGCTGGGCTGAATTTTAACACAATCCACCTTGATGGTGGCATTATGAATATTATCCTTAAGATGTTCCTGAAACGTGAGGGTTTTTCTCCTGGACTCCACTGTTAATCTGCAGAGGACCCCCCTGCCTGAAATTGAAGACACTGAGGAAAGAAAGGGCTTGTGACATCTGGACTCCACTGTTAATCTGCGGAGGACCCCCCTGCCTGAAATTGATGACACTGAGGAAAGAAAGGGCTTGTGACGTCTAGCAGTTGGTCAGGCAGCACTGGATTGGGCCGTCAGGACTGAGCTATTTCACTTGCAGAGGCTCTGCAGCCTGGAGACTGTTCACTAACCAGCCTCACTGAGCAGCAGGCCCTGACACAAGAGCAAACTGTTTGAATAGTTTAGTTTATGAACAGCTATCTTTAGGCTTCAAATGCCATTATCTCTCTTTCATCTGTGCCTGGTTTTGAAAATGAATGAAGTGAAATGTGAACATGAGCAGGATCCCTTCCTGCCTGTCGGAACTCCTCAGATAACTCAGCGTTTCTGTGCAAGGGCGCTGGTCATCGAGCCTGGAGCGTGGCTGCACCGTTGCGAGTCCCTCAGCCAGTCCCAGTCTCACGTCTTTTCTTGGGGGAGGTCTATCAGTTACTTTTCCTTAGAGTATCGTAAAATATTTTGCTTTCTATCAATTTGAATCACACCCATTCTCTTCATTTTTTTTTGAGACTTTTGAGAATCAGATCTGAGTAGAACGTTTTAGCTCCTTCTATTTCCTTCTTACATGTTTAAATCTTCTACTAAGGTATATAATTTCATTATTATAATGCTTGATAGTATAATACTGAGCAGGAATAATAATGTGTCCAAGATTATTCTAAAAATATCCCAACTCAATAATTCATATACTTGGCTGCCTGAAAATGATGCAGTAATGTCAATAAAATTTTAAATTCTCTTTTTTTGGGGATTAACATTGTAGTTGTGTGACTCACAGAGTCAACCATGCACATTTATTTTAAATAATCATAGAAAACTGTTCCACTTGGCATAGTATATAAGAAGAATACTTATATTTTTCTGTTTATTGCCTAAATATGAAGGAAAAATCTGTCATTTTTAAAAGACATAAATTCACTAGCATGCATCTTTGTTCTCAGATGCAAAATAAAAATTTCCATATTATTTTATATGCTATCTTGTTTGATATGTGTGTGTATTCGAGAATTAGGACACTTTCTTCTAAATAGTAGAAAAAATGAATGAGTGAGCAGGAATTGATCACTGATTTTCCCACTCTCAAAGAAAAGTCACAATAATAAAACCGTTTTGAAACCTACATTTAAAAGCACTTTTAATCTGCATTCTGTTTCTTAATTTGCAATTAGAAGATGAGAGTGTTAAATCTCCAAAGAAAATAGCTCCTGAAGTGTGGTGTAGGCTGCACGCCTGGAGAAATGAATGCTATAGCTTTAAGATAAGGTAGTCTGGTGATTCAGTGCACGAAACTAGATCGATTTGGAGCAGGCTCCTACTGTTAGCTTTTTTGAAGATGGATTCTCACGCCGAAAATAACGCCACATATTCTCGATAACAGCAGTTTTCCCCCCTGAAATCCACCAAAACTGAAGAAAAATCCAAGTGACTGTTCCTCGCAGCTGTGTGGCCTGGAGTTCACTGGGGAAGCTGGCGTCCTGCAGTCCCCATTCAGCACCTGCTTCAAAGGCAGCCTGGCCGGCTATAGTGTGCGGGCCAGGTAGGGTGCCATTGTGTGCGGCCCGGAGGATTAGTATCAAAGCTGCGGCGACCAGGCCCTCGGTCTCCGGCTGCCACTCAGTCTAGCAGGGCGCAGCTCAGACCAGCCAAGGTCACCGTCTCCAGCGTGGAGTGGACTGGGAAAGCACCCTGAGAATGGCGTGCTTTTTATGAAATCATGGCGCGGGCTGGCGGCGCAGCAGGTGCCCCCTGGAGCACACCACATCTGTTTGTGTTGGTGTCCTGTGGCTGACAACGAGATAATAGAGCTTTGAGATTTATCATTTTATTTTAAGAAAGACAACTGTATATACAATAATCCAGATGCGTACTTAGCTTCGATCTTTTATTTGAAAACCATAAAGAAAACAGACCGATTTAATTGCTGTTTTTACGTGTATATATTTAAGCAAAACGCAAAGTGTACTGACTATTAACCATTTACAACCGTTGCTGGTCAGTGATACCCAAATTCTTGGGGAGGAGATACCTAGCATTCGACATAATTATTTTTTTCAATGTTCAGGCATTTGTGTCAACAGATTGCAGAAGGATTTACTGAATATGCCCAACTGTCTTGAATATTGGGAGCTTTAGATAAAATCCACCGCCCCCCCCCCCCCACCCAATGAGAGTATTTTAAGGGTGAGGTAATGATGACGCAAAAAATAAAATTTTCAACTTGGGCAAATTAGAGAAAAATTAAGCTGTCCATGAGTTGTCATGACGACAAGGATGTTCTGTTGATGAACTGTCCTCATTGTCCAATCAGATAGTAGAGCTGAAGCTGGAGCATGAACAGGAGAAGACGCACCTATTACAGCAGCATAAGGCGGAGAAGGAGAGCCTAGTCCGAGACCACGAACGGGAAGTCGGAAACCTGGAGAATAAGCTCCGCGCTGCCAATATGGAGCACGAAAATCAAATCCAAGAGTTCAAGAAACGAGACTCACAGGTAATTACCAATGATATTTGATAAAACGGGTATCCATTTTTAAACAATCATCAGAGCGTTTCATGTTTTCTTCTTATTCTTGTTGGTGCACGCTATTTGATCATTTGCAAAACTGACATATAAATGTGATTTTTTTTTTTGTTTTCTCCCCACCCCCCCTTTTTGGGGGGATGAATAAGGCTTTAACTACAGAAACCACAGGTAGCCAGATTAAAAATCCCATGGCGCGCTATAACTTGGCCCCTTTTTTATAATCTTGTCTCAGTTCCTTTCATGATGGATTTTTTTTAAGGTATCTGCCCCTTACCCCTCCCCTCAGCCTTAGCAAATCCCTAGGAAATGTATCAGCCTCACTCCTTGCTTTTTGTTTTAATCTCTGTAGGTAATCAAGCAGCTGATTTAATATTTGCTTTTCCTTCCTAGTGTTGCTTTTCTCCTTTAGACTCTATATTTGATTAGATTACTGTGATGATAATTGACAAAAACGCCTCCAGAGAAGGGCTGTTTCCCACCAGGTCTGTCGCTTTCTCCTACGTGCGCATACACACGCCTCCCAGCCTCATCTCTGTAGTCCCTGTTGGAAGCCATTTGGCAGAATAACCCCCAGCTGTGGTAGCATTTGACTCTTCAAACTTATGGATGAAATGTGCACTGTCAGCATGGAAAATTATCTTTATAAATTTCAGATGAAAAAAAAATCTTATTGGGTGTGTTTCTTTGTGGCACGATACACTCTTTAGGGCACATATAATCAAAGGCCTTTAGTGCGTCCTCTCGGGGAGGTCGCTGTGAAATTTCATTAAAGAAAAATTGAAGAGCAATTGGTAACAATAAAAAGATAATTTTCTCTTCTAACAAAACCATATCATCCACGAGGTCTAAATACCCTTTTCCCATTGAAATCTCACCATATTATCCACACCCCTCACAAGCTTCTCCTCAGATACATTCCTGCCCAAATAATATAATTTTTAAGCAAAAGAGATAGACCTTCTATTTGTTTTAAGATGTGTTTAAACAATTTTATAATTATCTGAACGTACAAATTCTACTGATTAAGTAAGGTGTTAGAACTCAAGCCAGGGCGGGAGGCAGGAGGCAAAGAATAGGAGTTGTTGGTCGCTTTCATTTGACCTTGAGTTGTCTTTTACTTTCGGATAACGACGGAGGCAATATGAATATACTCAGCACAGGCTTTTTTTTTTGTCAATAATATGGATTTCTAGGAAAATTAGGTGAATTTGTTTTGTGGGCTTTGTTAACTAAGAGGTGGTCATTGTAGCAGCCATGGGACAGCATAGGCAGGTGGTTCCTGTGAAATCAACATGTGCTGTGTTTCTGCCTCCGACCTCATTAGAGCCTTCATAAGATACATGCTGATCTTTTGAGGGTCAGTCATGCAGTTTACTAAGGATGTTTTCACACTTAGATTCTCCTTCGAAGATGATATGAAGCCTTACCATTGTCTTCTTTGAGAAGGTATTTGAGTTCTGAGTCAGTAGGGTCTGTTTGCATGGTAGAATAATTGATACACTAAAACACATTAATTTATCCAACTTCGAACTACTTTCGTGGTGTTGTGGAAAGCGGACACAAACGGAGGCCAAGTTCAGAGGGAATCTTTGTGGTTTTGCATGTGCCGTATCTACCATGTGTAGGGTGCGGTTCATTCAGTGACAACAAAAGGGAGATTTTGGAATCATTAGATACAATTAAGCCATGGGGAGAGTATAATAATGTCATCAATTGAATTTCTTCTAATTGAAGTATTAATCTGACTTCCTCAAACGCTATAGCATATGACTATATTTCTCACATTTTCTGTCTTTCTTGGAATAATTGAAATTGCTGTCCCAGGAATGCAAGGTAGCAATTGCAACTTAGGCTAAATGCATTCTGGATCAAAATGAAAAATGATTTTCTGCAGAAGCTATACTAAATTGTTTTTGGAGAACATATTTAAAAGAAAAAAAAGCTCTTGTCAGTAAGCTATATTTTAAAAAATCTAATCATATATACCAAAATGCTAACAACTTGTATTCATTTTGGGGTATTTATTGGGGCTATTAATTGTTTCCTCAGGTAAGTCCTAAATTTTCCAAATAATCTTTTCATGATTGTGGTCTAAATAACGTATAATGCCTTTTAAGCTCTGAAGTACATTTCTAAATTTCAAAAAAAGCCCAGAGTGACATATGTTGTAAGAAACAGCAGGTGCTTTTTCAAAATGGCCGCCGTGTGGGCTGACGCGGGACCGCAGGCCTGCCGCAGCCGTCGGGGGGCGCGGGCGGCGGGGCGGCGGGGCGGCGGGGCGGCGGGGGCGGCGGGGCGGCGGGGGCGGCGGGGGCGGCGGGGCAGCGGGGGCGCCGCAGCCGTCGGGGGGCGCGGGGCGGCGGGGCGGCGGGGCGGCGGGGGCGGCGGGGGCGCCGCAGCCGTCGGGGGGCGCGGGCGGCGCGGGCGGCGGGGCGGCGCGGGCGGCGGGGCGGCGGGGGCGCCGCAGCCGTCGGGGGGCGCGGGCGGCGCGGGCGGCGCGGGCGGCGGGGCGGCGGGGGCGGCGGGGGCGGCGGGGGCGCCGCAGCCGTCGGGGGGCGCGGGCGGCGCGGGCGGCGGGGCGGCGGGGGCGGCGCGGGCGGCGGGGCGGCGGGGGCGGCGCGGGGCGGCGGGGCGGCGGGGCGGCGGGGGCGGCGCGGGCGGCGGGGCGGCGGGGCAGCGGGGGCGCCGCAGCCGTCGGGGGGCGCGGGCGGCGGGGCGGCGGGGCGGCGGGGCGGCGGGGGCGGCGGGGCGGCGGGGCGGCGGGGCGGCGGGGCGGCGGGGCGGCGGGCGTTCTGTCTGAGGCCGGGAGGCGCCGGAGGCTCAGTTCAGGTGGGCAGCTGCGGAGGCCATTTTGTAAAAAGGACAGGTTGGAGCCTTAACCGAGAGAGCACCCGGGGATTATCTGTTTGGGGCACTAGGGCTTTGTGTGCTGCCTTTCATCCGTCAGATTCTTGAATGCAGGCAGTGTACTAAAAAATCTACTTTTGGCTCCTTTTGAAAATGTAACACGCTGTGTACTAATAAGAAAGCCAGTGGTATAAAGTACAGACGTCCGCCTCGAGGCGAACCGTGACGACCGGGAGCGCCTTCGTGAAGCTGCCGTGTGATTATTACAAGTGCGCTGTTGTTCTGGCAATTTCTGTCTTATAGAGAAATGACAGGATGCAGTAATACCATTGAGGACAGTTAACCATCTCTCATTTTATTTGGTGCATTGAGCTAATTATTCTGTGCATATATTTTTATCACAATTCCTTGGTGTTTAGTGATGGGCTAGTTTATGTTGTGATACTTACATTTGCTAAAATGCACACTGTCTTCCCCCTTCGTATAAGATGTTCAGTCTGGTATGTCCCTGAGGGACATCAGTAGATGTCAAGACATACAGAGATTCACAACCTCATTAGCAAATATTTCTCACTTGCCAGATCCCACTTACTGAAGGTCCTCTGGTGAGTGATTTGCTTGATGCCATCATATTTTTTAATATAAAGGTGATGCATAGTTTTGTTGCGATCATCTTGGGAGTGCTTTGTCTAATGTGGTAGTCCTCATGTAATTCTTGTTTTGCTTTTGAACTGCAGTGTAGTAAAAGAATTTCTGCAGTTGGCCCCTTGAAATTGAGGGAAGGCAGAACATAGATTCCTTGATCCCTTGGCATGCTTTTAGTACCCAGAACCACTCCAGGATTGCTTGATCTCTGAGGTTTGCTGCCAAAGTGAACGGTGTGCATGAGCCCCGCAGAGACCGTCCCAGAGTGCCTTTGTGCCCGCCCAAGGGGTGTCACCGTCTGGGGACAGCTGTTGCGGTGCAGACATGCAAGGGGTGCGGGTGACACACCACCACGTGCAGAAGGCAGAGCAGACATCATGAAACGGGTCTAGCCTGACCCTGGCAGCTGATGTCTTTCTCGGCTCCCTGAACTGAGAACCGTGGTTGTAAGAGGAACAATTTTGTGTAAAAGACAGAACATCTGGATTTCGCCATATTGACTCAGTAAGCGGCTACGTGCTATTGCTGATTCTAAAATGTGCGGGTTTTAGATCTCCTCTTCTTTCTCTCTTCTACTTTAAAAAGTTTCCAAAAAGATATTTATAATAGACAATTTTAACAATTATATTTTAATAATTCCTTGGTTTTCAGCAGTGGGCTACTTTACGTTGTGATGCTTATATTTGGTAAAATGCACAGTCTTCCCCCCTTGTGTAAGATGTTCAGTCTGGTATGTCCCTGAGGGTGTAACATGTTAGGAAAAGAAAAGACCTTCAGATCAGTAGATGTCATTTATAAACTGGGTGTGTGCATGTGTGCAGTGGATTCAGCATGGGCTGTTATTCTTCAAAGATTATTCTAAGGGTGACTTTTAACAGTGCGTGTGTTCTGAGCATGACTGTTGAACCTATATGTGGTCTCTGGGCTTTGAGGGGGCTGGCACTTTTTCTATTGAAAACATTTGATTTTAATTTCTTTGTATTCCAAGCACTTTCAAAAAGGATTTGAGGCAGCATTTTATGATAAACACATTATACAGGTGAAATATAGCTGAAAATAATAATTAAGCAATAAATGATATTAACCACATCAGAAAAGCCATACTTTTAAAGAACATGTTCCAGCTAAGTACAAGTTTTAGCCCAGAGTTTGCCTGGAAGCTGCAGTGAAGAGGGAAACATGATGAATCGTGTAAGCCTAAGTATCTAGTGTAAGAGATCATACCAGTTCATTATTTTCTAGCTCTCAGTTCTGAGAGAAATTTAAGATATAGGGCTTAATATAAAAGGTACTGACCAGTATAATTGATGAAGCTCTGTAGGTGTTAAAACATTTGGGGAAAAAACCCAGTCGGAAAACCCTAAGAGTCTCTAACTACTTTCACAAAATGTAATTAGCAGGTTTATTTTAATGTGCCAAATTTTCATTTTAATTTATGGATAATGTCATTATCCTCAACATCAAAAAACACAGCTGCTTTGAGATATCCAATTTTGTAGATATTATGAATCATAAGAAAGCATATTTTAAGTCACAAGCTTAAAAATTTCTATACCGTCAGTACATGACTATTCCAGAAACCCTTATAAAACATCGCTAGGGTGTTAAAACTAGAAACGTGGCTGAAATTCAAAACGCTTTAGAAGTCAGTGCCCTAATGTTAATTTCCAGGTGTGTTGCTCTCTTCCTTATATCTGATTCTCCTGTCCTCTGAATTGATACTATGGAAAACTGTAATAATAAATCAAATGGTAATTTGGTCCGGGAGCACAGGATATGTGTACCTGCACTAAAATGGTTCACTCCCTACCTGCATAACCAAAGTAGTGTTTCATCATCAGTACTTCACTAATATCATCTGCTTTGTTTCGGGGTAGTAGATTATTTCTTTGGGTCAGACTGGACCCTGGACTGGTTGCTCAGATAAACCGACTTACGTCAGCCATCCCCCCACCCCTGTAACGAGGCTGCGGCTGCTCGTGCCAGCCCGCCTCTGTGCTGCCCTCTTCTGCTCAGGGACCGCGGTCCCCTCGGGGGCCCGGGCTCAGCGTGCGCGCCCACGCGCAGTGCTGGTCGTGACGCACGCGCCGCGCGTGTCGGGGCAGGGGCGGGCGCTCTGAGCTTAGTCGTGCAGCAAGCGTGCTCTGCTGCGCTGGACGGCACGCTCAGTGAGGGCATCAGAGGCACAATTCTCTTCATTTTGCAAAAAGAAAAGAAAGCCTTTTTTTTAGTAGACTTGGGGTAAAACCACATGCTAAAAGTTTCCATTTATTTTTTTTACATAAAGTTTTATAGTATTATTGAAATGCTTTACTTAAGATAGCCGAGGAATTTCGGTGCTTGTTTAAAATATAAATAGAGGTTTTCCCAACTAAGCCATGTTTAAAACCTGTGGGCAATATATTCTTTTTCTGGCGCCAAAATCTCAGGTTATTCAGAATTTTCCAAATAGGGCAAAGGTCCTTCTTAAATTCAGAAACAGATGCGTTGATGCGAAGATCTCGTTTTATCATGTCCAGTGGTGAGGAGCCTGAGAGTGCTGCCTGTGGACTAATAAGATTTTTGCACTAATGTATTATTGTGTGTGTTACCATGTGTAAGAACACTGTTTCTTAGGTGCTTAATTAGGAGAAATTTGCACTAATGTATTATTGTGTGTGTTACCAGTGTAAGAACACTGTTTCTTAGGTGCTTAATTAGGAGAAATTTGCACTAATGTATTATTGTGTGTGTTACCAGTGTAAGAACACTGTTTCTTAGGTGCTTAATTAGGAGAAATTTGCACTAATGTATTATTGTGTGTGTTACCAGTGTAAGAACACTGTTTCTTAGGTGCTTAATTAGGAGAAAACAGGGAAAGATGCCATTTCAAGTAAAGCTACATTTTTGGTAGATCACCAGCTTTCTTTTTCATAAGAATTCTAAAATTCTGTAATTATTTTCATCTTAAAGCACAAAAGTAGCATATATACCTATAATTAAACTATATAAATCGTTCAACTTGGTTTTCATTGTGGAGAAAATTATATTAAGTTTAAAAAACAAAGAGGTTGAGACAAGGAAAGTGATTTCTCTAAGAATGATCTGTTTATCATAGAGTTACACAGTGTATCTTCAATCCTGTGCATATTTTTAAAAATGTGGCAGTTACCATGGAAACCACATTCTATGGCATGTGGTCCACTGTTAGAGAAAGCATATTCCTTTTCAAGACAAACCTTCAAAATAATAACATATAAAGTATTGCCTTTGCATTAATGACTTTATATCATCAATAATGGTTGCTTTAAAAAAATCTGTCCTTTGTTCTCATTATACTTACTGAATTTTTAAAGAAATATATAAATTGTTCCTGAAGAATAGTAATTAAATGCTGGAGATATTTACAATGGGAGATCTAAGGTGATCGCTCTGCGGTGGTGAAAGTGGGTGGTTTCACGGGAGCACAATCTGTACTCACGGCGTATTCCGACAGATGGACGCTTACGAGCACACCAAGTGTCTGCATCTCAGATTGATGTCATCTAAAGAGATGGCCGCATCCAATTATTTTCATTTTATACGTAAAGAACCTGTGTGGTTCCAAGGTCGTTATCTTGCCCAAGGTCACAGAGTTAGCAAACCAGAGCTTCTTGACCTTAATTCAGTGCTCTTTCTTCATCTCACAGCCTCTTTCGAGGAAGGTTTTAGATTTCTGGAGAGGCTTGGACCTGGAGAAGGGAAGAGTCCTGTGACTCCACCAGGCGTGGCAGACACTGGGACCTTTGTTCCCAGGCAGAGACTTGCATCTTCATTTGCATTTCTCTCAGTGATTTGTTGCACTTGACGCTGCTGCAGAGTTGTGACTAGTCAGCAGTGCTGCTGGAACAACACTGGATCTTTACGCTCGTGTGCGTTTTAACAGCAGCCTTAACAACAAATATTCATCGCAGGCTTCCTATGCGCCAAGCTCTCTGCCTGATCCTGTCCATTGCATTATCTCACTCAGCCCTCCAACCCCCGACGAGGATTAACTTTCTTATTGGAAGTGGTTTTGACCTTCTTACCTCGGTCAGAAAATGCATTTCCCTTTACTGATGAGGGCAGATTCTGAAAGCACCTGGAGTCGCCCAAGGTGACGTGCCTAGCAGTGTCGCTGGGCTCACAGCCAGGGCCCCTGCCCACTCACTGCTTATGGAGGAGCTCACTGTCTCTGAATTCCACGTAACCTCTCACTGTATTTTCCATTTTGGGTTGTTAATAGGTTGCTAGCTTTAAGGCACTGATTACCCATAACTCAGGCTGTGTAAATCCAAGTCGGGTCTTAGCCAGTGGTTTCAGTCTTTCTCCAAAGTCACAGCCATGGCCATGTCTCTCATCTGAGACAAGTACAACTGTGAAAAGATGTGCGTTTCTTAGTGTTTTATTTGGAATAGAAATCCTTCCCACAAATTTTAGAACTTGTAGGATGGAAAAATGAGTATGTTTTTGAATGGGTTCACTTTTGGTTTCCGCATTATTACTGCAATAAGAAGGTATGTCCAGTGTAAGAACCCAGCGGCTTCCATCTCAGTGGGACCTACCGATCCTCAGAGAAAGTTGCCCAGGAGTTTACATCTAATTCTGGCGAAATACAGTTGGTTGTGAATGGTTTACTGTAGATAAATGTCTGTTATATGCACATACTAATTTGAAATATTAGATATGATTCATACCTTTTGAGTGGCTTTTTAAATCTCAGAGCCTTTAATGTTTGCATTTTTTCCATGAAGGAATCCATGTAAGGATCCTATTACTTGGCAGCAGTTAGTCAAAGCCTCCTAAGAAGTGAGGTTGAGGTGGTTGAGGAAGTTCAAATCTGGAGACTTTCCTAATAGAAATACAAGGAGCAATTAGAAAGCATGTTTTGTTTAGAATCTTCAAAAGCCATTTATGTTGATGCAGTTTGAGCTGGATTCTAGAGTAATTTTGGTCAAAATGAAAAGTTTTCAGTTTTTGTTTTTTTTTAAATACATAAAATACTCCAGCAATAAAGACTATTCCACATTTGGAAATTCCTTCCCATTGGGTTATTTTTAGCGCACTGCCCTTCCTTCTGCTCACCTCCGGGTGAGTGAGATCACTGAGGGAACAGTGGATGAGTCGCTCCTCTTCCTTGAGGTCTCGGAAAAGTCATCCTTGGGTTTCTGACTCAGTTCTCTTAAGAGACATCCTTGATGTCTTCACTTGTATATTTGAGGTAATTTTTTGTAATGGAGAGGTTGAAGGCAGAGTGCAGGAAATGACTGGCCAGATGGTGATGTCATCACATGTTCGGAGAGCCGCAGACTGAAGCTCGTTGCACCATTGCTGTGTCCTCGGTCAGGGCTGTTGGTCAGCACCTGACTGCACGGCGCAGAGGATATTTTACACCTGAGCTTTTTCCTGAGAGAAATAACAGACATTTCTGCTGGGGAGACCGTACACTCCTGTTTGAGGAGGCGAGCATTACATGAAAATAATAGCCTATTTTCAAATTTCTTTAGTATTTATGGAAAGGAAACCTTAGAAAAATATTGTCGTTAGAAGGAAACTTTAGGATAATAAAAAGTGGTTTCATTGAGACCTAATTGGTGGATTAATGTGGAACTTGATGCAATATTTTTCCATCAAAACAAGTATTAAAATTTCGTGAAAATTATTTTTCGTCACTTGTTCTAACAATTATTTTAATCTGTTACCCAGCCTCTCGAGTACTTTTGGATGTTTGTATCCTAAGATACTGGGGAAAGACCCCAAGAAATCATAAAGAAACAGCACACAGTTAGACCTGCAGGGTTGGAAAATGTGTGTTATTTTTCCCTTTCATTTGGATTTGTTTTTTCTTGGGTATGAAGTCAAAGCCTGGAGGTAATATTTGAGAATGAGTTAATGGTGTCCTCAGAGAACGAAGTTTGCTGACGTTTGTGGCCTGGACCTGCGGTCTCTTTCCTTGTCATTGGGGGCGCTCCAGTGCTGCAGTGGTTTCAGGGCGTGTGTGCGTGTGTGTGTGCGTGTGTGTGTGTGTGTCCCACTGATATTACTACTCTGTGGTACAGAGGAGCTGTCAGTGAACACGGACAGTGGTCCAGCCAGGCCTAGCATCTTAAAACAAGGCAATTTTCCAGTAAGGACTTAAAAGTTGTAGGTCTTAAAAAGGTTAAAATTAAACTGGTGATTCATTCATCTTAAGCTTACTCAAGTGAGTATTTATTAATGAAGCAAAGCCCAGACCCCTAGGGTCAAGTGGGACCTTATTTACTTTGTTATTTGCAAAGATGTCATTTAACACGCAGAATGCACGTGTTTACCAAGTGTTTCCTGAAAAGCTGATTTTTGTCATGTAAACATTGTTCTCCCTTTTGGGGCACATTTCACAATAGATCGAGATGAAGTGACACTGGCGTGTGCACAGAATGAGGGGAGCTTGGGGGTGGAAAACTTTGCTTCTTCATTTACTCAGAAATTACTGCCAAAGCTGGTGTTAGAGAAAAGTCCCGAGTTCCAGGGGTGTGGCGTGTCCCGGCCCTTAGAAGCCAATCGTGGCCGAGCGCTGGTTCAGGCTTTGAGAAGTGAGGGGGTGGACTCGGGCACGTTCGCCTGTCCATCTTGTTCAGTGACGTGCAGCAGACATCGTAGTCTGTTGCCATCAAGTTGGTGCTCCTTAAAAGAGTATACAACCAGTGTGAAACAGACAGCCAGTGGGAGTCTGCTGTATGACTCAGGGAGCGCAAACTGGTGCTCTGTGACAGTGGAGGGGGTAGGATGGGGTGGGAGGTGGGAAGGAAGTTCCAGAGGGAGGGGACAGGTGTGTGTGCTGTTCTTAGTCGCTCAGTGGTGTCCGACTCTGCGACCCCATGGACTGGAGCCCACCAGGCTCCTCTGTCCCTCGGGTTCTCCAGCCAAGAATACTGGAGTGGGTTGCCATGCCCTCTTCCAGGGCATTTTCCCAACCCAGGGATCGAAACCAGGTCTCCTGCATTGCAGGCGGATTCTTCACCAGTTGAGCCACCAGGGAAGCCTGGATACGTGTGTGCCTGTGGCTGACTCGTGTTAGTGGCTGGCAGAAACCAACACAACACTGCAAAGCAATTATCCTTCAACTAAAAATAAATAAACTAGAAAGAAAGTCACTTCGGAAACAGGAATAGTGGAGTAAATCTTCTCAGGAATCATTGTTGTTGCCTGTCCTGATTGCTGCTTGAAATCTCATTGTTCCATGTTGAAACTGACAAAGGGGAAGCCTGTGACTTGAATATGTTTGTAATTGTGACACTTGGATATTGTATAAATCAAATTAACTTCCACATGGGTTTTCCTGTCAAAATTAGGCAGAATGGTGTATATGGCATTTCCTTACGCCTTCACCTTGACTCATTTCCTCAGTAAAGGCTTTTTGAGTGCAGTCCTGTGCAGGCCCTGGGGATGGGGTGGACACTTGAGGAGGGCTTGCCACATGAATGTTGCCCATTTCTGTTGGGTTTGACTTTGCACATGATTGGAAGACAAGCGGACTCTTTTGGGCAATAGGTGACAAGATGTGACCCCTGCTTCTAGAAGGCCCCTGCAGCTGTTGTGGAGGGTCCTGCGTGTCTGTGCTGCGTGTCCTAGAGTCAGGAGGACGCGCTGGTGGTTGCAGTAGGGGGTGAGGGAAGGAGGGCTGCTTTAGGGCTTTGGTTTGAGCAGCTAACTAAATGAGATGTGGTGGTCGGATAGCATCACCAACTCAATGCACGTGAACTGAGAAAACTCTGGAAGATAGTGAGGGGCAGGGAGGCCTGACATGCTGCAGTCCATGGGGTCACAAATAGTCAGACACAACTGAGCAACTGAACAACACAGCTGATTAGATAAGGTGTCAAACATGAGGACCGTGAGGAGGGAGTAAAAGCAGGAGTCGTGTCATTGCCAGGCCAGGGTTGAGCTGCACCTTAAATGTCCAGATGGAGAGGTGTCAGACGAGCTGGAAGTGCAGGTGGAGATTCCAGAAACACAGATTCGGACGTCACTGGCACATGGATAACAAATACAGCAGGGGCCCGGATGCAGCGATCAAGTTCTTACTGGACATGCATCAAAGATGCTGGTCATGGCAGTCTCGTCCACCCACTGGCGTGTGAGCCTGAGTCGCCGCTTTGCGTCTCTGCTGGTCTCGCCCCGCATCTGGAACCCTACGCAGTCAGTCATGTCACCTGCGAGCCCCTGCTGCTTGTCGGCACTGGGTCAACGGGGCATGTTGACCACAGCGCGCCCTGCTCAACGTCTGTGGACAGACAGGGCCGTGTGAGTCCTCATGATGGGGAGGGGAGCCCAGAGGGGACCCCAGGACAGAGGGGCTGCTGAGGACAGGGCCCGGCTGTGTGGGGCAGAGATGCGGGAACGCCCGTTGGCAGGACAGTGCCTGGCCCGCAGTCTCCACGAGGGCACCTTCTGCCGATGACACCCTGATCGGGTGGTGAGCTAATCAGATCCTTCCAGGCCCTTGGCTGCCCCTCTCTGGGGGGTGATCCTTACCCTCCTGGCTTCTGCCTGCTCTCTGGAAACCTTGCTGACTGGCCTGCCACACCCGCCATGTGTGCGAGGAACTAGTAACAATACCAGCGTGGAAAGAGACAGACCTCAGGGCCGCCTGGAGCAGGCCAGCGAAGCGCAGTGAAGTGACAGAGGGGCCCTGACCCCTGTGTCGAGGAGACGGAGCCTGGAGTCGGGGGACACGGCATCTACAGGTGATCCAAAAGGTCACGTTCAGGGAGACGGCCTGCGCACTGAGCATTTTTAGTGAATAGAGATTCACTCTGCAGATTAGAACAGAAGGCGTGGTGTGGTCAGTGCCTGGAAACGCTTTGCACCGTGCTGAGCAGTCTGAGCAGGCCTCCCTGCACCCTGGTCCCAGCTGGGGTTCATCCTGTCCCTGTCTCCCGTTTCTTTACCCCAGCAGGTACCTGGTGATCTGCACCGCGGTCTGGGTCAGGAGGCTGTGTGTGCCTGAAGGCACCGGGAAACCTCCAGAGAAAGGAAGATCTGAGCAGCAGGAGGGGAGGGGACGGTCAGCCTCGTCCTGTTGCGAGGTCGTTCCTAGTCACACAGCTCTCATCAACGTGAGTCCATCACACAGAAGAAGGGGGAGATCTAACGATGGGGAGCGTGTCCAGCAGACCGGAGAGGAACGGGCACAGGACGAGCACGTCCCGCTGGGACATCGCTAGGCTGGGGGCCAGAGACTCGGTGTCTGGAGCGGCGGAGGGGGACAGGCACAGGGCCTGTGATGGGGGGGGCAGGCGGTGGGGGGACTTTGCCCGCCCTGGGTCCTCCTCCGTAGCAGCGCCCAGGTGGTCACTGGAGCCAGGGGAGAGGAAGCTGCCCCTCACCGGGATGCACCTGTCCTCGTGGGGACCCGGGGCACCCCGCCTGCGAAGGCTGCATGCAGGTCGGGGTGCCGCTCAGTCCTCTACTTGCCGGGCCGCCCCTCACCTGCCCGCGCCCCCTGACCTGGTGCCTCATCTTCCAAGTTTAAGCTTGCAGGACCGGGCCGATGTCCGCTTCTGGGGAGGACGGGTGTATGCTCAGGGCCAGGCGTCCTGGCTGCGTGAGGGCCTGCAAGTGAGATCCACAGACACGTCTCTCTTGAAAGAAGCATTTTCAACTGGACGGGACCTAGTTTTATGTTTTCGTGTGTCTCATTATTTTGAGAAAGAGCGTTGAGCAGAGTGTTTTGTGCCTCAGACGCTTTCTGGAGGACCCAGGTATTATGTCTGTTTTTACAGAAAGGACAGGCCATGCGGTGCGGGGCGTCATTGGAGGGCTGGGGTTTGAACCCAGACCATGTGACTTCAAAGCCTCTGAGCTCTCCTGGCCCTGCGCCTGTTCCTGAGAGCAATCACGGGCGAGCCCGTTCGTGGGAAAGCCTTTATTCCGTTGCTGTTCACCACTGACTTGTGCTCAGCCTCCCTGAACACCGTGAGGCCATTTCACAGGACAAATCAGACTGACGTGTCGGAACGATCAGGAGCCCCACATCGCAGCCTCCCCAGCATTTTCCACGCGCGTTCGAGCCCCTTTGCAGCAGCATTAACAGCATACTGTAGTTATGGCTGCAGTTTTTCCCCCTAAGCAACTCTTTCTCTTCTGAAACCCTGTGGCAGCCCATGGTTGTTTAGATTGAGTGCAGGAATGTTTTTAAACATTAATTTGGTTTGACATGACTTGGTGCACAAATTAATTATTCAAGCACATATTGTTCCACGTACATGAAAAGAATGGAACTGTAGTGAATCGGGCTCTGACGACCACATGTGCATCGCGACGTTACCAGCAACAGACTATTAAGAGAACAAAAGCTGGCAACATGTCCTAGCTCTGGATTTGGCCAGTCCCACAAAATTAGCATAAATATGTGAAGCGATCGGAACAGTTTGGGGCTTCCTAGGATAGGGCCCTATTCTTATCTAGTTCTGAAAGAATGTGGGATAAACGATTCATTTAGCCGAGGATAAAAATATGTCTGCTATGCAGTTATAATCGTGTGTCATTAATCAGAAAATACTGCAGAAACTCTGACAAATTAAAAACACAAGGATGTGTCTGCAAGGGCTTTTTCAGCCATTACAAAGCTGCTTCACCTCTCAGGCAGGCTCTTTTATGGCAACTCCTTGCTCAGTGTACAGACATCTTCAAAGGCTCTGACATCTGTCGGCCTTTGAACTACCATTAAAAAATATTATCCCATTTCCATTCTTTTATGCCCATTTTTTTAATTATAGCCCTTCTTTCAAGTTGGGAACATGGTTGGTTTAAATGAGGCTGTCCTTTCGTTTTCAGCCACCCAGCTGCGGTTTGAATAAATTGATGTAGAATCAAAGGCGGGACTTTAAAGGAAAAAGGTTTGATGGACTTGGACTCCGAACCAGATGAGGTTTTATGATGAAAAGGGTTTAATCCCAGCACAGGCATTGCGTCTATCAGCTGAGCAGAACAAAGCAGTTCATATATATAGGTTCACGCGAAACGATCTATTTTTTTTTAACGGCACAGATCTCTTCAGGACTTGCAAATGTGGCATTAGCTAATATTCAGAGAGCTGATTTCCTTTCATCCACAGAAGCTTGTGATTACGGTACAGCTCTCGAATTGGAAACGAGAGCCGCGACACAGATTTGAGACTGCACCGTCTGATTTGTATTCAGTGTATTGTCACTGCGGGACAGGCTCGTGGGGGCCCAGCCAGTTCAGCACATGGAAAAACAGCTTCATCATCTGCGTCCTCAGTCACGAACATCACCAGTTAATTAAGACAGCAGCCTCATGACTGTCAGCGAGATGTTCGGCTGATTGGTATCGCTTTAGATTTGACGAGAAGGGTTGAAGCAGCAGCCTGTCTTCTGCTCCGTGCTCTTCTCGCAGGTCAGCGTGCACAAGTGCACCGCAGGGGAAGGAAATCGAGTCGTTTAACTCGATCCACTTTATGAGAGAAAGAAAACAACGTCGCGTGAAACCGTGACTTAATTCGCATTCGAATATTTCCCCTCATCCGATTATTAACCTAAAAAAAATCCTTTCTGAAGGCAGATTTCAACATTGCCTTTGCTCAGTAAGCTCCTGAACGATAAACGTTATCTTGAGCCAAGTCATTGAGTAACCAGCTAAGTAGTTTAGGATAATTGCAAACCTAGAACATAGATCTAAGTCCACTTCAAAGTAAGAGGTGACTAAAAATTTTTTTTCTAATAATAATTCAGGGTAAATTTTGCTTTTAATCCATTAGAAAGGTTTCTTAAAATCATGTGCACCTGTTCCACATTGTTGCTCAGTCGCTCCGTCATGATGACCCTTTGTGACCCCACAGACGGCGGCACACCGGGCCTCCCTGTCCCTCACCACCTCCCGGAGTTTGCTCAGACTCATGTCCATTGAGTCAGTGATGCCATCCAACCATCTTGTTCTCTGTCACCCATTTCTCCTCCTGCCTTCAATCTTTCCCAGCATCAGGGTCTTTTCCAGTGAGTCAACTCTTTACATCAGGTGACCAAAGTACTGGAGCTTCAGCTTCAGTATCAGTCTTTCCGGTGAATAGTCAGGGTTTATTTCCTTTAGGATTGACTGGTTTACATTAGAAATGCGCTATTTTTCAAAGTAAAAAAAAAAAAATGGTTCTTCCATTTACTTAGAAGATTGGTGCCATTTACTTGCACAGATTTGATCATTCTGCACCAATTATTTTTCATTGTCTTCAAATATAATTTCTATTTTAAATTACAAGTTAATATCCAAACCATAGTTTGAAGAAATTCTGAATTGTGTAGTTTTAGATGCTGGCCGGTGGAACGGTACTGTAATTCCTCTTTTCCTGCAGTCCGTGGAGTCTGCCTCATAGTCCAGAATGTTTCATGTTCCTGTTTTGCCTCCCATTTCCTTTGAAGAAAACATGGAATGGTGCACTTTGATATTGAATTTGCCAGGGGACACTGTGCCCCACCCTAACGTATTTCTGCAGATTCATAAGTTTACCAGGTTACTTGGAATAAGTTGGATTTCTCAGTAGAATCGCCATCGTTTTTCACTCTGGAACTCTGTTCTAGCTTCCCTCCTTTTCATCATGTGGTGGCCAGGCTCCCAGTGCTTGTAACCATGTGTTAATAGTTTTCATCTCTACATGCGTTCCTTTCGCTCCGACCTACTGAATCATGTCTGTGTCTCCTCAGTGAGTCCTAGTTTTACCTGGATTCTCCCACTGTTCCATCTAAGTTTCTAATTTCTCCACCAGCTCCTCTAACTTACACTATCATAGTCTTCCACCCCCTCTTTCCTCTTAATTCTTCTGTTAAGCAACCATCTACATTTCAGTGGCCTTAAATCGCAGCTATCCGCTAATGACCTCAGAGTTCCCTTCTCTTGTCTTAGAGCTGGATTCAGATATCCAGCTGCCTTTTGGCACCTTCTTTTAGCTCAGGAGTGCCTCTAATGTCACATGTCCACAATTGATACTTCACCCCCATCTTAGCATTTATTATACACGTGGAATGCACAAGTCATGAATGGGTGTCATCCTTGAATGGTTTACCCTTCTCTTAACCCATCAGTAAATACTGTAGATTCAGCTCCCCAAACAGATCTCTAATCCATTCATTCCCTTTACTTCCTTCTACTCCCTGAGTCCAGGCCACCCCTCTTCTTTCACCCAGGCCTCCAGTTATCTCCTAACTGACACTCTTGCTTTCCTCCTGACACTCAGCAACCATAATGGTTGTCTTCAAAATATATATTGGATTAGAAAACCTCCCTGCTTAAAATCCTTCAGTGGCTTGGCCCACGATGCCCCACATGACCTGGCCCTACTATTCCCAGGACTTCCTCCCCTTGCCACCTGAACTTGAGCTATCAGCTTCTTTTTAATTGCTGAAAGATACCAGACTTTTTCTAGCCTTCAGACTTTGACTGTTTATTGGAACTGGAAGGCTTTTGCTCTGGCCCTTTCTATGATTAGCTACTTCTCAATCTTTAGGTCTCAGCCCAGTTGCTGCTGCTAAGTCACTTCAGTTGTGTCCGACTCTGTGCGACCCCATAGATGGCAGCCCACCAGGCTCCTCCATCCCTGGGATCCTCCAGGCAAGAACACTGGAGTGGGTTGCCATTTCCTTCCCCAATGCAGGCAGTGAAAAGTAAAAGTGAAGTCGCTCAGTCATGTCTGATTCTTAGCGACCCCATGGACTGCAGCCGACCAGGCTCCTCCGTCCATGGGATTTTCCAGGCAAGAGTACTGGAGTGGGGTGCCATAGCCCAGTTGATAACTCCTCAAGT